>NC_064617.1:874696658-875049007 GCF_023898315.1 Schistocerca nitens
TCCAAATGGGGAACTATTTTACCTCCTGAATATTTTACCCAAGAGGATGCCATCATCATTTAACCATACAGTACAGCTGCACACCCTCGGGAAAAATTATGGCCGTAGATTCCCCTTGCTTTCAGCCGTTCATAGTACCAGCACAGCAATATTGTTTTGGTTGATGTTACAAGGCCAGTTCAATCAATCATCCAGACTGTTGTCCCTGCAACTACTGGAAAGGCTGCTGCCCCTCTTCAGGAGCCACACATTTGCCTGGCCTCTCAACAGACACCCCTCCATTGCGGTTGCACCTATGGTACAGATATCTGTATCGCTGAGACACGCAAGCCTCCCCACCAACGGCAAGGTCCATGGTCCACAGCAGGGGGGGGGGGGGTATAGTTTATCTACGATTAGAATCTCTTTGGGTTTTCTGCTTTCTGCCAGGTTTTGAGACAAAGTTATGTTGTTGAAACTACAATAAGCATATACCGCATTGAAAACTGCACTACATTTTGAGATTCTGTAAAATATTGTCAATCTTGGGGATTTAGCATTTGCTTAAATTTGGCAAGCATTGTTCTTTATTTTTGCAACAGCCTTCTGACCTGTTTTGTGTACCATGGGGTATCAGCTCCATCATTTGTTAATTTATTTGGTATAAATCTCTCAACTGCTGTCTCTGAATTTAGGTCACACCTGGTTTACACTTACATTATTAATTTGGAAGGAGTGGAAACTGTCTTTCAGGAAGGTTTCAAGCAAATTTTTATTTGTTGTTTTGAATAGATATCTTTTTCTTCTAGTTTTGGTAGATGTGGGGGTTACAGGATTCAGTCTCGCTACAACAACCTTGTGCTTGCTAATCCCCATATCCATTTTGCTGCTCGTTCTTAGCTCAGGATTATTTGTTGCTAAGAGATCAAGTGTGTTTTCACAACTGTTTATTATTCTAATGGGCTCATGAACTAACTGCTAGAAATAATTTTCAGAGAATGCGTTTAGCACAATTTCAGATGACATTTCATGCATGCCTAGATTTAAACATGCATTTCTGCCAACATATTGATGGTAAATTGAAGTCACCGTCAATTATAATTGTACGAGTCAGGTATATGTTTGAAATTAGACTCAAGTTTTCTTTGAACCTTTCAGCAATTGTATCATCTGACTTAGGAGGTTGGTGAAAGGATCCAATTGTCATTCTATTCCGGTTGGCAAGAATGAGCTCTACCCATAACAACTCATTCCATTTTGTTACAAGATAAATTACTTCTAACAGCAACAACACGCTACCGCCAATTGTATTTAGCCCATTCTTTCTTAACACCATTAGGTGCTTTGCAAAATGTTTGAATGACCTTATCTCCAGCTTTGACCAGCTTTCAGTGCCTATAAAGATATGAGCATCAGTGTTTTCTATTAGCACTTGGAGTTCTGGTACTTCCCCAGCACTGCTATGTCAATTTACAACTGTTATACCGATAGTTTCTAGACCTACATTCTTCCTTTGTTCAAGTTGCACCCCTTGAGACTGATGCCTGTCTGCCCGTCTGCAACTCAACAGCTCCTCTATCTTATGAGTAGCTATCTATCCCTTCCATATGATTGTAAATACTTATTCTGGCACAGGTGTGCCCTGTTGCAGACATTTAACTTTGCCGTAACTAAAACATTCTCTGGAGGACTTACTTGTCAAGACCTGTTTATTGGGTCTGTGTTTGTACACCCTGAAAACCCACCCATGGATTAGGTGTACGTGACAGAGTGTTGTGACATACTTTTACTTTTGTCATCCCATGAAATGCTAGGAAAGTCAGTGTCCTTTCAGCCTGAACTCTGCACAATCTCCGGGCGGGTACTACTCAGGAGGACATTGTCATCAGAAAAAACAAAACAGTATCAAAGAAATATTCAATCGAGGAAACTAATAAATTATGAGACATAACTAAAGGCTAGTACTTAGTTTCAGGAGGCAAAATGGGTACTACAGACACAAATAAAAGTGACAAATTATCCTGACCATCTCCTCTCCAGTTAGTTCCAAAAGCTAGGTATCGTGCCACTTTTATATACATCTGTCAGCAGTGTTGCACATTTTGCCAATTATTGTGCTTCATAATTTATTAGGAAAGAACAAAACTGCCATTCTCCGAGTCCCAGTGCGGAACATTATATCCCTTGACTGGATACGTAACTTACAAGAAGAAAGGCATAGGGTTAAGTTAGAAATAGCTGGAATTGGTGAAGTGTAGTGGCAGGAAGAACAGGACTTCTGGTCAGGTCAGTATACACGGTTAGCAAAAAAAAAAAAAATTTTAATATAGGTAATGAAGTGATAGGTCTAATGAAGAATAACAAAAGAGATATGTACAAGAGCTGCTATGAACAGCAGTGTAAATGCTTCACTGTAGCCAAGTTAGACACAAAACCAACAACAGTTAGGATAGCACATGTTTACATGCCTACTAGCTCCACAGATGTTGAAGGCATTGAATGTATGATGAAATAAAATAAATTATTCAGGTAGTTCAGGAAGACAAAAATTTAACTGTGTTTGGGGGGGGGGGGGGGGGGTAAAATTTAACAGTAGCAAAATGAAGAGAAGGAAAAATAATAGAAGACCATGGACTCAAAGAAAGAGTGAAAGGGGAAGCCACATGGTAGAATCTCGCACAGAGTAGAATTTAATCATCACAAACACTTGGTTTAAGAATCATACGTGGAATAGGTAAAACAGGATTCAGATATATCATGTCAATTGTACAAAGGAGATTTTGAAACCATATTTTAAAATGAAAACATTTCCAGTGGCTTTTGTGGGCTCTGACCATAATTAAAGGTTATGAACAGCAGATTAAAACTGAAAAAATTTCACAGGGTAAGAAATTAAGGAGATGACACTAAGAAAAGTTAGGGGACCAACAAGTTGTTGGTAGTTTCACAGAGAGCATTAGGAAACAACTGGAACAGGTGAAAGGACTACAATATAAGGCAAATAAGTAGCTCTGAAGGACAAAGTAATAAAAGCAGCAAATGACAAAACAGGCAAAAAGATAAGCCCCAGCAGATATCCTTTGAAACCATAAGAGAGATTGAATTTAACTGAAGAAAGGAGAAAATATAAAAATTCACCAGGTAAAGCAGATGAAAGGGACTACATGTCTAAAAATGGAACTGACAAAAAGTGGATAATGGCAAAGCAGGAATGATTATAGGAGAAATGCAAACCTGTACAAGCAAGCATGGCTATGGAAGAGGCAGATAACACCTATAGGAATATTAATGAGATCTTTGGAGAGAAGCAGAAGCAACTGTATGAGTATTAGGAGGTCAGATACTAAGCCAGTTGTAAAAAAAGCAAGAAATGTGGAAAAGTGGTTGGAATATATAGAAGGAACTAAAGACCAGTTTTTTTTTTTTTTTTCGTAAGTATGATAACTTTGGACCTCTTAATCTTGGTAATGGATAATGATATCAAAAAAACGTTTCAAGGTTCCCTGATAATATCATCGTAAGAACAAATGGTAGAAATTTTGACAATCTGCCGTGAATAAAAATTATATAAATTGTCATCTCCACAACAGATATTTCTCGTATCCAAAAGTCATGTTTCTTTGGGATTTTCTTAGGAACTGCCCATGGACAAATGGTGCTTTTATAAGTCACCTAAGGTTTACTCTAGCCCACACTTAATATAAAAGAACCAACCAATTTGTTCAATTTGCCTGGGCTGGACAAAGTGGGCAACGTTTAAATTTTGACCCCATACTGTAGGGTACCTACACCATGTCCATTCTTCTGGCAGGTATAAAAATGGTCACTAAGCCAAGGGTTATCTATCCAAAACACTTGATCTCTTATCTCTGTGATCAACAGACCTCAAGATACGACCGTCTGAAAAATTGCATTTTTGCGTGCTGCTTTTTGGAACATATTGGTACTGCTCACTGTCATGCATGGACTGACAGGTACCGCTTGACAGTCTTTTTAAACATGCTGATTTTAGTTCTCTCTCATTTCCTTGGGTAATTTTTTGTGTAATCTGATTCTCTGGTAGAAAATACTGTTTTGGCTTTTTTGTTTAATTTCCTCAGTACGTGAAGTTAAGTCCGGCTCTTATTCCATGACCATGAATTGAGATGTTACTGTGATATTTACTAATGTTTTTGTTAATGTGTAACACTTGCTGTCACATACTGGATTCTAAGGACATGCTGTGCAGGTGACATTCTCTTTACCTTAAAAAAGGCCAAGTTAAAACACTGTATACTACAGAGATTAGAGAGACAGTGCTCTAGTTACACTAAAGGTATCTCGAAATTAGTTGCACACATAACTTCTAACTGTAAAAACTGAAAGTGCGCAGAGCCAATCTATGGAACCAATACCACTGTATAAAATTATGCACATATTTGCCAGTGCATAGTTCCGAATTTTTGATTCTGTACCCTTCAGGTCTCCACAGCACAAGGAGATCAAGCTTACATTCCAGTTACTGCTACATCACGTAAAGAGTTGCCATTGCTTGCAGTAATATACCAATTTCAATTTTCTTACTGTAAAGGCTTTTATGATATTCTCAAGAGTCATTAGTGATCTGTACAATATATTTTATTTCATTCATTCACTACCCACATTTTCAGAAATAGCTGTAGACTCTGTTGAGTCACATTACTATGACCACTTTCAAAATGTTAGTTTACTGTATGTGAATGATGAATTATGCCATTTAATGTGCATTTGAAAAGTAAATGCAAACAGAGGCTGACACATAGTTTGCACAAGTTTTGCTATTGCTATGAGAGACAAATAAAGTGATACATCCAAACACAAAAGAGGGTGATCATTATATTGGAATTCTGGATTAAAATAGTAGTACCATATTTACTGATTCAGTGGTGTGATGGCTAGAGTAAGGCCTTGAGATGCAGGAGGTCATGGGTTCAATCTTGTAAGGAGCTTTTTCTTTTTAATTGTAGTTACTTTGATCACTATTTTTATTCAATTAACTTTCTCTAAACATAAGTTGTATTTCTATTCCTTTGTCACATTCTTTTAATCATCATTTCAACTTCTTCATTTGCTCTCATTTTTCTTCCTATCATTATTTTCCAGGTTGAAATTTTTGTTCATGTGATTTTAATTAATTTTATGTATTAATTTTCATTTTTTTATCGTCCTCATTTTTCATCCATGTAACTGCACTCGTTTCTACTCCTAATTTTGCTTGAATTTAATTTCACTTATAAGCCCAATTTTCCTTTAAATCCTCATCTGCATTATTTTTCCCATAGTCGCAATAGTAATTTAAGCTGTGCTTTAAATGTTTGGAAAAAAAAGAAAGAAAGAAAAAAAAGGGGGGGTACATCTTGTCATGAAAAATATATTTTTGACACTATAGTAAGTCATAAATAGATTATTTCATCTTTTATTTTCTAACCAATACACCAGTATTTTCAAATCTTTAAACATTCTAATAGATAAATATTATTAAGTTCACATTCACAAACATTCTGAGTGGAAAAAGAACAATATGAAGAAAACTGAGAACAAATAAAAAAAATCATATAATGATTAAATGTGACAAAGAAATAGAAATAAAAAAATTACATTTAAACCAATTAATTGAATAAAAATAATGATAAATGTCATTTCAATAAACTTTAAAAATAAAAAACTTTAAGCCACATGACAATACTTGAACCCATGACGTTCAGTATGACGAAGACTTTACCCTAACCACTACGACACATAACGAATCTACAAAATTCTCTGTCTTATAATGCTACAGAACACCACATAAAATTCCAATCTGTTTTTTCATCAATTACTCACTAATGAGGGCCTGCTAGGGTGAATGGCTGCAGGGTGTGATCCTGGGATCTTGAGCTACATCACCGTACGGATGGTTTCAAAAAGTCGATCCCCACTGCTTGGGATCTCTCCCTGTTAATATGACCCCTCTGATATTTTCCTCAGCATGACTGTTAGAATATGTATTCTCACATATCTAGCCAGGATGACAACTCTATTTTCTGCTGCCAAACACAATTCTGATTCCTATATTGAGCACAATAATTACATCATAAGAACAGCTAGACACCTAAAAAACAGTTTATAAAACTGAAATTAAGTAAGAGTAATTACATGCAAACTGCTGTTGGTGGTAGGTTATCTTTCCTGATGGGTCACAAATCCTGCTTCCCCTGGCAGATGAACATTTTTAATCTTCAAAAAGAAATGCTGCAGGACAAATGCTCTGTAACCTTTCTGGAAGAACAAAAAGCATTACTGAGAGAGTTATAGTTTGACAAATGGAGTTGTGACATCCTAAAGGGCCATTAATGCACATGGAAAGCATTTTTCACCAATCTGACTGCAAATCCATCCATACAGATAAGATTCAGCCTTACAGGAATTGTTTCCCTTATGAGAATGAGATCTTTTCGCAATATGATGCACGTTTCCATACAATCCTAAACCTCCACAGAGCAAGCACATGATCAAGATGTCAGTTTTTTCCTGGTCTCAAGTTGCCCATACTGTAAACCACATGTAGGATCAATGTGTTTTGGTGTTAATTTTTTATCACATACCCTTCAAAGAGGGTGGGAAGCATGCAGTCAGGATAAGTGTAGGTATCTACAAAAACCTAATGTTACATCTATCTGAAGGCTAAAAATGTTAACAGATTTGGCATATATTTGGCAAGTTGCCTGTGCATAACCCAAAATGAAAGACCCTAAGATATTTTGGTTCAACATCTCCCCATTTTTGAGAAAACTACCCCTAAATTTTATGATGCGCAACAACTCAAATACTTGACTGGGTCAATGAGGAACTGAAAATTGAGCATTTTTCATCACCATATATGGGGTATGGGATCTGTGAATGGATATTTTCCTAGAGCATTTTTCATCACCATATATGGGGTATGGGATCTGTGAATGGATATTTTCCTATAAATCAAGGAAAGAAACTGTTAAGACTGTTGCTTATGTACCCCTAAGATAAACACCAGTCAACGAAAGCACACTGACCACAGGATTCAGCTGGGGAGTGGAAAACCTGTGTTCGATTCCCAAACACATTCTGCAGTTTTTTTATTATTTTTCCCCCATATCAAAACTGGTAGGATAAGGAGGGCTAATTAGGTAAGGAATAACAACAACATAGGTAAATAAATTTTTCAGGTGACTTTTTATGAAAACAATTCTGAGTAAGAGTGCAGGGTATTTTTGGCTCAAAAACGGGCTGTTCGAGCTATATGTGGTGTAATTTCGAGAACCTCTTGTCGACCCCTATTCAATAGTCTGGGAATTCTGACATTGCCCTCACAGTATATATTTTCTTTAATGTCGTTTGTTGTTAGCAATATTAGCCTATTCCCGAGAGTTAGCAGCTTTCACTCAGTTAATACTAGGCAGAAATCAAATCTGCATGTGGAATGCACTTCCTTGACTCTTGTGCAGAAAGGAGTGCAGTATTCTGCTGCATCCATTTTCAATAAGCTACCACAAGAACTCAAAAATCTTAGCAGTAGCCCAAACTCTTAAGTCCAAACTGAAGAGTTTCCTCATGGCTCACTCCTTCTATTCTGTCGAGGAGCTCCTGGAAGAGCTAAAAAATTAAGCAAATTCCAGTGTAACATGGTTGATTTTCTTTATTTAAACTTATGACCTGTCGCCTGAATATGTTTTTTATATTTCATTTTATCTGTTTCTACTACCATGTTATAATTTAATGTATTGACTCGTTCCATGACCATGGAGACTTCTCCTTAATTTGATCCCACGGAACAATAAATAAATAAATAAAATAAAAATAAATCATGAGGGACCACACAGAGCCAACCGCATGACACTTGCATACAGCCAGGTGCCGGACAGAATTTTACTTCGAGGGTTCAAAATTGCAGTATGTTTCTGAAAACCCAGATAGAATCACCCAACCAAGTGGATGCAATAACAATTCATAGCATAATTCACAATAAACTGTCAGCACCGATTTTTAGCTGATGTTATTGCATGCATGACACTCATTAAATGTAATTCCCAAATAACAAAGATTTTAAATGTCAACTAAACCTGTTTACTATCGAATCTTCAGAAGGAATAATGCAGTTGTGCGAAGACTGTATTCATTAGATGATGATGATGATGATGATGATGATGATGATGATTGAAAGAGCTATTGAAAGGGAACCACAAGGGTTAAAATTTTAATTTTTTTACAAATCAAAGCCATTTGAGAAATTTATTTGCCTACCTTGTTAGTACTCCTTATTGTTTTCCTTACCTCATTAAACCTCCAGTTTCTAATACATTCAATGTGGAAAAAATTGCAGAACCCAAGTGGGAATCAAACACAGGTTCTCTGGGCCCTAGCCAGATGCCTCAATCACTACATACCCAGTTCTTTCGTTGATTGGTATTTACCTTATATGTACATAAAAAGCAATCACAAAAGTTTTTCCCCTTGATTTCTAGGATAATATGCATTTGTAGTCCCCATACATAATGATGAAAAATGCTCAATTTTCAATTATCTATCAACACTTTCAATTTGGAGGTGATCTTGAATCATGAAATTTAGGGGAGGTTTTCTCAACAAAGGGAAGACGTTGAGTTAAAATTTAGGGTCTTTCATTTTAGGTTGTACACAGGTGACCTACCGAATATGAGCCGAATTGGTTGGCTGTGTCCGAGATCTTCCCCTTGTCAGTACTGTTAGGTGGTAGAAATAATGTCACCAGTGAATAAAAGCTTCTGAATATGAAAACAGGTAATGCAAAGGGTTGGGTATCAATTAATATTATAATATTATGTACTGAGTTAATTATGCTGACAGTACTACACAAATGGTATACAATTAGAATGAAATCACTGCAAGTGAGTCATTTAAAACAGCACCAATCAAACAAGTGATAACCATGAAGAGGGTAACTGGATTTCAAACATAAAAGTATCTTTGGGTGTACCCCCAGGAAATGTAAAAAAAGTAACTTTCAGCGAACCCCATGAAAATGTAAGACAAAATACATAAAAAAAGGGTTACTGTTAACATGATATACAGGATGCAGCTATATCAGGCATAGATAAATATATCAAAGTGTCATTTGTGCTAAGCTATATGAACAATGTGGCAAATTCTGTGATGTGCATGACATTATTCACATTTACACCTACCAATTTATGACACTAACTTCTTTTATGGAACTGTACTTTTTTTTCTGTGGTATTGGGAAGAGGCTCTGAAGAATACTTCAGTGACTTATCATACATGAAACTAGATCAGACAGTATAACAATTACAGTTCCAAAATGGCTGTTCCACCATCTGGAGAAGGGGTCCAACAAACATATGCCCTGTTGTACAAAATTTAACCACACACTTAATTCGGTCTGTGTGTTTATTAGTATGACTGTCATAGACAAGTGCTCAAAATGTTGACATTGTTTACTGAAACGCACTATAAAGTGATTTCAGATAGAGAATACTGCTGGTATTTCATGTTTTTCGGAAGTCGTCAATTTATCTGAATTAAGACTAACTGTGGATGTGTGTCAAATTGTAATAATAATATTTCTGCTGCTACACCATCAACAGTCAACATAGTGAAAGTCAGTATTAACTGTGGCTGTAATCCATGACCAGAATGTCACCATTACAAATGCTACTAAGACATAGCTGAGGACCTACTCCATTTTGATGATGTCTTTTCTTACTTCACTAGATAAAAATAAACACAAAAAAGCTCTCACCAGAAAATAGATTTCCAGCAAGCTGAACCAGCCATGTCTGACAACTGATGTCCAGAGATAGCGGCGAAGCTGTTAAAAGTGACAGACTTGTGGCCAAAAGGCCACCTGCTGAACTTAGCGTTAACGGTTCCGCTACAACTGTGCCATCCGACTGACTGAAAAATATAACAACTCGTTATTGAAGACAAATCATCATCTTAACTTTTAAGAGTGCTTGCTCATTTAATAAATCAAAAGTAACTGAACACAAAGCGGACAGACACATTTCATTTAAGTCCCTCCCCCTCCCCCCCCCCCCCCTGAAATAATTGCAAAGCATGAACAAAACAAAAGGAACAAAGCAGGAAACTGAGAAACCCCACTTGCCTCACCATTGCTTTGTTTGAGAAATACCAATACAATCTGGCAAACATTAAGATAACAACAGAAGACAAGCAGTAATTACTTAATGTAACTGAAGAAGCCATAAGTTTTTTTCCAAAATAGCCACTTTCCTTCTAATTTACTATCTTATATTTATCTGATGCATGCATAGATAGTATTAAGCAGTATTTCAATAGTTTATTGACTATACAGAGTACAGATAAGTTATTATGATTTTTTTGTCTTTTATATAACTTTACTCAATCCACATCCACTGAATGTACTACTTCTACATAGATTTGATAAAAAGTAGAGGAAACACTGCTGTAACATGAAGGATGTGCACAATGTGGCATTACAACATTCTGTATCTGATAGCAGAATGTCAATTGAAGTTGTACAGGGAACAGTGACGGCTGTATTTGAGTCAGTTGCAGTGTGTCCAATTTGAAAGTGAGGAAGGCCAGTACAAGCACTCTTATCAGTATGTTTAGGAAACACGGACAAAGTGCATAGATCAAGACTGAAGTGGCACTTGGTCACAGTGCATAACAATGTTTCCTTCTGGCACTGCACCTCATCGCCCTTCATGACAATGAACCCCCTGCAGGAGATACCTCTTCATGACATGCAGTACAAGACAAGAGAAAACATCATCCACATTATAGGGCAGTCCTTGGGAGACATCAACAGAGATGGATGTACTGATGGTATACAATGCTTTCCATCTCTGTGGAGGAAGTTGATGGAGATGCGAGGCGATTATACTGAGAGGATGTAATACAGTGAAGGTCTGTCAATAAAGTCTGGTATGATTTATAATTGTGTTGCCAATAATTTTTATTCAGCCAGTGTACAATCAACAAAACATGATCAATGAATAAACATTCCACTGACATGAGATCATTACACAGTACTAGCTTAGCTGGATAGTAACTGAGGTGGAAGTATCTATGGTCAGTTTAAGGAATCACTTTGCTATTTGTCCAAGGCAATTTAAGGGAAATTACAGATACCTTAAGTTGAGATAGCTAGACTGGGATATGAACCTCATTCCTGCCAAATATATATCCACCACCAAAACATACAGACAATGATGAAGGTGGGCAAGCTAAAGTAAGTTCTTGACACTATGAGAGAACTTGGGATTGGCGTACTTGTACTATAAGAAACAAGATTCAGGGACGAAAGCACGATGGAATCAGAGGGATATGTAATTCTCAAAGGGAAACCCTGTGTTGGGGGGCCAAAGCAACCTTTTATGTTTGGCACACCCTTTGTAGTAGGTTGTAGATACCTGGATAGTATCACTGCGTGGAAGGGCATAAACGAGAGGCTGTCATACCTGACAATGAAAATAGGAAACAAAACCTATACAATAGCAAATGCACATGCACCAACAAATGATAAGGACAAAAAAGACAAAGCAGGAACTGAACATTTTTGGTCCACTTTGGATAAGGTAGTGACAGATGTGGACAAACTATTTTTCTAGGAGATTTTAATGCACACATGGGCATGGAAAGGAACTTTAGAGGTCCTGTGGGAGATTCTCCAACCCACAAGAGAACAAACAAGAATGGTGAGAGATTAGTGGACCTGTGTAGGAGACACAGGATGAGAATAATGAACACCCGTTACAAAGTTAAGGCAGGCAAGAAAACAACATGGGTCAGCCCTGAAAACAGGGTTGGGGAAAAACAGCGAGACCATGTAGCAATCCGTGACAAGAATCACAGAGAGATTATGAAAACAAAAGTGAGGAAAAATAGCAGGATTGAATCAGATCACTACCTTGTCAAAATAAAATGCATGTGGATACCCAAGAGAGCAAGGAAACCTAGGACCAAAACACTCACAGAATCGACCTAGAGCTTCTGAAAAAACAGAGAAGAGTATGCAAAGAGAATGGTAGTTCAGAGTGATTGGAAGAGAGTGAGAGATATGATGGAAGAACAGGCAGTGCGACTGGCTACTAACAACAAGAAAAGGAAGCATGAGTGGTGGATGGATGAATGTGAGAATGCAGTTGAGACAGGTGGAAAGAATGGATGAAATAGCAATCCTGTAAAAAGCAAGAAGGCATGTCGAACTTCCAGAATGCAAGAAAAATTGATAGCAAAATGATCAGAAATGCCAAGAGAAGTAGATGGAATGCGAAACTTGAGGAAGCAAACACAGCCTGCAAGAAACACAAATCACGAGTCTTTTTAAGAGAAATGAAGAGCAGAATTAAAGGCTTCGAGGCAAAAGAACTCTTCGTAAGAGGACAAGATGGCACAATAAAAACTGGCGAAAAAGAGGTGTGCAAGGAAATGGCTAGGTATTTTAGGGATCTGCTGAATGCTGAAGCACCAACAGTAAAGTGGACACACTTATGGTCAAGCAACAAAAGTCAGAACAGTCTAGACAATGCATGCACCAGGGCGGAAGTAGCAGACACAATTAAAAACCTCAAAAACAACAAGGCATCAGACAGTGATGGTATCTGTGCTGAAGAGATAAAGTGGTGTGTGCCTGAAATAGAAAGAAGTATGTAAACGTAATAATGGATATCTGGAGAAATAAGAAAATATCCATAGACTGGAAAGAAGCCATTATAATACCACTATACAAGAAAGGGGACAAGAAAGTACTGGATAACTACAGGAGCATCTCTCTCTTAAACATGGGGTAAAAGGTTTTGTCGAGAATCTTGCTGAACGGAGTTGAAGAACAACTAGAGCCAACAATAGGAGAGTACTAGTCTGGCTCTAAAAGAAGGGAGGAACTGTACAGAACAGATATTTGGAGTAAAAAGTATAATAGAACACAGACACAGGAAAGGAAAAAAGACAATAGTGACATTTGTGGACTTCCAAAAGGCCTATGATTCAGTTGACAGAAGTACTCTGCTTGATGTGTTAAAAATGGAGGACTGGATGATACAACACATGCAATAATAAAGGAAATGTTAAGTGAAACTACTGCCAGGATCAGGCATCACAGCATGCTGTCAGACAGGTTTAAAATAAAAACAGGAGTCCGGCAAAGGGATGGGCTGTTACCAATATTATTTAACCTGGTTTTGTACGATGTAGTGAGACAGTGGAGACAACTAAATAGTAACATGAAGATCAAATGTGTGCAAATAGGGTACAAGGTCAAACATAATGCAACAGTGGACTGCCTGGCATTAGCAGATGACATGGCACTCTTAAATGAGACAGAAGAAAAAGTGAAGACAGCACTAGAAAATCTAGCCGAAACAACTGAAAAGATTAGACTGAAGACTGCATATAAGAACAACAAGACATTGAACACTGAGTCTGACTGGAAGATAGATGGCCAAGTAGTTGAGAAAGTCAACAGTTTTCGTTATTTGGGGGAGAAGATAACTGATGGCATACAGAGCAACAGTAACACAGTAGACAGGGCACAGTTTTTGCAGAAGCTTCGGAATGCAGTGAAAACAAGATATGGCAAGAAAAATCTGTCACGGAATGCCAAATTGCAACATTACACAGCAACTGTAAAAAATGCTGCTCTCTATGCATCAGAAACAATCACACTTGGCAAGAGAGCTTGTATACAGTTGGAGATGAAGGAGCAGAAAATTTTGGGAGACACATGGGGTGCCAAAAAACATGGGGATATATGGATACACAGAACACGGCAGGAACTGTATGAAAATACTGAAGCCATATCGAGCAAGATGCAGAAGAGGAGGTTACAATGTGTTGGAAACATCATGGGAATGAATGAGGAGAGGTTGACTAAGAAGATATGGAATGCAACATGTCATACGGGAAGCAACTGGGTTAAGGAAGTTAGGGAAGACTGTAGGAATAAAAGAAAGAAATCTGCAGGCAGTAGTACAGGACAGGGAGAAGTATAAAGGGTTGGTGGATGGTCACAGGTGGCCAGACACCAACATCAAAGTTGTCTTAACAGAAGAAGCAAGAGAATGAAGAGGTATTGAGAAGAAAGAAGATGTGCAAAACAAACCACCCATGATCCTGAAAGGTCATAATGAAGAAGAAGAAGAAGAAGAAGATCCACTGTCTTATCGACAACGTAGCTTCTCTCAGTATAAATGAATGAGTTGCCACTCACCTAAAAATATAGCACTAATAGTAGCCAGTGCCTGGCACTAAAAACGATTATGTAAGCAATATCTTCACCTAGCTGTTGCACCTCCCAAAACAGATGAAATTATTATAGGTAAAATGGTACATACAACTTCAGGGACATGTATAGAACATGGTAAATATTGCACTACGCAAAAGTGTACTGTATAATACCTTTTGGTGTGAATGGTGGTGGACAGTTTGGAAAAAAAATAATACCACAAAGACTTGAGAGACAGAATTGTGGACCAAAACAAGACAACAAATATTGGCAATTACAAGGAGATGATGTAAATGTCAAAGATATTATAGATGGAGATAATATTCAGAATGGACAATGACGGGGACTGAAACCAGCAATGGCATTTCTTTTTTTACGGAAAATGTACTGCTCTTCATCCCAAGTGATCTAGAAGACAGGAGAAACTTAATCAATACTGTTATTTGAAGCCCTTTATTCCCAAATACATGGCAAGTGTTTTAACCACTGTGTCACCTAGCTTGGCAACAGCAAGAAGATGAATAAGAGAATGACAAGTTTGTGTTTCCCAATTCTTTACCACTTCACATAAGGCAGGACCGCACAGAGAGGGGTGGCAAGACAGGCCACTTACCAAGAGCGCAGGCACCGAGGGGGCACAAAAACAGACTGCAAAAAAGCCAAGAAAGATGGTTTAAGAATTAAACAGAATAAGTATACGAGTTCTCCTATCCCTCACGTTCCTACCTTCTACCTACAAGAAGAAGCCTTTTCCTCAGCATGTGACTGTAAATGCATCCTGTTGTTACAGTGGCTATTCTACAGTGTCATTCTGCCCAAGTAGCACCATAAAGAAACAGCTACTATGGAACAGACAAATACACCTACATGATTTATAAAACAACAGCACATCTGGTTGACAAAACTCCCTCAAATTTAACAACGGAGCTATGCCGCTACTTCACTAAGATATTTTAGGATCTCAAAGGGTGCTGAAGCAATTAGGTTGGTTGATCAAAGGCTTCCAAGTTTTGCCATTTCTGCCAGCTGAGGATTGGAGGTGGAGTAAGCAAGAAAAAAGGGGTATTTAATTTACCAAATGTAGTAGACATAGTCATACAGTGAAGCTAGTTTACGAAACAGTTGCTTTCAATTTACAGGCAAAAGAGTCAATGAAGGGCAAGCTTCCTATTTGATTATTTTGTAGGTATCCCCCCTCCCAAGAGATGCCTATTCAAGCACTGAAATGGACCTGAGGATATTTATGACAATCCCAGGGACTAAAGCAGCTTGTGAAGGTATCTCCAGCAATCTACAGATAATAAAAATCCATGTAAGGGCAAGTACGGGGCGAAACCAGACTGTCAAATGTACTATCTCAGCAACAGATGACAACACAGCTGCTAAATTTGACTTCAATGCCATAATTAATCTGACATTTTGCCTCCTTGACACGCATTGTTGAGATTACATTTTGGCAGGTAGACTAGGGTGGTGTGGAAGTTGCATCAGGCAGGGGGAGAAAGAGGTAGGAGGGCTGTCCTGGGCACCTTTTGTAGCTGGTTATTGTTCTCCTACAGAAGGAAATTCCCCTCTTGTCCAATCAATTTCGTAGCCTCTTACTTCAAAGACACTAACCACTTCCTTCATAGACTCTCTACTAATCGCACACCCCTTTACCATCTGGATCCCTAGTCATCACTGTTGATGCCTCCTCCCTATACACCAACATCCCTCATGCCAAAGTCCTTACCACTATCAAACACTAGCAACATCCTTCAGACACCAAACCCAAGCCCACTATCTCATTCCTCAGATACCTTGCCAACTATATCTCGACTCACAACTACTACTCCTTTGAAGGGAACATATATAAACAAATCCTCGGCACAGGCATGGGCACCCACACGGCACCCTCCTATGCCAACTTTTTTATAGGCCATCTAGAGGAAACTTTCCTAATCTCCCAAAACCCCAATCCTCTTGTCTGGTTCTAGTTCACTGAGGATGATAATAATTTTATGACTTGGACACAGGGCCAAGACAACCTATCCTGATTCCTCCACAACCTTCACTTGGTCCTCAACCTAACAAACCACCTTCATGAATGTTGACCTCCACCTCTATGATAGCTCTATCCTATCTATCTATTAAGACCACAAACCACCAACAGTACCCACATTTCCACGAACCACCTGGTCAGGCTGTGTGGATGACATATCAGCAGTGATGAGAATTCCCTCAGCCAGTATGCTGAAACTCTCAGAAGAGCCTTCACAGGCAGGCATTGCTTCCAAACCTAGTCCGCAAGCAGATCTCCTGTGTAATATCCTCATACAGCCCTAATCATTCTACCAACCCAAGAGTCAGCTACAAAGGAGTGCACCCCCCCCCCCCCTCATTACCCAATATCACCTTGGAATTGAGCAACTGAAACACATGTTTCGCCCTGATTTAGGTTTTCCGTGATTTCCCTAAATCGTTTCAGGCAAATGCCGGGATGGTTCCTTTGAAAGAGCATGGCCGATTTCCTTCCCAATCCTTCCCTAACCCGAGCTTGTGCTCCGTCTCTAATGACCTCGTTGTCGACGGGACGTTAAACACTAACCACCACCACCACCACCACATGTTTCGCCAGAGCTTTGATTACCTATCAAGTCTTCAAAAGAAGGGCATCCTCCCCAAGATACTTGCCACCCCACCTAAAGTTGTCCATCCAACTTCCACAACATCCTTGTCCATCCACTGCCACTCCCAACCCCTTGCCACATGTGCCACATCTCTATGGAAGACCCATATGCTGTGTGTGTGTGTGTGTGTGTGTGTGTGTGTGTGTGTGTGTGTGTGTGTGTGTTCTATTTCCGACACAGGCCTTGTTGGCCGAAAGCTTATTTGTGAGTCTTTTTGCTGTGCCTATATGCAACTCAAATGTGGTAATTATAGTTTCAATGTCTTTTTAATCTATCTTGAACCCCATGAGACAGCAAGTGGACATCATGAGTTAAAAGTCATAGCACCAATTAATCACCAAGGTCTTAGCTATCGAATATCCATCATTAAGAAATGTTGCTGTTTTTAACTGAACCCACAATGAAATCTCTGTACCAGCACTGACAACCCCCCCCCCCCCCCCGAAGAAATACGTCTTTGTAATTTTTAACTTAAAATATGCAAATCAAATACAGCAGCAGTTTAACATGGATAAAATAAAAAGAAACATTTTTACCTTTGACTTCTTTTAAGGTTTCCTCTTTTGGAATTTGTCTTGCCCAGAAAACAACAGTTCCAAGCACGAGGGTAAGCCGTTGTTGGGAAACGAGCTGACAGCTGGCTCAAAGCTTCACAGCATCCATACTGAACAAAAAGAAAGGCAAACAGAGTAACCTATACTCTCATACGTAGGAGAGAAAGAAGAAAACTTGAATGTAACATTTGACACTAGTGGCACATTTGTGCTAGTGGGTTAGTTCCATTACCAAAGAAAAATCAAAATTAATAACTCTTTCAAAGGTTGGAGGATATTATCAAGTAGTGGTTACTACCAGTATATACCATACAATATTAGGGTATCAATTTAACATACAATAAATAAGAATGACAAACATCAAATATCCTATGTGCCACTGAAGCAGGTGGTCTCACATCAGTACCCAATACCAATGTTGTGTGTGACTTAGTGTAAATCCAAGAAATTAATTTGGCCTCATTCCCAACAGTTGGATTTGTTGATAAATACCATCAAGCATATTCTGAAATCATGGCTGCACAACACATATACAAAACTTCGCAAATTGAAAAATTGGTTAACTGAAACTAATGGACCATTAAGTTGAGGTAATCCGATGAGTGGATTATGATAAGTTAACAAGCAAGCAAGGGTTCTATTCAGGATCCTCTTACATGACATGGCAAATTTCCATTAAACAAATCTGAAGATACTTATTGAAAACACAGAACTTTCCACAAAAAAACAAAATCATGCACAGAGCATGAGGCAGTTGTGTGGATTGTGGTGAGGTCCTGTAATTGACCTGTAGTTTGTGCAGAAAACACAGAATGATATGCTCTTACAATGAATTGAATCACTGCCATGAAATAATTTCTCAGTTGTTCTTTGTGCACGTACAGTCATCTGGCCACATCATCTGGGACACTTCACACATACGGAGCGCACTGAGTGGAGGGGAACCCCTAACGATGAACCAAGTTCTGAAATCTGTAAATGCTGCCATAATATTGCTGCCGCAGTGCCATCCTTAAACTGCAGGCCACACATGGTGCAATAGTTCCAATGGCTGCAATGCGTTTATAATGGATTGTGAGTTAGCAGTTGAATTTGTGTTCACAGTGCAGTGTAAAGTATCATACTGTTAATTTCAAACATATGTGAAAGTATGGTTTCTCTGTAAGTAGCTAGGGGCAATAGCTTAAAGAGCAAATGTCATGAGATTGTACATAATGTAGAATGTTATTCTGCGGAGCATCTTATACCTTTGTTTAAAGTCATCGAATGGGTAGCTGCAGCTCTGAAAATCAGAATGACTTCTGCGAAGAAAATAAGAAGGAAGAAGTGTGTTGGATATCTGCAGGAACCAACTACTGTTCTTTCGTCTCCAGAAAAAACTGGAGTGCATGCTAGTTAAAAAAAAAAAAACTGGATAATTTTCAAGAGGATGACATGGATATGACTATCATATGTGGAAAGAATATCCCACCCCATAGAAGTATATTCTCTCACTTCAAAACAGTAAGTTGTTGTTTAGAGGAAAACCCAGCCTTTTAGTGGTTCGAAAGAAGATCAAATTTCAAAGGAAAACCTTTACTGGAAGGGTTCTGCTCACACAGGATGTTATCATTGTCTCGAGATGCTGTTTTCTGAGGGAAGTACAGGGTGCGTCAGTCAAGCCTGCATTTATTATTAGTGCGTGGAAGTGTTGGAAGTAGTGGGGGGTGGGGGGTGGGGGGGGGGGGGGGGGTTGAGTAACCAAGGTCACCACTGCATTCCCAAACACAAAGCATTTCAGTAGCCATGGAGCAGTGGACTAAGCACCAACGGTCGTTTGCAGTGAAAGCTGACCATCATTTCCTGGTGCATTTTCAAATTAATCGTAATAGGCCGGTGCCTTCGGTCAACTCAATAAAAACTTGGGTCCAAAACTTTGAAAATGTAAGTGAAACAACAAGGGAAAGAGGTGGCAGAACAAAGACAGCGCAGACTCCCGAGAATGTGGAATGTGTAAGAATTGCTGTGGGAAAAAGCCCCCGGAGATCAGCGTGTAGACAGAGTGTTGCACTTCAAATTTCTGACAGGACTGTCCAAAGGATTTTGAGATTAGATTTACATCACCACCCATACAAAATCCAAGTGGTTAACACTTTGAATAACAACAACTTCACGGTCCAGCAGCATTTCTGTGAAAGTCTTTCACAAATGATTCAAGAAAACAAGGAGCTTCTTCATAACCTCTGGATGAGTGACGAGGCACATTTTCACCTCAATGGATGTGTGAACAAACAGAACTTTAGATATTGTAGTGATCAGGACCCTCACCAACTCCTTGAAAAACCCCTGCACTCAACCAAGGTAACAGTTTGGTGTGCAAAGTCCTCATCGTGAATAATAGGTCCTCATTTTTTTGAAAACAAAAGAGGGCAATCCGTTACCGTTACTGCTGAGTGCTATTCAATAATGTTAAGGACATTCTTCATACCTCAGCTTTGTCAATATGCCATGAATGAGAAACATTATTTCAACAAGATGGAGCAACAAGTCACACAGGACATGTGAGCATTAATGTTCTCAATGAAGTTTTTCCTAACCAGGTGATTTCCAAGATTAAAGCAATTGCCCCCCCCCCCAAAGCTTGTGATTTTTTCCTTATGTGGTTACCTTAAGAGCAAAGTGTATGAAGAAAGACTTCATAGCATTGGTAATCTCAAAGCAAGAATCCGGCTGGAAATCGATAGAATTCCTCAGGGTATGCTCCATCATGTGATAGACAGCTTAATCAATCGCCTGTGAGAATGCCATGATCGAGAAGGACGACATCTTGCTGATGCTATTTTCAAACAATGAAAAAAATGTGTTGATGTTTCTTAAATGCTTTTTAAAGTAGAATAAGATTGTATGAATAAAATTTTGATATCTGCATCTGTGTTTATTTTACACTCATTTAAAAAATGCAGGTTTGATTGCCGCACCCTGTGTCTAAGTGAAAACTTCATGAAATTGTCTGGTTGTATAAAATGTGGGTAAATACTCGTCACTCCAGACAGACTGCATAGACTGATGGCATTGCATGAGGAACAATGAAAGTTCCACTTGGAAGAAGTAGTCGGCTCATTCTTTTACATACTGAACAATCAACAGCTTTGTTCCAAATTCTTTGCTGTTCTTTATATTGAACAAATTTGGGGACTACTTCGAGGAAATGATGGCAATGGTCTTTGCTTCCAAATTTCGAATAAAACTCCACTACAATATCCCCTGAGCACCATATCGTTCCAGTCAATCAACAAAGCCCGTGTATGCAGCAACAGTAAGAGTGACACAGTAGATTTGCTAGGAAAGAGCCTAAATGTAAAAGGCAGAACTGCTGAAAATTGTGAATCAGAATAAATCACATTATTTTGTGTACAACACTGACAAAATTGCAGAGAAAATGGTCACAGAGTGTTGTGCCTTCCATCATATCAATGCCATTTCAATGTAGCAGAACTTGGATGGGTTCAGGTGAAATCATACACTGTAGACAAAAATAAAGGTTTAAATCATAAGATTTTGAACTTTTTGTGCACAAGGTACTGAGCATTATTACTCGCACAAACAGAACAATATTGTCACACATGTGTGGTACATTTTGGAAGAGGCAGTGGTATAAAAAGAGTTACCAATAACTACTTCACCTTTGAGGGGCAAACGTACAAACAGATAAAGCCTACAGCCCTGAGAACCAGAATGGCTTCTTCCTATGCCAACCTTTACATGGGTTGCTTAGAGCAGGCTTTTCTTGTATCCATAGGCCTTGAGCAGCTGGTTTGGTTTAGATACATTGATGACATCTTTGTCATATGGACTCATGGTGGTGAAGCTGACCTGTTAAAATTCTTGGAATCTCTAAATACATTCTCCCAATTAAATTTCACACATGCCTATTCTCAATCCCAAGTGACTTTCTTTGACATTGATCTCATCCTCACTGAAGGTCAGCTACACATGTTAAACCCACTACCTACATTTTAACAGTTGCCATCCTCTCCATGTCAAACGTTCCCTACCATACAGCCTTGGCATTCGAGGCAAACAGATTTATTCAGATGCAAGCTCTTTACAGCAATACACCGCCATTCTCACAGCAGTCTTCACTGGACGTAATTACCCCACCAGCCTAGTTAAAATGCAGACTTCCCGGGCCATCACATCCAGTCCTGGTACTGCTGATCCCTCCAAAAAACAACTTAGGAGTACACCTCTTGTCACTCAGTATTATCCTGGTCTTGAATGTATTAAGCAGCTACTTCAACAAGGCTATGACTTTTTAAAAACATGCCCATAAATTAGGTCCCTTAGATTTTGCCCACCACACCTAGAATAGCTTTATGTCACCATCACAATCTCTGCAATACCCTTTTCAAACACTATGCTCCTTCTGAACCCATCTCCCCACCCTATGGCTCCTACCCCTGTGACCATCCCTACTGTAAGACTTTCTCTGTGCACCTTCCCACCACCACCACCTGTACCAGCCCTGTAACTGGCAAAACATATACTATCAAAGAAAGAGCCACATGTGAAATGATACGTCGTATACTAGCTGTTCTGCAAACAATGTTCAGCCTTTTAACATCAGCCAAGTTATCTGTTAGGATGCTCCACAACATGACAGTAGTGACCTCCATGCCTGTTTCACTACACGTGCCATCTGGTTTCTCCCCCCAGGCACCAGTTCCTCAGAACTCCACAGATGGGAACTGGCGCTACAACATGTCCTTGACTCTTGCCACCCACCTGGCCTTAATTTATGTTAATTTCTTTGGTCTCAGCATTTCTTCACAGTAACTATTCCTTTCCTCACTCCATTTTAGTTTTCTACATCTTTCATTTTCTGACCTGTCTATTTTTCATCAGTCCTATGCTATCTCTATTTCATATAATGCACTTAGCTTTTCGCTCGTATTAACTTCTGCACAATGTTTTAACAGTAGTCTCTATCTTGCATATTACCCAGTCTTCCATTTTCAACTCCCAGGTTTTCAAATCTCCTCCAGTGCAGTATCCAACAATCAATCTTTCCTTCTTATCTCATCCAGTAACTAACTACTGACCCAGGGTTCTGGGTGACTTTCCTGTGACTCTCTCCATTTCCTAAACCTCACAAGTCTTTTTCTTTCAGCCCTTTTCCTTCCCCTTCAACCCTTCTGCCAGAAGAACGACCCAATGGCTCTGAAAGCTTGCGAACCATAATACCTTTTATACGTGTGTACTCCCACTGCCGCTTGGTTAGTAGGTTTTTTTATCTATCCAATTACATCATATACATAGTGTATGTATTATACATGCAACAGATAGCAGAAAAGAAAAAATGTATTTGTGTCAGGAGTGGGTTTACAGCAAGTGCAGCCATTTCTCCTTGCTGTGTTTCAGTCACAGCAGTCACTTTGCTGAAAAGTTTTCCAACCAGCACCTCTCACTTCATGGTCCTCCAAATTGGCTACTCAATCTGACACTGTAACGCATCAAGCCTCAAACGCTGATTTGATTTAAGTGCCTGTTCAATTCAACAGACAAGTTTATAAAAGAAAACCACTAGATCTAGGTGGATAAAGTGTATGCAGAACTAGTAGGTAACACATTTCACACTGCATTTTCACACTTAAGTTTCATAATTTACTGATTAGCATTTTTTTAAAAGATTACACTGCTTTTTCAAATCCAGTGTTCTTTAAGTTAACTGCAAATGCAGGTTGGTACTAATTTTGAGTAAAATACAGTAAAGTCTTTTCCACCTTGGATTTTCCACAATAAAGCTTTAATTTTTCAAATTGAGTACTGCCATTCTTAATATCTTTTATTTGCAAAATAAATAATCTTGAAAATAAAATTGTGATTTAATAATGGTAGAAAAAACATCTACATAAAAAAGGAAGATGTCACAGAGGGAAAAATAGAACTACTTGTGTTTTTCCTGAATATTATGAGCATAAAAACAATAATGAAAGGCTGAGTTCATTCTCTAGTTCTCTTTTATTGTTGTCTTCAATGTCTCAATTAAGAAGTCTGGGAATGTTTCTGTCTGCTCCTTGAATACACCTACATTCTACAGTCTTCAACTATTTGTTACAGAATTGAGGAATAAATCTCAGTGTATATCTACCCATTGTCTGCTGTGTAGTAAATGGATTTTTTCTCATTTTTCTTTGGCTGGCTCTTCCAAAATTATGCGCTTTTTCTTATACAATGCATACACTAATCAGAGGGTTCTGTCATGTAGACAAAAATACGCTAGTGCCAAACATTTGTTGAAGTATATAATGCTTACCGAGAGGAATTTTGAAGAAAGGATTAAGCTCTTGCACAGCAGGCTTATCATCCGCGAAAGTGATGATTCGACCAATCTGTCAGATGCAGCTGTGCAAGGGTAGAGGTTGAACGGTGCAGGAATGCTGTTAATGACAGACCGGTATGGCAGTGAGTGGCTTGACATTTCTGGCATTGTAACAAGCAACTGGCTCATATAGCAATTGCTGTAATAGGCTCCTTTTGCTGTCACTGTATCTTGATGAGGGTAATCCACTGGGAAGTACATCTTGTCAATTATGCTGAAACAAATACATTTGAGTGGCATCTGATTCACAGTTCCACTTTCTTTCATTATTTCTCACATGTAGATTAACAATGTTTCAATGTTTTTACAGGAAAAAGCAAAAACAGCCAGGCCTAAAAGTGTCTCTACCAAAAATTAATATCTTAGAATATAAAATAAAACTGTTTCAACAACACTGTTCTAAAGAATGAAATTAATATTAATGAGGTAGTAGGCATTGTTGTCTTAGGTTATTTGTGTTGTTTCGACATAGCATGCAGTAATAGCCAAAAAACGATACATATAATATCCATAGCAACAGACAGGCACAGCAGCTGAAATAAATAACTGACACAGAACAGTCCCACTCAACATCAGTTGTCTTCCAAAAGTGTGAATATCTCAATATTTGATGCAAAAATTACTTTAGTTTTTATAACAAAACTGGAAATTAATTTAAAATTTATGTAAGTCAGCAACAACTATTGTTTCAAAACACTGATACTCAAAGTCGCACACCTCTTCACAATTTATTCATAAGACCTACAAGTGCCTTTTTGTAACATGATAACAAACATGAGATCATGTCACACCAGATACTAATTACTATGAACATTCCAAAGTAAAGTCTTCACTGGCAGCAACATCTGTAAGATAGAACAAACTGCTCACTCACATCAGATGTTAACATCGAGTCCCATTACTCCAACCCCTTCACTTTCATATCCAACTGAAACATGTACTGGTCCATAACTGACTCAAGAGGCAGAAATAAGGGACGGGCAAAAGTGGGAGATCCAACAACCTACACAATTCCAAGACTGTCCCAAAAAAATGAACATCTGATCCTCCCCTCTGCAGCGTAGTGGGTAACCACTGCAGCAGTTACTAAAATCCTCCTTTGTGTGAACAAAAATGGTGGAGAGCTCGTATATGGTGACGCTCATATGAAATAACTGACCAAACTGTGATTTGAAATGCTCATCACTTTACTTTCATGCCATAATTTAGAATGGCTTATTTGGTACTAAGTAAAGTTGTATAGTATTGTTGGCTGGGAGAGGTCTATGAAAGCTCAGTCACCTCCCCTTGCAGCCAAACACTGGTAATGAAATTTTTTCTCACAACAAGATTTGAAGAGGATGTGCATGACATGTAGGACTGCTTACATGACTCTTGGGATCAAAATGGACAATGAGGAGCACCAATACCTAATGGCTATATGTCAGCATCTGCAAGCATATGTACTCTACAAAACAATGCAGAGTGCTTGGGGAAGGTTACTTCATCCTAAAATTATCCACTCCACATCTTATACAATTTTCGTACACAACAAAGGAAAAATTATGGTTTGTACTCCCCACACATCTCATGGTCTCTATGCAAAACATACAGTGGACACACCAAAGTGTTGCAGTCTACACTGAATACAGCACTGACCTGGGAAAAAAAGAAAGGCCACACTGTTTTCCCAAAATTCAACCACTACCCATAAGCACCCCAATCAATGTGTTATTTTGCCATCAAAGCAATCCATGCAAAATCCCAGTCCATCCTTACATCACACTTACTCCTAACTCCTTGTCATCTGGGCCACATCCTGGAGGAGGAAGAAGAAGACCAGTTGCAAGAACTGTTAGATATATAAAACTAGCTCATCCTTTTCAGATCCCATCACAGGCTATCCAAATCTACCAAAGGCAGGACAACTTATGAAAGCAGTTACATACCACATCTGCTGTAATTTCCACACAGTATTTTACAGTATTTTTTATGATAATGACCACCAGCTACCTGCCCATCCAAATGAAAGGTCACTGCCAAAATGTTGGCAAGAGCAGAGTTGACCATGTAGTGGCAGAACATGCTGAGCACAACAGGCTCGATTTCAATGGCTGCAACACAACTTATGCCATCTGGATCCTCCAACCGCCACCCTATCAGATTCTCGGAACTATGAACTACCTACATAGACAGTGTAACATAACAGACACTGAGGACTCACACAGGAGTGCTTCTTTTTATTTAATAAAATTGCAGCCAAATAGCCGTATACAGTTACTTTGCTTAATGTTTTACATTTACATTTACATTTTAAATTTTTTGCATATTCATTTATAGATTTCACTCGTTTACTCCACAGATCTATGTGATATCGTTCACAGGCTTCGTTACACAGTTCACACACACAGGTTGTGGTTGGGTCATGATAAGTTTTGTTGTTGCAAATTAGATGACAAAAGCCGTGAATAGAAAATCTAGTTATGACATTTCGCAGTTCAAAGTTTGGTGCTGTCCATGAGCGGTTCGTCATTGCTTCGGTGCCACAGAACTCCGGCCATGCTTTTTCTTGTTGATACTCCATGATCTTCAGTTGATTTCTGGAAGCCCTTGTGTGTGGCATCATACATTGAAGTTTGATGTCTTCAATTACAAATGTCTCTCTCACTAGCAGGTACAATAGTCTAGATCTTGTTGTCTTTGAGAGACCTAGTGTTCTTTTTATATAAGTTGATTTTACCTTTTCTAGTGTTTCTAGATTTTTTTCTGTTCGGTGGTTCATATAACCTCCATCCCATAGGCCAGAATTGGCAAAATTTTTGCATTGAATAATTTCGTGGCCGTTTCTAGACTGAGTAGGCGGATGTTTTTGATGTCCTGTATTGCTATTATTGCTTGGGCTGCACGTTCTGTTGTATGTTTTGTGAAGCATTTGGCTGTTGGTTGCAATGTCACCCCTAGGTACTTAAAGTCTGATGAGATTTTTATTTTTTGTCCTCTGATGTTGATTTCCGCATTCTTAGGTGTTTTGCTTCCTTTTCTGAAAATCACCATTTCTGTCTTTGGTATGTTTATGTGTAGTTTGTGTTCACTGCACCATTTGTCTATTTTTTCAATGATTTTCTGCAGCTTCTGTATACCTGTTGAACCTACAGCTATGTCGTCAATGCTTGCATATATGTATACATCTTCTTCATTTTCTCCAATTCGCAGTACTTCTTTAGTGACAAGAATGTACAGCAGAGGGCTCATTGGGTCATCCTGTAAGGCTCCGTTCAATTGCAGAATGAGGTTCAAAAAAGAGAGGTTGTCTGATATTGTGATTAAGTTGTATTCGAGGATTGACTTGATTATTCTTGCCCATATGCTATCTTCTCCCACTGTGTTTTCCAGTTTTCGGACTAAGAGATCTCTTTCCAGTAGGTCTACGAACACTGTGTAGAACATTTGTTTCTTTTGTAGTGCTTTGTCGATGTTGTTTAGAAGAAGCATGACTGCCGTAAGTGTTGATCTTCCAGATCTGAAGCCCATTTGTCGTTCTGGGAGGTGACTGTCCACACAGGCTTTGATTTTTTTGTGTAATTATCTTTTAAAACATCTTGAACTGAGTATTTTCCAGAGCTATGCCTCTGTACTTGTTTGTGTCCATTGGGTCTCCTCTACCTTTGTAGAGAACTTTTTAAACACGTGCACCTGTCAGAAAGGCTGGTGATAGTCCACCTCAAGGGACAGACCTTAAGCATGGCTCAAGGCTACCAGCTAAAAGATGAGGCACAAGAGACACTGTGGATTTCCCTGCCACCAAGATATGTCAGATCCGCACACACAGAACTGAATGGGTAACAAGGCAAGAATGCTCACTGAAATAAAATATCTCTAGGTAAAAGTCTTGGACATTTAGCATCACACGACCCACTAATTATGTATTAATTCCAAAGCTACAATAGTGAGTGTGTCAATGAGACATGACAATCACTACTTATAGTGCTTTTACACACAAAAATAATGCAAGTTGCAGCATCATTAATAACTCCTATTTATGCTAATTTCCTTAACAAATTAATTGTATGAGAACCTGAGATGCTATGACCTCAAATGAGGAGCCAAATGAAACACACTTGTTTATATTATAACATGCTTTCCGACACTAAATAGTTTTAATGTTAGAAGCAACAAACAACCCTGCGGTTAAATTGAGCCAGAAAGCACCATTCTCCACAGTACCATGTATTATGAAGTCAGCACAGTGTAGGTACATCCATTGTCTGACAATCTGACTTGAAGATTTTACAGTATTCATTGCTTTTAAAAATAATACTAAATTTATTTAAATCAGTCATTAACAAAGTATTTTGCCATAAAGTATGATACAGGCATTGTACTCTCTGAGGACAACAGATGAAGGATCATCGAAAAACAATTTGGAATAACTGACCACTTAAATTTTATGTTAATTTACAAATATATTTTCTTTGTGTAAAACCAATGTTGCAAAAAGGCTGCAAAATTAATTTTGTCAATAACAACGGAGCTACTTTCATATAGGGATAGTTTTAATGTTTTATTTGTAAAATTTGAATAGAGGTCAACAAGAGTAATTTGCACTGCAATGAACAGGGTAGTGCTGTGCCGGGGGAATGTCTTTTGTGCCTCAGTCATAGCCACAATCTCAGTGCTGAGTCTGGCAACAGGCAGTGCTGCAGAAGGATTTTGTGCGGCATATCAGCTGCACTGAAGGTAAAATACTTTAAATTTTATGCGATGTGTTGAATTTTATTTTAATTAATCATTTGAAGCTTATAGTTGTTCACAGACTGCGAGAACTTTAACTTTCGATGGGTGTTTGGCACTGAAGGTAGTTGAATTATTACTTTTGCAGTGTGTTACACAATGCTGCAGTCAAGTAAAGACTGTTTAAATTAATTTCACATCACATGGATTAGTAATGCTAATACAGATACATATATATTATTAAATAGTTACATAGATATTATACATAGATATTATTAAATAGTTTCACTGCCAGTTTTCAATGACTATAGAATCATTTAGAGAACGTTAATTTCTGATTCTCAGACTTTGAAATTGAGGGCTCAAGTGTGATGAGTGCTTGGTATGTAAGTTAGCTTCACACATACTATATATATGAACCTTGCTGATGAATTAAAAACTGTCTTCAGCTTTTTTTAATTTTAAGTCTGCAGCTCACGGTCTAGTGGTAAATGTTGCTGCCTCTAAATAATGAGGTCCCAGGTCGATTCCCAGCTGGGTTGGAGATTTTTTTCATTCAGGGATTACATTTCATCCTCAGTGACACATCAAATAGAAAGAGTTCCAGCAGGCAGTTACAATACCAGACGGGGCCTCCTGGCCAATAACACCATATGATCATTTCACTTCACTTCCCTTCATTCATTTTATTGACAGGCCATCATTTGGAAGTAAATTCAAATTTATTTATTAATATAAACTTCATTCAATTTCACTCCAATCTATTTGTCATCATCAGTTACTTAAATTCCCATTTCATTTACAAATGTTGCCGTATTTTGGAACTCTCATCAACTTCTAGGAAAAACAGAAAAAAAAATCTAACACTTCTATAGCCAAGTTGGCCACAGGATGATGAACAGAGCTATGCGTAACCACCCTTTACACATGTGTTCATGCCAAAGTTTGTGCTATGTCACAGAAACAACCCTTTGCTATTCCAACCATAACTTTTAACACTAATTTTATCAGTCAAAAGTGAGAGTGGGGCTCACAGTGGAAATTGTTCTTGCAACATGTCCTTTTATCCCGTAATCCTCCTGGGCACAGTCTCCATTAGTTCCTGCCCCACACTGCCTTTCGAGCCTAACCTCACTCATCCTGCACTCACACCCTTCCTTCCACAGTCTACCTATCCTCTACTCTCTCCCCTCCTCCTAATCCACTTCTCTGCATGTTGTTCACAGCTCTTCCTGCCCTGCCTACAGCTCTCTCCACATACCTCTCCTCCTATCCTGGGCACCCAGTGTCTCTGCCTAACACACGTCTGCTACCCATCCCAGACCTTCCCACCCTTTAAGTGTCAAAGTGCAGAGCTTGCACAATGTAGCCAGCCAGGATAATGTAGCCACACAGATGATTGTGTGTGCATGTGTACTCCATAAGATTTGAACGAGGATTTGTCCAAAAAGTGATAAAGAGACAGAAAAAGTTCTAGGGCCAATGGAATCAGATCCTAGCTTTGATATTGTAGTCTGGCACTTAAAATGAGTGACCGAGCCACCAAGCCAAATACTTTACTAACAATGACAGTAAAATTACAATTTGTTTCTTTAATTTCAGTCTAAGATCACAAAAATTGTCATCAGACGATCAATTTTGGTCTTCAGTGATCATCTTCAGTTCTGTAGTATGACAAGATTTCCAAAATCAAAATGTTGGACACATATCGGAAGTTGAAGTGAATCAACATTTTGTGGAAACTTTCATTAATACTGCATATGTATAGTAGATCTTTGTAAAAATACTTGGTTTGTGCCATTACTGCACTGTCTATCATAACTTTTTGTTAAAATTTGCACAAAAAAAGGGTCAAAAGAGGGCAATCTATACTAAATACTTGGTTTGTTCCATTACTACACAGCCTATCATAACTTTTTGTTAAAATATGCACAAAAAAGGGTCAAAACGGGGCAATGTATATAAACCTGAATTACTTCAATGAGTCATAATTTCCCTTTGTAAGCTCATAGAAGCAGAAAAGTTGTTTTAATGATCTCAGTAGCTCTAGGGGAATCAGAAGTACCACTCACTGTTGGAAAGTTGATTTGTCACTTCTGCAAACAATGTCCTTTGCCTGGTATAATGCCACACTTACTCTGTTCGTGTCAGTTTGTTCGTAGCCTCATCAGTCGCAGTTTGTGAAGTCTGTGAGTGTGTAGTTTGGGTCGCATGAGAATAACGAGCAAATTAGTGAGTTGTTCACAGTCTTTAGCCACCAGAAACAGACAGAACAAACTTCGAGAGCAGGTTTTTGTTGTGCAAAAATACTGGATGACAGACTCATTGGTTACAAAACAATGCGCATTCCAGAAAGAACTCAATGTTGGCAATGTTCCAACAAAAGCAACAATTTTATTGGAGACAAGTGATGTACTATACAGTGGCAGTGGTAAACACAGATGATCATTGAGTTCAGAGGTTACCGATAATGTTCAAAGACTCTTTGAGAACGAGTTGTGTCGAGTGAGCCGGGAGGCAGGCATTTCATATGCCACATGTCAGAGAGCTGCAAAGAAATCGGTACTGCGGCCATACAGAGTGAATATAATGCAAGCACTGTAAGAAACAGATCACGAAAAAAGAATGCCTTACTGTCAATGGTTTCAGGGGTTTCTTATTCAACGTCCAGACATTCTCTCGATCAACTTGGTTTACAGATAAGGCATGGATACATCTGTCGGGTCACATCAACGTATAAAACTGGGCTAGTGTAAACCATCCCTAGATCCACAAAAAACCACTGTGTGAGGAAAAGGCTGGAGTGTGGTGCATGGTGTAAGCTTCCAATATTGTTGTCCCCATTTTCTTCGATATGATCACAGCCACTACAATTTATATGGGCATCTTCCAACAAGGTAAAGCAACATGTCACACAGCTTGCACTTCCATGCAACTAGTAACCACACCGTTGGGTGGCTTGCGGAGTATAAATGTAGATGTAGAACCAGTTTCTTTGTTGATTGAACATTCTTAAAAAATTTGTTGCTCCCCAGGATCACCTGACCTAACCCCAGCCCCCTCCCCCAGATTTTTAATTCTGGGCTTATCTTAAAAGACAAGTGTACAAGAATAAACCATGGACAACTGCAGAACTCTGTGATTCCATTAAACATTAAATAAGCAACACTGGTGACAATACATCTCACAGAACATTGCAGAATATGGTGAAACGAGTACAGTTGTGAATCAATGCTGGTGGAGGGCTCTTGCAACATTTTCTGTAAGGACTTTGTAAGTATGTATGTACGTATGTATGTACGTCGTCTTGCACTTGTGTATCATCATCTCCCAAAATTGCAAATGTGTCCCATTATTGGTTCAAATGTTATGACCCATTAAAGTAGTTCAGGTTTATATGTATCGCACTTTACCTTGCCTTACAAACAGAGTAAATATTTTGTTATTTTATTGTTGTCAAATGCATGTGCAATATATCACTTTAATAAATGAGGTCCTTAACTACGGTAAACAATGATTATTACAAGTACTTATTATATTTTCATATAGGCTACCCGTTTCTCATTTTCATTCGTATTTTGCTGAATAATTTATGTCATTCAGAAGTTTGTTATTTTCAAATAGAAGTTTATAAAAATGAACACAGGAAGTATCCTGAAAATGAGTCTTAGTTATAATTATCTCCTTAACAATTTTCACACTAAACCTACTCTTTTTATCAGTCCATAGAGAACACACTTTCTGCAGCAGTATTAGGGTCAGATAGAACTTGCACAAACACAGTACTGAGCCACAAATTTTTGCAGCAAATATCTTGAGATGCACAAAAGTTGAAAATGATACACTGTTTTTGGTCAACAGACATAACAGTTCTTAATTCATGGTTTTACACTTCACAACATTTTTAACATGGTGCATTCCATCAAAAAGTTCATCTTCACACATTTCTTTTGGAATATTTTCATCAAACTCTACTAAGGTTTTAAGACTTTGCTGAAACAACTTCCTAAGAAGAGGATCTCTGAGCTTAATCCAGTTAAATGGTTTCAGTACATGAAATGGGTAATCCCATTAATCAAAGTAGTCATTTATTGTCTCATAATTTGAATAACCAAGAAAGCCAAATCTTTCAGCAATTTATCTTCTGAAATGTATTTGTCAAAGATCACATTTTCACAGTTTGAAAGTTTTCCTCTGTCCTCGACTTCACTTTCCTTATCAATTACTTCATTTGCTGATATATCTGCAGCCTCAAGAGTTTTTACTGGCGATACAAGTATTTTAAACTGGCTCTGAGTAAAATAAAGCCAAAACAGTGATTCAGGCTCTTTAAATAATGATTTTTAGTTATAGATTACTTTTCTTGAGACAGAAAGTAAGATTTTTAATCCATTGTAAATATAATCAATTAAGTTAACAGACGATTCCGAAGAAAGTCATTTGCTTGTCACACTACCAAGCAGAAAACTAGCAATGCAACATCTTATCCCTCACATGAAATTTATTAAGAACATCCTTAATAAGACAAACCCTGTACTCAGGGCTATATTTTATTTGGACTAATGGAGCTATGCAGATGTTTGTAAAAATGACAAAGACATATCACTCCATGTTAATGTAATACTGCCATCTTCTGAAGAAGATAGATTTAAATCTATCGAAACCTAGGTAAAGATTACTTTATCCTTTGCAACTGGTCGGCTGCTTTTAATCTTATTACGTGGAACCGTTGCTGTAGCGCAGCTATGTTTAAAATACTTAATAAGATTTGTTATTACATCAGTTATTTCACCTTCTATATTCCAGAAGTCAGTGAGAAAGTGCTCTCCATGTGAAAGCATTACACAGTACCAAGCAAAAAACTTCAAAACTCATGTCTGGTTCATGTTGGTCTAATCAGAGACTGCATTTCCTTTATTCTTTGGGTACAAATACTTTTGCTCCATTTGATAATGCTACATGTTACTTAAAAAGATGTTGTTCCAAAATATATGGGATGGTTAATGAAAAATGGGACAATAGACATCCCACAATGGGACACTTAAGTGAAATAAGTGACAATTTCGTAAAGTACAGGACCTCTGGTTACCCCAGTTTACAACACAGGAGCAAGAGCTCTGTAACTATGAAAATGGACACTACAAACCAAAATAAATAGTCTGATGACAGTTTTTGTGATCATTCTGGAATTAAAGAAACAAATTTAATACTTCCTGATTCACTGTTATTATTCATTATTACGTCCAGCTTTTAGAATAAAATTAGATATCTGAATGCAAAGGTGATAAAATTAGATATCTGAATGCAAAGGTGATAAAAGGAATCACTCTCAAAAATACATGTGTTAACTACCTACACTGTCCCTACACTGTCTACTTCTAAACACACAGTCCCAGATATTAACAACTTTTGGTTGCATATGTATCACAACACAAACAGAGAGACAGAAATTGGCACAAATATTCAGAGAATATTTTACTAAACTGTCACACACACCTGGACAAAAATAAACTTGATGGAAGTAGCATGTATTATGAAGGTGTAAGTAGTTTGTCACAAATGCTTACCTCACTATGCCACCAGATGAAGCTCGCCTCACGCGAGCATCCTCATCGCCGAGAAGAATAAGCACTATGTGATACAAAACATTTTCCTGGAACTCCATAGTCTGTGTAAGATAATGGATTGTATTATATGGTAATTCACTAACCACCTCAATTAGTTTAACCTGTAACAAAGAGCATGTATCAGTCACTGGAGATAATGATAATTATTAGTTTTGGGATGCAAAGAAACTCAGTCTTCAAGTACCTGTACAATGGATAATAAAATCAATGGAACAGTCATTTTTTTTAAATTATTCACTATGCCTGCAGGTGACACTGAATGACAATGACAGAAGTTTTAGAATAGGACATAAGCTGCCAGGATCTACAAAAACCTAGATCCATAATAATGATGTTTGTGTTGTACAAGAAAAGATCTAAGTCTTCACAGTGAAGAAGAAACTCACAAAGTCACAAGAGGACCCCACCTCCAAAAGACTACACATTTTGAACAAAACCATTTCGAGATTTGGACAACAAAACACATGGGAAAATGATAACAGGATAATGGTGAAGACTGAAGATGGAAAAAGACGAGATTGCAATGCAAATGAACTCAAAAGTCAGTTCTTTAGGAGCTAATAACATATCAGCTCTTGCTGCCACTGATTTGTGTGATTATAGCATTACTGTAGATTGTAGTTCACCATAAGTTAACTAATGTGTGAATTATTTTGTTTTACTTCATACTAATTCCTGCTTTTCACCGTTTCTTATTGACTGTGTCAATTATTGTACCCACTTCGTCTTATTTTCATTTTTATTTAGCAGCTTATTATCATATTGTTGTAAAACATCACTAGGGCATTAATAGTACACTCTGTTTATAATTTGTTTATCTTGCTTTCAATAATGACATGCACAGATTATTCTGTCTCCGTCTAGCAAACTGCTTTTCCTGTCACCACTTGGCTGTTCAACAAATGCTGCAAACTCTGCTGACCTTGGTCATAAAACCTCCCTCCTCCCTCAAGGCACCTACAGCTTTCACTTCCTGACACCTGCGCTCCCCACCTTAGAGTATTTCCTTATGTTCTGTTCCCTCATAAGCAATGACCCAGGGTCACAAGTGTCCATCAGCAGCAGCACCCTTGCATGTTTGCACCTGAATGCACTAAGCTCCACGTAGCGCATCCAAATGTCAAATCTCTGCCAGCTCATCTGTCATATATTTCAAGATGTAGACAACCGTGTAATACTTCTGTTGGAGACCTGGCGCGAACTGAGTCTTCCCACTCGTTCAGCAAACCAACCTGTCTAAATCTTTCTATGAATTGACAGACGTAACAGACTAAATGGGTAAGTTGGGTCATGTATAGGTTCTAGTTGATCACCTACTGTGCTACACACATCCAACAATAGTGAAGACAAACAACTGGAATATACTTTCATAGAGATCAAATTCCTTAACAGAAAGTGTCTGATGTGTGTCCTCTGTAAACCTCCTGAAGTAGGCAGGTTTGCTTGCTTCGAACCTGTTCTTTCAAGTCTCAAATCGACATACAATCAAGTAATTACAGCTGGTGACACTAACATAAATTTTCTATGCAGTAGTCCTTCCATTGTCAAATTTAAAGCTGATGCTTTCTTCTTCAAATGTGGCACTACTTCAACCTGCTCTTACCATCACACAAACAGTAGTAACATTCTCCTACACACATTTGCAAAGAAATCCCCAAACAGAGTAGTTTTTAATTCTCAAATATCTGTACCTGGCATGGCTGCCCATGACATAATATTCATGATGCCCCAGAAAGAAACCACAACTGACTACAAACCAAGACTTCAAACACATTAATTATTCTGAAGTTGCAACTGAGGTGCAAGAAAGTGTTTGCAGGACATCATCTATTCCCTTCTTGGAAACAAACAGAAAAACTCCATGGATTTACTAACAAACTTATTCAACTATATGAGAAATACGCTCCCCTAAAGACCAGAAAAGTAAGCAGGAAACCTGAACCTTGGCTGACAGCCAAGCTGTGAGAAACGCTAAGCTTGACATGCCCATACAATAACCACAATAAAAATACACCAGCTGTCTTATGAAACAACCTGCATGGTTTTGGTATGGACAAAATTAAAACCGCAGCTGATCCCACTGCCCCAGCCAAAGAACTAAACTGGTACTTCACATTACCTACATCATAACTGAACTGCAAATGAAACGGACACACTTTGTCTACATGATAAGGGTAAATGACTGCAGTTATGAAAAATTCTACCTAAAGCATGTCACTTGCAATACCACTCAAAAAACTGTCATGTCTATCAGATTAACATCTGCTAGACACAAAGACGTCTCAGTCAAATGACAAAGTTTATCGCTGACGCACTATAAAAGATCTCTTCAACCACCTGTTAACCACAAGTGTTTTCCCCGATGCATGGAAACAGTGGCTAATAAGCCACTACCTCAAAGGGATGTTACCACAGCACCCTCTGATTACTGACTCATTTGCATTCTTCCTACACTGTCCAAGGCCTTAGAATGTATAGTCCATGACCAGTTAACAAACTACCTAACTACAAAAACCTACTAGACAAACACCAACCAGGTTTCCATAAGCATCACAGCACATCTGCCTTAATAAAGGAAATAGATGACCTGAAGCTTGCCATGATTGCACAATAGGCAACTATCATGTACTTCTTAGACTTCAGCAAAGCCTTTGAGACCACTGACTTCCACATTGAATTTGCCAAATTTGGCAGCCTAAATTTCTCACTAGGTGCAGTGCAATGGTTTCACTCATACCTGACATCTCAACAGCAAGGCATCATGTCCTATACCATAAAGTCACAATGGAGGACAGCAGTATCAGGTATTCCCCAGGGTACAGCATTATGTCTTATACGTTTTCCACTACACACCTATTATGAATCATCAGTTTGTTCCTACTGTAGATACAACACATACACTGATGACCTCCAGTTGCAAAACTAATAAACCCTATGACAGCTACTGCGAATCTCAATACTGAGCTGTGTGCACTACAAAAATGATCACAGAATATAGGGTTTAAGCTCAACCCATCCATAAGCAAAGTGGTACCAGTTGCTCATTCTACACTCATTAGCCCAAAACATCAGGAATTCTGACCATCTTTAATGCTAAATGGGGCAAACACGAGCTTAGCTCCTTCAGCAACGAGTCTTAGAGTATTAATAGATGAAAATCTAACTTGGACTCAGCACCGAACTATAACGTGCAAGAAAGCATCAGACTTTCTCCACACCCTACAAAAATATAAAATGCTCTTCCCTCTTGACCTGCAAAAGAATCTTGTACAAATACTTATACTTCCAATTATTGATTACAGCAATGTTATCCTGAACAGTCTTTCCCAGGAAAATTCATGGCACCTGGGACTAGTTACGAATGTTTGTGTTTGATATATAGGTGATGTTCGACTCTACGATCACATTTCACCATCGTACACACACGTTATCCTGGCTGTGTGCAGACAAGCATAGAGATTTTCATACCCTCTGTCTTCTCTACTGCCTTATTGACATACACTGTCCCTCATCCCTCATATCTCTCCTTGACCTTAATGTTCTTGTTTGAACAACATGGCAGACACACATTCCCATTAGAGCAAAATCCTTTCTGTCCCACTCCTTTGTTCAGCCACTTTCTCAAAGTCCTCCTCAGTAGTAGGAACCTGACTCTGCAATAATCTCCTGCACTATATTAGAAAACTGAATAACATCTCCAGCCTCAGAAAGCAGTTAGGGACATATCTACTGAACCAATAATAGTGAACACCATTGTCCCTGTATGCACTCATTGCCCCTGAACATTCTTCTTTCTGATCACCTCTTCCACATTTCCCAGTTCTTTTCACTGGTGCAGTTGCCTTAAATTTCCTTTCCCCAGAACTCGCTATATAAGTAAACATCTATTTTGTACACCCATAAATTTCTTTTATATCTGCAATTATTATTATTATTATTATTATTATTATTATCATCATCATCATCATCATCTTCACTGGCACTGGCAGCAGCAGTGGGAGGAGTAGTTGTACTATTGCCAGTATTAACTTGATTGGTTCCTAGTCAGTATTTTTTACTCATGTTGCCTTTATAACCACTCAAATCAATTCAATACTCTCATATTAAAATTGATATTTCTTAGGTAACTATGAGGTAAAAAAAAGTGCTTTATGTGCAAAACCCCGGTCCAATATAAGGGTCCTAATCAGAGAGGTTTTGATAAATAAATAAACAAAATAAAATAATAAAAATTCTGCTACAAAACACTGATATCTGAATCTTAAACATGATAAAGTATTTCAATCCGATTCTTCTGGGTGTGTTCCCACACATGACCGACACTTTAGCTACTGTTATATGCATCCTGATGAAGTTACCTGCAATAGCCCCCAAACATCAGTAGTTGTATAACATCATGATGCTGTCGCACACCAAGAAAAATTATATTGAAACTGTCACTGGTCACAAAAGACTATGTTCATATTTCATAAAATGTGAGGAACTGCTCACCACATAGAGGAGGTGTTGAATGGCAGACAGGCACACTGACAAGAGACTGTTAGATATTATTTAGGTATTGGACTACATCAGACATAAACAAAATAAATCACACACACACACACACAGCCACTGTCGTCCCTGTCTCACTCAATTTACTGTTCCGGGTTCCTGTAGTCTACCTCCATTGGCCCCAAATCATCTGATTAAATTTCTAGAATTTCCTAACATCGAACCTTGCCTCACCATCATTTCTTAAGCCCTCAATTTTCTAAACTGATCCCACATCCACAGGATTAATTGGCATACACCACCTACAAACTGATCCCATCATCATAATCCTACTTGCTAATAAAGTCTCCAACTCTTTGGTTATGAACTGCCACATACATACCCATACAAGCTATGCTACAGTGACCACCATTCCAGAAATCCTGTCTCGACTCAAACACCTACATCCATCCTGGAATCTTTCCCCCGGGGTCTTCTAAATTTCCAATGGTTAAGTACTACTGATTTTCAGTTTTTTTGTTTTTGTTTTTTTTTATATTCAGCAACTTTTTAACATTTGTGGTGCACATAAAAACTTTAGGTAATTTCCTGTTTCCTTGATTAAGAGTACCTGGAGTCCAGAATGAAATTTTCCCTTTGCAACAGAGTGTGCACTGATACGAAACTTCTGGCAGGTTAAAACTGTCTGCTGGACCGAGGCTTGAGCTCGGAACCTTTGCCTTTAGTGGGCAAGTGCTCTACCAACTGAGCTACCCAGGCAGAGCTTACGACCAGTTCTCACTGCTTTACTTCTACCAATACTACATCTCCTACCTTCCAAACCTTTGCAGAAGTTGTCCTGCGAACCTTGCAGGGCTCCTATAAAGTTTGGAAGATAGGAGATGAGGTACTGGTGGAAGTAAAGCTGTGGGGACAGATCATAAGTCATGCTTGGGTAGCTCAGTTAGTAGAGCACTTGCCCACGAAAGGCAAAGGTCCCGAGCTCAAGCCTCGGTCTGGCAGACGGTTTTGATCTGCCAGGAAGTTTCACATCACAGTCACACTTTGCTGCAAAGGGAAAATTTCATTCTGGACTCCAGGTACTCTTTTAGTCAATAAAACAGGAAAGTACCTAAAGTTTTTATGTGCACCACAAATGCTAAAAAGAATGCTGAATATCAAAAACTCGAAATCATTAGTGTGCAGGCAATGAACATTTAGCATGCCAAAAAAGATGATTTCTTCACAAACTATCACAGCTGACAACATAAGGTCCCACTATAAAGGGCAATTCAGCTACCCCCATCATTGTTATTCTGTCTTTTTAAGCAGCCTGCAATGTTATAGCTGGCATTTGTATACCACACACAAGATTTTCATATTCTCTTACTCTCCACTCACTACACACAAACTATTAGTCCTACAGTAAAAATGGTCAGACCTTTTTGTAGGAAATTTAATATAATACAATGTCACTGGAGGCAACAGTTTTCGAGTTAATCAAGAAAAACATACAAAAGTGACCTTTAAGCACACCTCCAACCCACACTCATCCCTCACCAGTCAGGATTTCTTGTGTTCGTGACACTACCTCCACCCACCACACAAAAATTTCTGCCTACAAGAATTTGTCCTGATATCTGAACTTTTTTGCTTTCTATTGATCAGGCTATTACACTATCAGCATAGTTGACTACTTCATTAATGTTATTATTTTAAACATGTCCATGAGGATAACGAACGATAAATGATGTTTGTAAATATTATGGTTAAACTGACAGCTCAATCCAAACTTAACTCTTACAAGCACAGTTGTTTCATAGGTAGAAGACATGATGAATACAACAATGTAATTGTTTTTTATGGTGTTAAAATTCACAAAATTGCTAGTTAAAATTTACATAAACATCAATTTCACAATTTCTAAATGCTCAAATAAGTTGATAACATAATAAGGCCAGACAAAAAAAAAAAGGTTGAATGTGGGAAACAATTAGTAGTCACAAAAATTTTTACAGTGGTAGGAAGGGAGTGCCATGTACAACAAACTAAAAATCCTGACCAGTGGGGGATGAGTGTGGGAGTTGGGGTGCTTTTGAAGGTCACTTTTTATTAGGTTTTTCTTGAACAACTCAAAAACTACTGCTTCTAGTGAAAAGATATACCAGTAACAAATTTAATTACGTTCAATTTCCTACAAAAAGAATTTGTTCATTTTTTTCTGTACGATCAATAGTTTGCACATAGCGAGCAAGATAATACGAAGAACTTGTGCACAGTTTGTAAAGGACAGCTACAAAATTGTGGGCATGCCCTCTGCAAATTGCATGCCCACATAATTAAAGCTCAGTAGTCAAACTGATAAGACTAATTGTCACTGGACATGCCACTTAGTCTTTTTGTATAAATTACCATATTCAGCTGAAAGCTATCCTTTTAATTAATAAATTCTTGCAGTAAATGTATTTCCACAAATTACTTAATAACTGAATCTCAGGAGAATCTCATCAGAGGCACGATTTTCATACCACTATAATTTACAAAACATCCTGTAGGGATATGCATTCCAGCTACAGCTAACCACTAGGTTGCTAGACAATTAAGACACAAACATTCCACATACTTTTGATGTGCTGTATTTTTGATCTAGCCAGTGTAGGCTTTGCCCCATTGACATGGTATTCCACAGATTTCAGATTTCTGCAAACACAGATCATCCATTATCAAGCTGAGAGGAGCAGAGGTATTTTCAGGGGGCCAGAAAATTACTTTAACATAATACATTTTTAGAATTTTGCCTAACTTTGATCATATTTGCCAACATATGGGAGAACTTGTGGCTAGTCATGCTTCCTCCTCACTAAAGTTGTTTGTTGAGTATTTCTGTGACACTTTCATACTGTCTAAACAAAGCTATGATCAAGTGCACAACTGTTCTTCTTACTCTCCCTCCCTCCCTCTCACCTATTACTCTAACTTGGTAAGCATTCCAGCCCATCGAACAAAAATCTAACAAGAGGAAAAAGTTGGAACACCTACAGTTTGTGTTAATTATATCCCATTTTAAGAGCACACTGTTCTGCAGCCAACGTGCAGCTCTTATCAGTTACTGTGATGTATCAGAAACACATTACCTATTCATAAATAAGAACAATCACTTACCTTCACTAGCCAGTAGGGATTCCTCACAACTATAGGAAGTGCATTCAGTATTGGAAAAGAATCGACGCTGTTAACACTTTCCAGAAGAGGGTTCAGACAATGGCCAATGGCAGTCAAAGTGTGACGACAACAAATTGAAGATTCATCCTGTAGCCCCTGAAACACATACATATCATTTCAACCTACATCTTTAAATCTACAGAGCTGATGAAAATATAGAAAGAACTAAGACTGCTATAAACAATTTTTTCTCGCTAACGCCCTCCGAGACAAGCAAAGTAGTGTAGCTGCTTGCAATCAGGTCGGAAGCCTGCTAATCGTGTTGAGTGCAGCAGACTTTACATTTTAATAGCTCCAAAATCAATTTCTCTTTTCTAGCTTTCTTTTATTTTAAATAATATTATTTATAATTATTGGCAAATATTACAACCAACTGAAATTTTTAAAATGTAAATGTTGTGTGGCATTGTTGGTTAGGATATCTTATGGGGTGGGTTCAGCTGACAAGTTGTAAAACAAAAGAGAAACATAGTTATTTTAAAACTGATGAAATTATCCTAAGTTAGAGTCACAATTATATTATGTTTGATACATATACAAGAGTTTTGAATCTGAATGATAATCCATGTCTGACTTCCACCTCCAACAAACACGATGCACTCATTACTACAGGTATCTCATAGACACTATGACAGAGGTAGACTTTTCGTAAAACTCAATAATACATAGCCCCTCACTTGCTCACTTGCAAATATACATCTGCACACTGCAAGCAGCTGTCTGGTGTGTGGTGGGGAGTACATAGCATATCAAAATCATTTTATCCCCTACCCATTCCATACAAGGACGATATGGGAAAAAAAGGCGGTGGACATCTCTCTTTATCAGAATTAACTTTACCCTTGTGGCGATTACATGAGATCTATGCTGCAGGAAGTAAAGTGTTTCTTTATTTGGTATGGAAAGTGGGCACTCGAATTTTGTGAAAAAAGCTCTCTAGTGTGCACTTTTCACGTAGCATCTTCCACTATAGTTTGTTGAGTATTTCTGTGACACTCTCATACTGTCTACACAAAGCTATGACCAAGTGCGCAACTGTCAACCGTTCTTTTTATTCATTCTCTCCCCCCTCCCCCTGCCCCACCCTCTCGCGTGTTACTCTAACTTGGTAAGAGTTCCAGCCTATCAAACAAAGAGTCAAAAACTGATTGAATCAGGGATTTGTTAGCAGCTTATTTCAGGTATGATTTACATTTACTTACGGTTCTTCCAATAAATCTGATTCTGGCATCTGCCTTCCCATAGGTTAGATTTGTATGAGCGTCCGACCTGCTTTGGAAACACATTCCTAGAAATTTGAGGGTTATAAAGGATTCCAATTGCCTTAGTCAAATGACACTGATTTTTTAAATCTAGTTATGCACAAACATGTGCAACCATTAACCTGCCACCATCATACATCTCACATAGGGCTTATGAGACTAAGATAAGAGAGATCAGGGCACACAAAAAAAGCATATAAACATTATGTGTAAACAATCAACAAATACTGTGGAATAGGGCATAAAAACAATATGGCATACTACCCACCAGGTAGAGAGATTCCAATCAATGTGGAATGCCATGTAATGTTGAAAAATATTGCATGGTACAAGATCAGCGTGATGAACATTGTCATCACACATGCATAGGCCAATCAAATAAATGTGAAATACAGGGCATTTTCTCAGCACATAAATCCACACAATGTACAAGAGAAGATAACAACTATAATGTTAATGATTAATGAAAACCAACTCAGCTGTATTATTAGACATTTATTAGGCTACAAAGATGTGTAAAAATACAGTTGAGGTGATTTTCATTAACAGCATTGTCAGCTGTAATGCTCAACATGATCAAGGTAACAACAATATTGTCTCAGTTTTGTTCAGTAAGGAATGTGTGATAAAGGAGCTCTTACAAATCTGCATGGCAGATAATCTTGTTGATAGGGTCTGGGGATTTCAACTAAGTAAAGTCTGGAGTCCCTTACTTGCTGCCATTAGATATAGAGGAAAACAAAAATTTATGACACAAGCCAAGCTGCAACATAATGAAGGACCCACATAGCTAGCAAATCTGGTTTGGCTACCAGCCACACCAATGCCTGGTAGCAGCAGCAACTGTCACCAGTGCACATGTGGAGGGCCACAACTTGGTTCCTAGCCGAGGACTCTGAAAGTGCTACCATCATCTGAGCCTTTGATGATGATACGGTAGCTGTGATGGGTATTTTGAAGACTTTCCCAAACTGAAAATCTGATCGAGGGGACAACACTGGACTAATCACCCTGACCATTAAGCAGGCAATGTGGAAATGTAAATGCATTTTTTGTGTGTTAACTATTGTTTGTTTTTCACTGCCAGGCCACGAAATTTTTGCTTAGATCCTGACAGTCATCACATCCATTATATGTAAAATCTCACAAACGTTTTCACATTTATCTATGACTCTTGATATAAAAGACCAAAATACTATAGTCAAAATTCCTATAAACCGATGTTTCATGCAACAGTGTAAGTGTGCTGGTCTATTACCACAGAATACTGGAATCTATTGAATACACATATGGGTCATTTTTTTGTTAGGTTGTGTGCCGGATGCCAACATGATCATTTTTTCCACAAGGAAAATGGTACTGGAGAATGATCAAGGCAATGGTTGGAATGGATGTGGAGCTTGTGATGTGTCACTATCTGTCATGCATGACTGTAGCAAAAATTAAGAATACATAATTATTTACTCCCCCCCATGAACCATAGACATTGCTGTTGGTGGGGAGGCTTGCGTGCCTCAGCGATACAGATAGCCGTACCGTAGGTGCAACCACAATGGAGGGGTATCTGTTGAGAGGCCAGACAAATGTGTGAGTCCTGAAGAAGAGCAGCAGCCTTTTCAGTAGTTGCAGGGGCAACAGTCTGGATGACTGACTGATCTGGCCTTGTAACACTAACCAAAATGGCCTTGCTGTGCTGGTACTGCCAACAGCTGAAAGCAAGGGGAAACTACCGCCGTAATTTTTCCCGAGGGCATGCGGCTTTACTGTATGGTTACATGATGATGGCGTCCTCTTGGGTAAAATATTCCAGAGATAAAATAGTCCCCCATTCGGACCTCTGGGCATGAACTACTCAAGAGGATGTCGTTATCAGTAGAAAGAAAACTGGCGTTCTATGGATCGGAGCGTGGAATGTCAGATCCCTTAATCGGGCAGGTAGGCTAGAAACTGTAAAAAGGGAAATGGATAGGTTAAAGTTAGATATAGTGGGAATTAGCGAAGTTCGGTGGCAGCAGGAACAAGACTTTTGGTCAGATGAATACAGGGTTATAAATACATAATCAAATAGCGGTAATGCAGGAATAGGTTTAAAAATGAATAAAAAAAATAGGAGTGCAGGTAAGCTACTTCAAACAGCATAGTGAACGCATTATTGTGGCCAAGATTCACACGAAGCCCACACCTACTACAGTAGTACAAGTTTATATGCCAACTAGCTCTGCAGATGATGAAGAAATTCATGAAATGTATGATGAGATAAAAGAAATTATTCAGATAGTGAAGGGAGATGAAAATTTAATAGTCATGGGTGACTGGAACTCGACAATAGGAAAAGGAAGAGAAGAAAATTTAGTAGGTGAATATGGATTGGGGGTAAGAAATAAAAGAGGAAGCCGTCTGGTAGAATTTTGCACAGAGCAAAATTAATCATGGTGCAATAATCATAAAAGAAGGTTGTATAAATGGAAGAAGCCTGGAGATACTGACAGGTTTCAGATAGATTATATAATAGAAAGACAGAGATTTAGGAACCAGGTTTTAAATTGCAAGACATTTCCAGGGGCAGATGTGGACTCTGACCACAATCTACTGGTTATGAACTGTAGATTAAAACTGGAGAAACTGCAAAAAGGCGGGAATGTAAGGAGATGGGACCTGGATAAACTGACTAAACCAGAGGTTGTACAAAGTTTCAGGGAGAGAATAAAGGGACAACTGACAAAAATTGGGGAAAGAAATACAGTAGAAGAAGAATGGGTAGCTTTGAAGGATGAAGTAGTGAAGGCAGCAGAGGATCAAGTAGGTAAAAAGATGAGGACTAGAAGAAATCCTTGGGTGACAGAAGAAATATTGAACTTTATTGTTGAAAAGAGAAAATATAAAAATGCAGTAAATGAAGCAGGCAAAAAGGAATACAAACGTCTCAAAAATGAGATCGACAGGAAGTGCAAAATGGTTAAGCAGGCGTGGCTAGAGGACAAATGTAAGGATGTAGAGGCTTATCTCACTAGGGGTAAGATAGATACTGCATACAATAAAATTAAAGAGACCTTTGGAGAAAAGATAACCACTTGTATGAATATCAAGAGCTCAGATGGAAACCCAGTTCTAAGCAAAGAAGGGAAAGCAGAAAGGTGGAAGGAGTATATAGAGGGTCTATACAAGGGCGATTTACTTGAAGGCAATGTTATAGAAAGGGAAGAGGATGTAGATGAAGACAAAATGGGAGATATGATACTGTGTGAAGAGTTTGATAGAGCACTGAAAGCCCTAAGTCGAAACAAGGCCCCGGGAGTAGACAACATTCCATTAGTACTACTGATAGCCTTGGAAGAACCAGTCCTGACAAAACTCTACCATCTGGTAAGCAAAATGTATGAGACAGGCGAAATAACCTCAGACTTCAAGAAGAATATAATAATTCCAATCTCAAAGACAGCAGGCGTTGACAGATGTGAAAATTACTGAACTATCAGTTTAATAAGTCATGGCTGCAAAATACTAACGCGAATTCTTTACAGACTAATGGAAAAACTGGTAGAAGCCGACCACGGGGAAGATCAGTTTGGATTCCGTAGAAATGTTGGAACACGTGAGGCAATACTGACCCTACGACTTATCTTAGAAGCTAGTTTAAGAAAAGGCAAACCTATGTTTCTAGATTTGTAGACTTAGAGAAAGCTTTTGACAATGTTGACTGGAATACTCTCTTTCAAATTCTGAAGGTGGCAGGATAAAATACAGGGAGCGAAAGGCTATTTACAATTTGTACAGAAACCAGATGGCAGTTATAGGAGTCGAGGGGCATGAAAGGGAAGCAGCAGTTGGGAAGGGAGTGAGACAGGGTTGTAGCCTGTCTCCGATGTTATTCAATCTGTATATTGAGCAAGCAGTAAAGGAAATAAAAGAAAAATTCAGAGTAGGTATTAAAATCCATCGAGAAGAAAAAAAAACTTTGAGGTTCGCCGATGACATCGTAATTCTGTCAGAGACAGCAAAGGACTTGGAAGAGCAGTTGAACGGAATGGACAGTGTCTTTAAAGGAGGATATAAGATGAACATCAACAAAAGCAAAATGAGGATAATGGAATGTAGTCGAATTAAGTTGGGTGATGCTGAGGGAAATAGATTAGGAAATGAGATACTTAAAAGTATTAAAGGAGTTTTGCTATTTGGGGAGCAAAATAACTGATGATGGGCGAAGTAGAAAGGACATAAAATGTAGACTGACAATGGCAAGGAAATGTGGTGCTACAGAAGAATGCTGAAGATTAGATGGGTAGATCACATAAATAATGAGGAGGTATTGAATAGGATTGGAGAGAAAAGGAGTTTGTGGCACAACTTGACCAGAAGAGCAGTCGGTTGGTAGGACATGTTCCAAGGCATCAAGGGATCACCAGTTCAGTATTGGAGGGCAGCGTGGAGGGTAAAAATCGTAGAGGGAGACCAAGAGATGAATACACTAAGCAGATTCAGGAGGATGTAGGCTGCAGTACGTACTGGGAGATGAAGAAGCTTGCACAGGATAGAGTAGCATGGAGAGATGCATCATACCAGTCTCAGGACTGAAGACCACAACAACAAACAATTATTTACAATGATAAGACAAAACTTTATGAGCTTCTGCATTCCACCTTTGGAATGTAATTATGAGCCTGTGGTGGCCAATAGTGTCCTAGTTGTGTTTCATCATGTTCACATCAGGTGAATATAATGGCCATATGCTTCTCAAGCCACTGTAGCGTTATTCTGGCCTTGTGATACAGACAGTTATCTTGCTGGAAAAAGCACTGCCATCAGGCAAGGTATCCCACATGAAGGGATGCAGGTGATCCACAATAATGTTTACACAGTCCACAGCTGGTAAGGTGCCTTCAGCTCTTGTCACACGTAACTCAGTAGCCAAGGTGAACAGTCCCCACTGCATGCTACTGTGTCCACCAACCAGTATCCAGGGTATGGTGTACGTTTGAAGTAACACTGATCCACAGTGCAATCTTCATGATCCTGCCTCTACTGCAATTATAATTGGCAATGATGTTGGATCAATGTAAGAAGACACTGGCCTCATCTGTTGTGTAGCCCCATGTTTAACACTGAGTGCTCTGAAGCACTATTACCTGACCAGCAGTGTTCTCTTTTGTGAAATCTGCCACAGATCACCACCTATTCCATTTTACAGAGTGTGGAAGCTCCTACTTCCATGTTCTCTGATGAACCAGGGATGTCCAAGACCTTGTCACCTACTTGTGTTTTCACCACCCTTCAACCACTTTCTGTAGACACTCATGACGGTGTAGCATCGATAGGTCACATTAACCACACAAATTACAACCTATGGAACATTAACTGCTCTTACGAGCCACTATGTTTAATTAAGTCTGCCTTTTTACTTGATGCAGTGTTTGTGTGTATCAGTCTTTATGGTAAAATATATGTGTATATAGGAAACTTGGGAACTGTTTATAACGTATATTATGATCCGTACCCAGAATCCCATACTGGTGACACCAGAAAAAAAGATTTATGTCTTCAGCGACTTCCGTGCCAGTCGTATAGAATCAACAGGTTTCACGTACGATGCCATGGCTACACCACAGAACATTCTTTACGGAGATTTGGAGGCCCAGCTCTTACAACCATGCCCCGCTGTCAGTTATTTCGCAGCTAACGGACAATGATCTATGATCTTCGACGAGGATAACCTAAACTTTAGCAACTCCACAATGACCGAGTGTTACGCAGTTACCTCAAACAATGGACTCAGATTTTGTTTCGCCGGATTACGCACAACAACAAGTGAAAAGTGAAGTGGAAGATCTACTAAATAGTGTGACGATCGATTGCTCATATGAAGTTCAAAGGGACCGAAATTCGCACACGTGCTTTGATCCTCTACGCGTCGTGACGCCGGTTACAGTAGTGCCGGGTGCAATGCCACCATTTGTGCAAAACGCACAAGCAGTCAACTATTACCAAGCTATGCCAGCCTCGCCTTCCTCACAAAACAGTAACAGACATTTTATGCATCCAGTTCGCCAGAACAAACCACCAGATCGGCGGCCCAGTTTCGCGACCACTTGGGTACGAGTACACTCAACATAGCCTCTTCACCCAGCAACGTTGTACTACGACAGTGCAACCGCCAACAGGTTTCACCAGTGTTTTATGGTCCTACCACGAACGGTGCATGGCTACTGTACTCCAGGCCGCCCCCCCCCCTATCCCCCAACCCCCTCACCCATGGGGGGTCTCGATCTGGTCCAGTTTATGGGCCCTCATTACACGCCACTCGCCCGTTCGCTCCCACAGTACCGACCGTGCCTGCCACGTTGTGTTTTCGGGCATCTTCAGAGACATTACAACCAGCCATTGTTCCAAACGTGTGTGCTAGTAACATTTCCACTCCAGTGATGCTGGATTCCAGCATGAAATCTTGTGCAGCGGGACTGCAAGCCTTCCAAGACATGCCAAAGCAGTCATCATCTCCACCTGCAAGCTGCCTACCCAAGCTACCTCTCCTATACGAGGACAATCCAGTTTCATGGTTCACACTGGTGGAGCACCTCTTCAAGATGCATAAAGTGACTGATGACAACTCCAAGTTCCTATGTTTGGTCACACACCTTCACGACAACTCGGCTTTAATTTGTGATCTACTGCTTTCACCTCCACCGCCACCGAAGTACGAGTTCGCCAAGAAGACGATATTGGACTGACATGCCTGCTTGCTACAGGAATTGATAATCAAGATTCTGTACGAGGAGCACCTGGGGACCTCACTCCATCACAACTTTGGCGCCGCCTCAGGTTACTTGGGAGTGAACACACGATGCCAGACATCACCCTACCGACCTACAGATACATCTACTGCAACACTCTTTTGAGTATATCGGTTCTGGCCTATGCATCGCAGATCAGATGTATGCGCTGCTGCGCCAGAAACACCCAGTTCATCCCCTATCGCTGTGTGACACTACACCTCCTGTTTACCGGCCGTCTGCAGGCAGGGGCAGGGGCCATTCCGCTTCCACGCCTTCTACGCCGCCAGGCAGTACTCATTTGCTTTCTCCTCTTTCCAAGACTCAAAAATCACCCACGCTCCATACGTCCCGGTTTGCGTCCCAGAACAGATCAACAAGGATAAGCCTCCCCCACTATCACAGTCACCGCCACCGCCACATCCGGCTCATCCGTACTGTTGGTAAAACAAGATTTTTGGGGCTGAGGCCAAGAAGTGCAGGTTACCTTGCCAACACCCAAACGCTGACCGCAGGAACTAAGTGACACCGAGTCCTGCAGAGAATTTCACAGGCATCCCCTAACATTGCACTCCGTCCACTCGTCCCCTCGGCCAAGCGGTCGTTTATCCGTGACAGACATTTCATCGCAGTTTGTCTACTTAATTGATATTGCTGCTGACGTGTCTATCATACCTCGATCGTTGGCTCCTACCGACCTTTCACCAATGAAGTCTATCCTACGAGCTGTCAACGCATCAATGTTACAAACTGTTGGTTCTGTGAAAGTGATGGTGCACCTATCCCCTTCTCCGTGTTTCCTGTGGACCTTCTACATCGCCGACATCAATGAACTAATTCTCGGTATGGATTTTTTGTCCCATTACAAGCTCTCCCCGAATGTAGTCCAGTGTTCAGTGTTACACCACCCATCTAACACTCAGGTACCGTGCTCCGGCATCCATTCTCCTCGTTCCGTTTCTGCCGCAACATGGCATTTAGTTCTCGAGTGTTCCGCCCTCGCGGGCAAGATTGTGACCTGCATCACTAACCTACTTTCAGAATACGACTCAGTGGTGCACTTCCGCCGGGAGAACAACGAGCTGAAACAATGCATTGCTCACTCTTACAATGAGCTCACTGCAGCCCACACCTCGCTGTTGAAACTGCAATCTGCAGTTCCTTCACCGGATCGAACTTCATCGCCAAGCATCAGTTCAAACACTTATCAGGTTAGTACAAAAACATTCAGTGCATGTGATGATTAGCGTTCAGTAACCATCGCACCACCCAAGCACCCACTACGTGTAGTGCCTTGTGTTCCAAACAGTGTCTCTAATAACAGTCGCTCACGCAGCACGCCCATGCCCACTACGCAGGCAGCCGCCCCACTTGTCGATAAACATTCCCCCTCTCCCACACGCCAGCCAAGCAGCTTGGCGGCCGTCGCTGTCCCTCACGCAAAACCAGCACCTCTCTCGCCCGCGCCGGTTGCCCAAGGCAAAGTAAACAACAGACAGTCGCTGCGCGCCCCACTCCGCTCAGTGCTGCGTGCGCAGCCGACCTCTACAAACAAGCGAATGCCGCATTCGCATAATAGGCATGTGACTTTCATGCTGCCTTTTTCCACTCACACTAATGGCTACGCCTCATCACGCCCCACTCGTACTATAAATTACTACCGCTGTCATCTACCTTCTGCCGCTGCCGTGCAGGCCCCGCTGACAGACTCGCTCTCCGGCAAACAAACTTCGGGCGTTAAACCAGTCTGTTGGACTGAACCCCTGCTATAGGCTTTCAGGGCTCTTAAAACAGCTTTAGCTCACGCAGTCATACTTGGCCACCCTGATCCGTCTGCAGATTTGTTCATCACTAAGGACGCCAGCGACATCGCGGTCAGAGCAGTATTACAACAGAGAAAAGGCAACACAGTTCCACCACTTCATTTCTTCTACAAAAAACAGTCTACAGCACAGAAGAAATATTCCGCTTTTGATAGAGAGCTTCTGGCGGTGTACGAGGCCGTCAAACATTTCTTCACTGACATTGAGGGCCGTCCTTTCTTCATCCCCGCCAGAGGATCTTGCCCCCCCCCCGCAACGCTTTCGCCACTCCGACCTGGTCTCTCAATTTACTACAGATGCACGCTACATCAAAGGCTGTCCACATCAAGGTATATCAACAATACCTGTCAGCAGCTGAGGTTTTCAGTTAGTCATCATTTATTCCAGGGAAAAGCGGCACGGTCATCAACAGTAACTGTTCTTCCGAGAACAAGTTTCCGTCTTCGTGTATATAGTTAAAGGCTACCCAGCCATTGACCTTTGTCTGTGCAAATGCGCACAGGTTGCCCAAACTCTTACGGGAATCGCCAAAGCGTGCGCGAGTAATGAGTGAATGGGCAAATGTCTATAAGGTACATTACATTTGTAGAATTGTGGACAGTTGGGAATGTGAGTCTCACGCGAAGCATGCAAGGGATAAGTCCCTGCAGTCGCGCTATTCATCTGTGTCCTCGGTGGCTCATATGGATAGAGCATCTGCCATGTAAGCAGGAGATCCCGGGTTCGAGTCCCGGTTGGGGCACACATTTTCAGCTGTCCACATCGAGGTATATCAACAATACCTGTCAGCAGCTGAGGTTTTCAGTTAGTCATCATCTGTTCGACATTATGATAAAACATCGCCCCCAAACTGTTTCTCTACACAAGCTCAAGCCTGCCCCTCGCAGACTCCGACACCCCTCTGCCGTCCCAGTTGGACTGCCCGAGCACATGTTCTTTTGAGTCCATTCAACCTACAGTTGGGTTTTCTCCGTCCAACGAGTCACCACCACAGTTTGCAGGTTCCTCAGGCATGTCATCATCATCATCATCATCCCCATTCACAGGTTTTGAAGATATTTCAGGTACTTGAGATGCGGATGTCCCGTCCTTCGTTTTGTGCTGAAACGTACCACCAGACCGCGTCGACGATGTGTCAATTACGGTGTTTGATAATCGTGTGATTGTACTGCTCACTGCCAGCACAGACCTGATCCTCACCGAGAAACTCAACATCAAGATAGTGCACAGCTTGTCCCTCCCACAAGAGTGTGACCTGTCATGTGTTCGAGCTTTCATTTCTTCGGACGGCTCAGTATGAATTAGGGGAAGTCGTAACTGCCATCCGCTTCACATCTGCTGTGCAGCGAGCTTTGTTAATTCAAGTATTAACTGTATTTTTCTTACTTGTAACTTCTTCTTCCGTGTGTTTTTGCTTTTTATGTAGCATTAATTGTCGAGTGCTTAGTAATAGTGTTCCATAGATTTTGTGTTTGTTTTGAATACAGTCAGAGAGAGTCCCTTTAGTCAGCCATAGTGCCAGTAGTGCTAGTGTTTGTTTTCAATACAGTCCAGAGACAGGTAGTGCTATTTTCATTGTTTTCTACAAGAAGTGGCTAGCAACCACAGTTTAGTCAGTTTAGTCAGCCGCCTTTAGTGAATTAGCAGTCCAGTTAAAAGTTGATTAACTCTCTACAGTAAATTGATTTCTTAGGATGGAAAGGATGTGTGACTGCTGTGTACGGACGCAGGAGGAGCGGGCCACTGTTCGCGAACAGCTGAACGTGTTGATGGCCGCAGTCAGCCGTTTTCAGGCTGCTGCCTCGGAGTGTAGGGGAGTCTGGTGCGTCGCATGGTACACCCCAGGTGTTACATGCTGCACCCACTGTCCCTACTGTCGAGACATCTTCGCGGGTACCGGGCGCGGTTGGGCCACCCTCTCCCCAAGGGGAGTGGCGGGTTCAGTGGCGTTCACGGCGCACGAGGCGGAGGGTCACTGTGGAGGCTGGCCGTGTGGCATCGCCCGCTCTGCCTGTGAGTGGACATGTGGCCGCTTCTTCAGCAAGGTCCGAGCAGGCACACGGGGGGAGGGGTTTATTAGTTATTGGGAGCTCCAACGTTAGGCGGGTGATGGAGCCCCTTAGGGAAATAGCGGAAAGGTCGGGGAAGAAGGCCAGTGTTCACTCTGTCTGCTTCCCGGGGGGTCTCATCTGAGATGTGGAGGAGGCCCTGCCGGCGGCAATAGAGAGCACTGGGTGCACCCGACTGCAAACTGTTGCTCATGTCAGCACCAATGACTCCTGCCGTCTGGGTTCAGAGGTCATCCTCAGTTCGTACAGGCGGTTGGCGGAATTGGTGAAGGCGGAAAGCCTCGCTCGCGGGGTGGAATCAGACCTAACTATTTGTAGTATCGATCCCAGAACCGATCACAGTCCTCTGGTTTGGAGCCGAGTGGAAGGCTTAAACCAGGGGCTCAGACGATTCTGCGGAGATCTGGGGTGCAAATTTCTCGACCTCCGCTACCGGGTGGAGAAATGTAGGAGGGTCCCCCTGAATAGGTCAGGCGTGCACTACATGCCGGAAGCGGCTACAAGGGTAGCGGAGAACGTGTGGAGTGCACATGGGGGGTTTTTTAGGTTAGAGAATTCCCTCCCTAGGCCCGACAAGACACCTCCTGAGACGTGGAAAGGTAGGAGTAGGCAAAATGTAACAGGGAATAACAATATTAATGTGCTAATAGTAAACTGCAGGAGCATCTATAGAAAGGTCCCAGAACTGCTCTCATTAATAAACGGTCACAACGCCCACATAGTACTAGGGACAGAAAGTTGGCTGAAACCAGACGTAAACAATAATGAAATCCTAAACTCAGATTGGAATGTATACCGCAGAGACAGGCTGCACAGTGAAGGGGGAGGCGTGTTTATAGCGATAAGAAGTGCAATAGTATCAAAGGAAATTGACGGAGATCCGAAATGTGAAATAATTTGGGTGAAGGTCACGGTTAAAGCAGGCCCAGACATGGTAATTGGATGTCTCTATAGGCCCCCTGGCTCAGCAGCTGTTGTGGCTGAGCACCTGAAGGATAATTTGGATAATATTTCGAGTAGATTTCCGCACCATGTTATAGTTCTGGGTGGAGATTTTAATTTGCCAGATATAGACTGGGAGACTCAAACATTCATAACGGGTGGCAGGGACAAAGAATCCAGTGAAATTTTTTAAAGTGCTTTATCTGAAAACTACCTTGAGCAGTTAAACAGAGAACCGACTCGTGGCGATAACATATTAGACCTTCTGGTGACAAACAGACCCGAACTATTTGAAACAGTTAACGCAGAACAGGGAATCAGCGATCATAAAGCGGTTACTGCATCGATGATTTCAGCCGTAAATAGAAATATTAAAAAAGGTAGGAAGATTTTTCTGTTTGGCAAAAGTGACAAAAGGCAGATTACAGAGTACCCGATGGCTCAACACAAAAGTTTAGTCTCAAGTACAGATAGTGTTGAGGATCAGTGGACAAAGTTCAAAACCATCGTACAATATGCGTTAGATGAGTATGTGCCAAGCAAGATCGTAAGAGACGGAGAAGAGCCACCGTGGTACAACAACTGAGTTAGGAAACTGCTGCGGAAGCAAAGTGAACTTCACAGCAAACATAAACATAGCCAAAGCCTTGCAGACAAACAAAAATTACGCGAAGCGAAATGTAGTGTGAGGAGGGCTATGCGAGAGGTGTTCAATGAATTCGAAAGTAAAGTTCTATGTACTGACTTGGCAGAAAATCCTAAGATATTTTGGTCTTATGTCAAAGCGGTAGGTGGCTAGAAAACAAAATGTCCAAACACTCTGTGACCAAAATGGTACTGAAATAGAGGATGACAGACTAAAGGCCGAAATACTAAATGTCTTTTTCCAAAGCTGTTTCACAGAGGAAGACTGTACTGTAGTTCCTTCTCTAGATTGTCGTACAGATGACAAAATGGTAGATATCACAATAGACGACAGAGGAATAGAGAAACAATTAAAATCGCTCAAAAGAGTACGCGAAGGAACTTGCCCCTCTACTTGCAGCGGTGTACCGTAGGTCTCTAGAAGAGCGTAGCGTTCCAAAGGATTGGAAAAGGGCACAGGTCATCCCCGTTTTCAAGAAGGGACGTCGAACAGATGTGCAGAACTATAGACCTATATCTCTAACGTCGATCAGTTGTAGAATTTTGGAACACATATTATGTTCGAGTATAATGATTTTCCTGGAGACTAGAAATCTACTCTGTAGGAATCAGCATGGGTTTCGAAAAAGACGGTTGTGTGAAACCCAGCTCGCGCTATTCGTCCATGAGACTCAGAGAGCCATAGACACGGGTTCACAGGTAGATGCCGTGTTTCTTGACTTCCGCAAGGCGTTCGATACAGTTCACCACAGTCGTTTAATGAACAAAGTAAGAGCATATGGACTATCAGACCAATTGTGTGATTGGATTGAAGAGTTCCTAGATAACAGAACGCATGTCATTCTCAATGGAGAGAAGTCTTCCGAAGTAAGAGTGATTTCAGGTGTGCCGCAGGGGAGTGTCATAGGACCGTTGCTATTCACAATATACATAAATGACCTTGTGGATGACATCGGAAGTTCACTGAGGCTTTTTGCAGATGATGCTGTGGTGTATCGAGAAGTTGTAACAATGTAAAATTGTACTGAAATGCAGGAGGATCTGCAGCGAATAGACGCATGGTGCAGGGAGTGGCAATTGAGTCTCAATGTAGACAAGTGTAATGTGCTGCGAATACATAGAAAGATAGTTCCCTTATCATTTAGCTACAAAATAGCAGGTCAGCAACTGGAAGCAGTTAATTCTATAAATTATTTGGGAGTACGCATTAGGAGTGATTTAAAATGGAATGATCATATAAAGTTGATCGTCGGTAAAGCGGATGCCCGACTGAGATTCATTGAAAGAATCCTAAGGAAATGCAATACGAAAACAAAGGAAGTAGGTTACAGTACGCTTGTTCGCCCACTGCTTGAATACTGCTCAACAGTGTGGGATCCGTACCAGATAGGATTGATAGAAGAGATAGAGAAGATCCAACGGAGAGCAGCGCACTTCGTTACAGGATCATTTAATAATCGTGAAAGCGTTACGGAGATGATAGATAAACTCCAGTGGAAGACTCTGCAGGAGAGACGCTCAGTAGCTCGGTACGGCCTTTTGTTAAACTTTCGAGAACATACCTTCACCGAAGAGTCAAGCAGTATATTGCTCCCTCCTACGTATATCTTGCGAAGAGACCATGAGGATAAAATCAGAGAGATTAGAGCCCACACAGAAGCATACCGACAATCCTCCTTTCCACGAACAATGCGAGATGGAATAGAAGGGAGAACCGATAGAGGTACTCAGGGTACCCTCCGCCACACACCGTCAGGTGGCTTGCGGAGTATGGATGTAGATGTAGATGTAGAAGGCACGCTCACACGCCGCCTCCTCTCGCATACCGCTACTCCCGAGTTGGCCGACGCATCATTCCCCCCGCTGGTTTTTGGATTACGAGATGGACCGGCGGCACGCCGCACCTTCATACTGCAAAAGCTTCCGGTCGTGCACCAGCCGCCTCGCACCACTCACGCCTCACTGACCTGACACCCACATGACAAACCCCCCCCACCTCAGGGCTCAGAAGCCGTACTCCGTACTGAGAGGGAGGGGGGGGGGGGCTGTGTGGCGTTGATAGGTTACATCAACCACACAAATTATAATCTTTGGAACATTAACTGCTCTTACGAGCCGCCATGTTTAATTCAGTCTGCCTTTGTACTTCATGCAGTGTTCATGTGTATCAGTCTTTATGGTAAAATATATGTGTATATAGGAAACTTGGAAACTGTTTATTACATATATTACGATACGTATACAGAATCCCATAGCAGCATGACACACATAGCCAACCGCCTTCGTCATTTGCGTGATGCCTGTTCCCGGACACTGGGCTATAACAAACTGCCCTTTGCCAAAATTGCTTACGTCAGTGAGTTTTCTAATGTGTAGACAATATCACTACTAGAATCGTTTCTCACTTGCCTCTGTTATGCTTATACACTTTCCTTCCTGTGTCACATGCCCACAGCATTACAAGTGCCGTTCACTCTCGTGGTGGTTAGTGGTCATAATGTTCTGGCTCATCAGAGTATGTCAAGCATTTTCTATTGTTGATAGAACTACTCACACATCCTATTAGATTAACTGTTGGCAACAATTACCAGATACAGGTTTACCCACACTTAAAATGGCATAATGTTGGTGAAAATTATTCTAGCAGAAGTGCTACGTACTTTCCCATGCATGTTGCTGCACCGCCCTGAATAACACACAGAAAACTCAGAAGGCTCATAATCAGTTTGCAGCACACACACACATTTTGGAAGCAATTATGATTATTTTCATGTTTTCTCTGCTTCACATCCTTCACATCTTGTGTTTTATCTTAGATCTACTTTTAACATTTCTCAACTGTTTTCATTTTTAAATGCACACATGGATAACAAAGACAAATTTCTCCATCAGTGTGGAGGTGGTCTGAATTGGGCAGGTGATACATAATACAGTATATACACTACAATGGAATGATCACAGCCAATGCAGTGTAAGGAGCCTAAAGATTGTTTGGCTCACGTCAGAGTAAGTCACAGTTGTGTGATAATTTATAATTTTAAGCCAGTTGGCCATGTGTACTGTGGATCTCTTGTACTATGCATATATTGTACCTGCCTCGAAAAAGTCAATCGTCTATGTAACATATAAATATGGCTGCAAGTTGATCATTTGCAGGTGAGTGTATACGAAAGTAAAAATATCTAGTTTAATAACTGAAATAAGTGTGCAATTGTTTTGCACTACATAAAAGCTTATTAACAAAATTTCTTCTACAGAATATACAGAGATGCCTGTAAGATTTTTATTTTTATTTATTTATTTATTATTTTTATTTATTTATTTCAAATTTAATTTTACTACCTGCCAGATGTTGTATATCACATGCTATAAAACTAAAGATTTCAGCTCATGATTATCGTTTTTTCTTCTTCTACTGTCATTACGAATATCAGTAAATTTTCTTAACTGTAATGGATTGTTTTCGTAGTGTCTAGTAATGCTACTGATAACTTGCTGTGAATCAGGATCTGAGAATGCATTCAGTACCAGACAGAAATTTATTTGTTGTTCTGACACTAATAATCACAGTTCCACCATATCTGTTGACATACAGTGCAAGTTTAATTTTTGCAATCAATTGTGGTTAAACTTGCCACAGTATGAGGACATAGTTCACAATAAAATGTAGTTATGGAGCTATGCACCATGACAAGTACTTTCTTAGAAATGTAAGTAGTCTAGTTTTTTTGTGTCTAGGTATATTTTTGTAATGAGCAGAAACCTTCTCTTGGAATTGTTGTTCCTGACTTTAAAGAAGGTTCTTGGAATTTTCCCTGCAGGTTTTCATGAGATATTCAATACATTTGAGTGTCCGCCGGTTAAGACTTTCAGCAACACCGTTGTGCTCTATCACAAGTCAAATAAGGCAACAGCTGTTCACACCTTTCTTCTTTGTACACATTCAATGAACCCCATTAGTCTGACATGATGTAAACCCCATACACTTCTCGGGCTACATTATTGCTCCCAGGTATTTGTATGCTATGAAAGACTCCACACGTAACTTATTAATCAAATAATTTTTTCTTCAATGGTAGAGACAAATTTCACTGAAATTCACCCACAAAACATAAAATGGCATAACAAGATCTTATTTCACAGTCAGCATGATATTCTTTAGTTATAAAGTATCTTAGTACTACTTTACTGTGTACGTGTGTGGTGGAGCAAAATTTGAATCCAGAGACTTCAGTTCAATAAGGCTACAGCTTACAGAAAGAATCTCACATTCTGCAGCAGAGTATAAGATGCAGCAAAACTTACTGACACATTAAAATGGTGCACTGAACAGTTACTCGGATCAAGTCCTTATATTTCAAAAACAATGTTCTTTTCTACTCAACTACCTGAGCATGTCACAGAGTTGCCTCAACACTTTAATGTCTCAGTACCTCTCTTTTTTCTTACAACTTCCATCCAACTCTACCATTTACCTTAATGGATTAGCATCACCTGGAGAAAGGATACAGTGCAGACCAGCTTAGCCATCAATAACAAATTTTCACAATTTTTGTCTGAATAACAACAGGAATATAAAAATTCTGGGTGATATATGTGGCCGATAAAATTACATAAAACTCTGATTTCCAAATTTCTGGGCTTTTCATTGTGTCATTTTCCTTCTACATTTTTCCGGCAACTGCTCTGATTGTCTTCCTCATATGTTGAATGCAGATTTCATTGTTTGCTGGGCTCCAACCAAATCGTAAATGGGATGCACTGTGCACCTAACAATGGTTTCCCAGTACTGTCAAAGAATGCTTGTAAAACAGTCTTTACAGGGTTGACACACACACACACACACACACACACACACACACACACACACACAGAGAGAGAGAGAGAGAGAGAGAGAGTACTGATAATGGAGTGCTAGATACTTTACTTATGCTACTGCCTCTGACCCTGTCAATTATATTATTGACACTCACCATATAGCGGAGCCGCTGAGTCGCAGATAGGCACAACAAAAAGATTCACACAAATATAGCTTTCAGCCATTAAGGCCTTTGTCAACAACACACACACATACACACGCGCACACACACGCACACACAAACCCAACTTGCACACATGACTGCAGACTCAGGCAGTGTGGTCAGTTGCCTTTTCTAAGTGATGAGTTACTTTTCTATGTGATAAGTTACCTCTGAAAACTATTCTGCACAATATTGTTGTTGTTGCTGTCTTCAGTCTAGAGACTGGTTTGATGCAGCTATCCATGCTACTTTATCCTGTGCAAGCCTCTTCAACTCCGAGTAAGTACTGCAACCTGCATTCTTCTGAGTCTGCTTAGTGAATTCATTTCTTGGTCTCCCTCTATGATCTATAATCGATGTTAACACATTTCCCTTGGGTTGGGTTGTTTGGGAGAAGAGACCAGACTGCGAGGTCATTGGTACTGTCGGATTAGGGAAGGATGGGAAAGGAAGTCGGCCGTGCCCTTTCAAAAGAACCATCCTGGCATTTGCCTGGAGCAATTTAGGGAAATCATGGAAAACCTAAATCAGGATGGCCAGATGCGGGATTGAAGCATCATCCATTCGAATGCGAAAAATTTCTCTTCTTCAGAAACGCTTTCCTTGGCATTGCCAGTCCACATTTTATATACTCTCTACTTTGAGCATCATCAGTTATTTTGCTCCCCAAATAGCAAAACTCATCTACTACTTTAAGTGTCTCGTTTCCTAATCTAATTCCCTCAGCACCACCTGATTTAATTCAACTACACTCCATTATCCTTGTTTTGGTTTTGTTGATGTTCATCTTATATCCTCCTTTCAAAACACTGTCCATTCTGTTCAACTGCCCTTCCAGATCCTTTGCTGCTTTGCTGTCTCTGACAGAATTACAATGTTGTCGGCAAACCTTCTCCACAAATTTTGATTCCATCTCCAAATTTTTCTTTGGTTTCCATTACTGCTTGCTCAATATGCAGATAGAATAACATCGAGATAGGCTAAAACCCTGTCTCACTGCCTTCTCAATCACTGCTCCCTTTTGTGCCCTTTGACTCTTATAACTGCCATTTGGCTTCTGTACAAATTGTAAATAGCCTTTCACTCTCTGTATTTTACTCCTGCTATCAACAGAATTCGAAGGAGAGTATTCCAACCAACATTGTCAAAAGCTTTCTCTCAAATCTAGTAACGTAGGTTTGCCTTTTCTTAACCTATTTTCTATGAGAAGTCGTAGGGGTCAGTATTGCCTCACTTGTTCCTACATTTCTCCGGAATCCAAACTGATCTTTCCTGAGGTTGGCTTCTACTAGTTTTTCAATTCGTCTCTAAAGAATTCGTGTTAGTATATTGTAACTGTCACTTATTAAACTGGTAGTTCAGTAATGTTCACACCTGTCAATACCTGCTTTCTTTGGGATTGTAATTATTATACACTTCTTGAAGTCTGAGGTTATTTCCCCTGTCTCATACATCTTGCTCACCAGATGGAAGAGTTTTGTCATAGCTGGCTCATCCAAGGCTATCAACAGTTCTAATAGAATGTTGCCTACTCCCTGCAAGACATTACTGACTGTAAATATGCAAAATATGTAAGGAGATTGATTCACTTGTTTCCAAGACTAGAAATTACACAAAGAGCAAAAGTAGCTGAACTTAACTGTTTTAGTAGCTCAGTAATAAGCTTCTTCCAGTTCAAATTTTCATCAGTATGTATATCCAAAAATTTGGTGCATTCTACCCTTTTTACTTACTCCTGTTCATATGCTAGATCAATTTTGGGTATGTCTCTATTTGTTGTATGGAAATGAATATAGCATGTTTTCTCAAATTTATGGGAGCGTCCATTTTCACACTTTATAAATCTTTGAAAAATATCATACAACAATGTTTCCTGTTTTTTCTTTCTAATGAAATTTATTAGAACAATGGTATTGTCTGCAAAAAGTACCAATGCTGTATAATGAATTTAAGTGGAAGCTCATAAACATATACAAAAAATAAGAGTGGCCCCAAAATTGAAACTTTTCGGTTTAGCTTCATGATTTCTCCCCAATCACTAAAATTCTCTCTCCTTTTAACTTTTTGCATTCTACTTGTTAAGTATGATCAAACCATTTATGTGTATGGTCATCAATTCGATTTGTGTTAGCCAGTATGACTCAACTACGATCAGTCGGATGACGATACTGAAAATAGTCATTGAATAACAGAAAATCTCACTCTACCTTCCCAATGGTCATGTATTCCTTTTAAAGTAAGCAGAAGTTGTGGAGCACCGCCTTCACATAAATGTGCTGCCCATCTGAAGCAAATATATTTTTTTGCGTCAGACTGTTTCAACATAGCACTGACAATACTTCTCCCTATGCTATGTTTACGTATGTGATGTTCTTGTCACAATTGATTACTCGTGGCAAGTGAGTCTACTGCAGTACCCCTAGTATATTATTCCTGTACTGTCACTCTCATTATGAGCGATGTGAGTTAACGAGCACTGTGCTCTCATTGAAATATATGACTGAAAGAGTCAGCCTACAGGAACTGTGAAATGAACCCTGTCATCCAGGACCGCGTGCTACAAAGGTTGCAGATTCACCATGAGATGTGGAAACTCAGAGACGTCTATTGTCTATTGACGCATAAGCACCATAGTGTGCAAGTGAGACAGACAAGAACCTATGTCATAGGAAAAACCAGTAGAAGTCATTTGTGGCCAAGGAGATGTAGCAGTGTTAAATATGGCGCACCTAAGATCGGCCATAAAGTGAAACATTTACGAAAACTATTTAATTCTGTAGTAGCGCAGTGAATGAAGCCACAGTAGTTTTAATCGAGCATCCTCCATACATTTTTGTGGTGATCCCAATAAAACTTGAATACTGATCATGTCTATAATTGTTTAGGTGTTACTGTAATAGTGAAATTGATAAGTTTTGTAACAAAGACCTGAATGCTAAAATCTCAACGCTTTGGTTGATCTTAACAATCGACATTTCGTATAGAAGCACATCATTAAAATAATGAATGTTACCATTAGGTTTAGTGCATAACACTTACTTTTGAAAGCACATTGGTGCTAGGCTACTAGCTGTGACATTCAAATTTAAGAAGGAAATTGTATTGGTTTTATGTAAAAGAATTTAACATTTATTATGTAATGGATCCCCCCAATGAACCATAGACCTTGCTGTTGGTGGGGAGGCTTGCGTGCCTCAGCGATACAGATAGCCGTACCGTAGAAGCAACCACAACGGAGGGGTATCTGTTGAGAGGCGAGACAAATGTGTGGTTGCTGAAGACGGGCAGCAGCCTTTTCAGTAGTTGCAGGGGCAACAGTCTGGATGATTGACTGATCTGGCCTTGTAACACTAACCAAAACGGCCTTGCTGTTCTGGTACTGCGAACGGCTGAAAACAAGGGGAAACTACAGCTGCAATTTTTCCCGAGGTCATGCAGCTTTACTGTATGGTTAAATGATGATGGCGTCCTCTTGGGTAAAATATTCCGGAGGTAAAATAGTCCCCCATTCGGATCTCCAGGCGGGGACTACTCAAGAGGATGTCATTATCAGGAAAAAGAAAACTGGCGTTCTACGGATCGGAGCGTGGAATGTCAGATCCCTTAATTGGTCAGGTAGGTTAGAAAATTTAAAAATGGAAATGGATAGGTTAAAGTTAGATGTAGTGGGAATTAGTGAAGTTCGGTGGCAGGAGGAACAAGACTTTTGGTCAGGTGAATACAGGGTTATAAATACAAAATCAAATAGGGGTAAAGCAGGAGTAGGTTTAATAATGAATAAAAAAAAATAGGAGTGCGGGTAAGCTACTACAAACAGCATAGTGAACACATTATTGTGGCCAAGACAGATATGAAGCCCACACCTACCACAGTAGTACAAGTTTATATGCTAACTAGCTCTGCAGATGACGAAGAAATTGAAGAAATGTATGATGAGATAAAAGAAATTATTCTGATAGTGAAGGGAGACGAAAATTTAATAGTCATGGGTGACTGGAATTCGGTAGTAGGAAAAGTAAGAGAAGGAAATGTAGTAGGTGAATATGCGTTGGGGGTAAGAAATGAAAGAGGAAGCCGCCTGGTGGAATTTTGCACAGAGCACAACTTAATCATAGCTAACACTTGGTTCAAGAATCATAAAAGAAGGTTGTATACATGGAAGAAGCCTGGAGATACTAAAAGGTATCAGATAGATTATATAATGGAAAGACAGAGATTTAGGAACTAGGTTTTAAATTGTAAGACATTTCCTGGGGCAGATATGGACTCTGACCACAATCTATTGGTTAGGAACTGTAGATTAAAACTGAAGAAACTGCAAAAAGGTGGGAATTTAAGTAGATGGGATCTGGACAAAGTGATTAAACCAGAGGTTGCACAGAGTTTCAGGGAGAGCATAAGAGAACAATTGACAAGAATGGGGGAAAGAAATACAGTAGAAGAAGAATGGGTAGCTTTGAGGGATGAAGTAGTGAAGGCAGCAGAGGATCAAGTAGGTAAAAAGACGAGGGCTAAAGTGCGTGTCATTTATGTCACAAAACACAGTCAGCCAATGAACAGAGAACGACGTTGCCAGATCTCGACTGCAGAGCAGAGCACGAACGAGTGTCTTCAGTTTTAGAAACATTCAGTCATAAATAAAGTAATAGAACAAAAGCAATGTCTTGATAGCAGACTTTCTTTTATAGAAAGTTTTGAAAAAGCATTCTTTATACCAGTTGCTTCATATTCTATTAATTAATTGAACCAAACAAGCAATAAGACTCCTAATTCAGGCGATAGCAAGGAAAGGTGTTTGTATCAATCTCACGAACCACTTTTTCGCAATAAAGAACAGCGGTAATTGTTTATTTCCTATTGTACTTCAACAAAGCATGGGTAATTCATAGTCATACCAACAGTGTTTGTCAGTATTTTGCATGACATGTTACAGTCCTCATGGGGTTACATTGTAGGACGAGCTGCGTTAGCGTAACGGTTAAGGCGTTGGGTTAGTAAGCGAAAGAAGGGTTCAAACCTCGAGCGGTGCTTGATATTTTCTTTATTTAAAAACAATAGCGAAGTGTCTTACTTCACGAATTTTATTCATTTGAATGCAATTTTTTGATTTTTCTAGTGCTTTGTCTCTTCACTAACCCTTTCACTGCTGCAGACACGTGCTCCCCGCACTCCGCGCTGTGCGCGATTTTGTCATCACTGCACTGCTTGCCTGTGCAGACACGTGGTGTTCCCACTGCTTTCACACACTTATCATTCGATTTCACAAAAACTTTTTGGCCCAAAAATTAGATTTTTACACATCTTCTTGACTGATACCTTCCCCCATAAATGACTTAATTTTGTTTCGATGTTCAACACAGTTATTATGCAGCATTAAATATAGTAAACCATTGCACGAAATTTTGAAGAGTTTGCAGAGGTAAAAGTCCATAGCGTATACTTTCCGTATGGTCGATTCTAGTTGCCACATGTAGAGAATGAAATGTGGACAAGATACCTAAATTTCATATAAAATTTACTGTATAACAATATCTCATTTAATTTAAGTACCACATAGGTGTCATATGTAATATTGAGAAATATTCCATCTTTCGCGACTGTAACAAAAGTTTTATTTACACCGAGCACGTTTGGCTTTATTCTCAACACTGTGGCAACTAAAATTGGCCATACGGAAAGTATACTCTATGGACTTTTACCTCTGCAAACTCTTCAAAATTTCATGCAATGGTTTACTATATTTAATGCTGCATAATAACTGCGTTGAACATCGAAACAAAATTAAGTCATTTATGGGGGGAAGGTATCACTCAAGAAGATGTGTAAAAATCAAATTTTTGGGGCAAATAGTTTTTGTGGAATCGAATAAGAGTGTCAAAGCAGTTGGAACACCATGTGTCAGCACAGGCTAGCAGTGCAGTGACAAAATCGCGCACAGCGCGGAATGCGGGGAGCACGTCTCTGTAGCAGCGAAAGGGTTAATGCGGCCATGGTGGCTTTACTTCATGAACTGCACGCTCCCCCCTAAAACGTAAGCTTGCAAACTATGCTATACTATGGCACTGCTTCTCTTGGCGCGTGCGTCGTGTGCAACTGGCAATGCAGCAAGCTCCCGCGTCTGGGTGGGCATGCGCGAGCCGCCAAGATAAAAGAATTGAACTATAGTGGAGACCATTACAGTGGGTTGTCAGTTATCAGAGCTATAGTAGAAATCCTTGGGTGACAGAAGAAATATTGAATTTAATTGACGAAAGTAGAAAATATAAAAATGCAGTAAATGAAGCAGGCAAAAAGGATTATAAACGTCTCAAAAATGAGATCGACAGGAAGTGCAAAATGGCTAAGCAGGGATGGCTAGAGGACAAATGTAAGGATGTACAGGCTTATCTCACTAGGGGTAAGATAGATACTGCCTACAGGAAAATTAAAGAGACCCTTGGAGAAAAGAGAACCACTTGTATGAATATCAAGAGCTCAGATGGAAACCCAGTTCTAAGCAAAGAAGGGAAAGCAGAAAGGTGGAAGGAGTATATAGAGGATCTATACAAGGGCAATGTACTTGAGGGCAATGTAATAGAAATGGAAGAGGATGTAGTGAAGATGAAATGGGAGATATGATACTGCGTGAAGAGTTTTATAGAGCACTGAAAGACCTGAGTCGAAACAAGGCCCTGGGAGTAGACAACATTCCATTAGAATTACTGACAGGCTTGGGAGAGCCAGTCCTGACAAAACTCTACCATCTGGTGAGCAAAATGTATGAGACAGGCGAAATACCCTCAGACTTCAAGAAGAATATAATAATTCCAATCCCAAAGAGAGCAGGTGTTGACAGATGTGAAAATTACCGAACTATCAGTTTAATAAGTCACAGCTGCAAAATACTAACGCGAATTCTTTACAGACTAATGGAAAAACTGGTAGAAGCTGACCACGGGGAAGATCAGTTTGGATTCCATAGAAATATGGGAACACGTGAGGCAATACTGACCCTACGACTTATTTTAGAATCTAGATTCAGAAAAGGCAAACCTACATTTCTAGTTTTTGTAGACTTAGAGAAAGCTTTTGACAATGTTGACTGGAATACTCTCTTTCAAATTCTGAAGGTGGCAGGGGTAAAATACAGGGAGCGAAAGGCTATTTACAATTTGTACAGAAACCATTTGGCAGTTATAAGAGTCGAGGGACACGAAAGGGAAGCCATGGTTGGGAAGGGAGTGAGACAGGGTTGTAGCCTCTCCCCAATGTTGTTCAATCTGTATATTTAGCAAGCAGTAAAGGAAACAAAAGAAAAATTTGGAGTAGGTATTAAAATCCATGGAGAAGAAATAAAAACTTCAAGGTTTGCCGATGACATTGTAATTCTGTCAGAGACAGCAAAGGACTTGGAAGAGCAGTTGAACGGAATGGACACTGTCTTTAAAGGAGGATATAAGATGAACATCAACAAAAGCAAAACGAGGATAATGGAATGTAGTCGAATTAAGTCAGGTGATGCTGAGGGAATTAGATTAGGAAATGAGACACTTAAAGTATTAAAGGAATTTTGCTATTTGGGGAGCAAAATAACTGTGGATGGTCGAAGTAGAGAGGATATAAAATGTAGACTGGCAATGGCAAGGAAAGCATTTATGAAGAAGAGAAATTTGTTAACATCGAGTATAGATTTAAGTGTCAGGAAGTCGTTTCTGAAAGTATTTGTATGGAGTGTAGCCATGTATGGAAGTGAAACATGGACGATAAATAGTTTGGATAAGAAGAGAATAGAAGCTTTCGAAATGTGGTGCTACAGAAGAATGCTGAATATTAGATGGGTAGATCACATAACTAATGAGGAGGTACTGAATAGGTTTGGGGAGAAGAGGACTTTGTCGCACAACTTGACTAGAAGAAGGGGTCGGTTTGTAGGACATGTTCTGAGGTATCAAGGGATCACCAATTTAGTATTGGAGGGCAGCGTGGAGGGTAAAAATCGTAGAGGGAGTCCAAGAGATGAATACACTAAGCAGATTCAGAAGGATGTAGGTTGCAGTACGTACTGGGAGATGAAGAAGCTTGCACAGGATAGAGTAGCATGGAGAGCTGCATCAAACCAGCCTCAGGACTGAAGACCACAACAACAACAACAACAACAACAACAACAACATGTAATGGATATTATTGTTGTAAATAGTCTTCACAGGTTTGATGCCGGATCACATTGTGCAAATTTCACAATATTTTCTTGGAGCAACTGTCCAATATCTTCAGGTGGTACAACCTTGCTTGTGGCTAGGTACAACTGACAGTATCCACACACAGATGCCCCATTTTTTTAACACACGCGCTAAGAATGTGCTGCCGCGGAAATCGCGCATGCGCAGTGATTTGCCCTATTCAAACTCCCTCTGCCAAAAATCGCAGAGCAGCTCTCCCGCATGTGCACTGTAAGCTGCGTTTGTCAACAGTGTGGTCAGATGTTACTCACCAACGGCCGTACTAGGCCAGTGTTATAACGGGCCTGTTATCAAAGAATCTTGATTTTTGCATCACGATTTAATAGCAGCCAATGCAGGGTTCCAGGCTGTGCTCAGTTGAAATCCCGTATCCTTGTTGGTGAGATTATCGGCTGTACTGATATGTATTGCTTTCTTAAGCTTCAGTAAAGGGAACTGCCCTAGTAAGTTGAGCGAGGATATTCGGCGTGCGGGAAACGCAGCCGGGAACGGGCAGAGGGACAGTGCTGGTGGAGATGCAAAAACAGACAGTTCAGGTCGAGACACCAAAGGGGGCAATGCTGATGCAGAGGTGAAAGCAGACAGTTCGGCTGGAGACACCAAAGGGGACAGTTCGGATTGAGGCGCAAAAGCGGACAGTCAGTCTTTAGGCAGCTAGGAAGTGAAACGACTTTCAAAATTTCACGTTGTGTGGTATTGCGGGATTTAGTCTCCGAGTGGTGAGCAGCTGCACGCCTGGTGTGAACTCTAAAATTTGCGTAGTCAAGAAGGCGGAGTACTGAGCTTCAGTTTCACAATGGGATTGTGAATGATCAAACTGTGTCAAATGGATATGCACTCGAGTGTAACAGTAACTCTAAATACATCCACTTTCACTATTAGTTTTCTTTCTGAATAAACATTATTCTAACCGCATCGCAACTATGTGGCCTACATCATTTATGGGTCGTTAATCTAGTTCCCTATATTATTACTGTTCTTATATGCTATGTTACCTTTATATTTTGCAGATTTGCCATCAGCCAGACAATTTAACCAAACGATCACAAGTGTCTAATTTAGGGCGTGTAATACGACACACACACCCCCATGAATCACGGACCTTGCCGTTGATGGGGAGGCTTGCGTGCATCAGCGATACAGATAGCCGTACCGTAGCTGCAACCACAACGGAGGAGTATCTGTTGAGAGGCCAAACAAACATGTGAGTCCTGAAGAAGAGCAGCAGCCTTTTCAGTAGTTGCAGGGCCAACAGTTTGGATGATTGACTGATCTGGCCTTGTAACACTAACCAAAACGGCCTTGCTGTGCTGGTACTGCCAACAGCTGAAAGCAAGGGGAAACTACAGCCATAAATTTTCCCAAGGGCATGCAGCTTTGTTATATGGTTACATGATGATGGCGTCCTCTTAGGTAAAATAGTCCCCCATTCGGATCTCTAGGCGGGGACTACTCAGGAGAACATCGTTACCAGGAAAAAGAAAACTGGTGTTCTATGGATCGGAGTGTGGAATGTCAGATCCCTTAATCGGGCAGGTAGGTTAGAAAATTTAAAATTGGAAATGGATAGGTTAAAAGTTAAATATAGTGGGAATTAGTGAAGTTTGGTGGCAGGAGGAACAAGACTTCTGGTCAGGTGAATACAGGGTTACAAATACAAAATCTTAGGTAAAATAGTCCCCCATTCGGATCTCTGGGCGGGGACTACTCAGGAGAACATCGTTATCAGGAAAAAGAAAACTGGTGTTCTATGGATCGGAGTGTGGAATGTCAGATCCCTTAATCAGGTAGGTAGGTTAGAAAATTTAAAAATGGAAATGGATAGGTTAAAGTTAAATATAGTGGGAATTAGTGAAGTTTGGTGGCAGGAGGAACAAGACTTCTGGTCAGGTGAATACTGGGTTACAAATACAAAATCAAATCGGGGTAATGCAGGAGTAGGTTTAATAATGAATAAAAAAATAGGAGTGTGGGTAAACTACTACAAACAGCATAGTGAACGCATTATTGTGGCCATGATAGACACGAAGCCTACACCCACCACAGTAGTACAAGTTTATATGCCAACTAGCTCTGCAGATGACGAAGAGATTGATGAAATGTATGATGACATAAAGGAAATTATTCAGATAGTGAAGGGAGACGAAAATTTAATAGTCATGGGTGACTGGAATTCGGTAGTAGGAAAAGTAAGAGAAGGAAACGCAGTAGGTGAATATGGAATGGGAGTAAGGAATGAAAGAGGAAGCCGCCTGGTAGAATTTTGCATACAGTATATAGCTAACACTTGATTCAAGAATAATAAAAGAAGGTTGTATACATGGAAGAACCCTGGAGATACTGGAAAGTCTCAGATGGATTATATAATGGTAAGACAGAGATTCAGGAACCAGATTTTAAATTGTGTAAGACATTTCCAGGGGCAGATGTGGACTCTGACCACAATCTATTGGTTATGAACTGTAAATTAAAACTGAAGAAACTGCAAAAAGGTGGGAATTTAAGGAGATGGGACCTGGACAAAGTGATTAAACCAGAGGTTGTACAGAGTTTCAGGGAGAGCATAAGGGAACAATTGTCACAAATGGGGGAAAGAAATACAGTAGAAGAAGAATGGGTAGCCCTGAGGGATGAAGTAGTGAAGGCTGCAGAGGATCAAGTAGGTAAAAAGATGAGGGCTAGTAGAAATCCTTGGGTAACAGAAGAAATATTGAATTTAATTGATGAAAGTAGAAAATATCTGACTCGGGAAATATCTTGAGGGAGAGTCAATTCTGACACAAAACTCATTTGTACACGTACAGTCAATTTAGACAAGAAAGTCCCTTGAGAAAACACTGGCTCCTGAACAGAGTAGCAGAGTTACTGTAATGTATGTATCAAAAGATTAAAAACACTTGAGAAACTACAAAAAATGACAAGGAGAAAGAACAGCTTGTCAGAAGACTCAGACCCCAAAATGAGAGAGATCCATCTACTGTCTAAAGTAATAACTAGCCTTTTAAAAGTTAGGATAGTTTTTCCTACTTTCTGTGTCTATCGGAAGTATTTAGGATATTGCCCCCCTTAGGATAAGTACAAGCCAAATGTTATAAGGTATTTTGTTACAGACTGGAGGTCACTATTCCAACTCTGAAGCCGAGTGGACAGTGTTGCTCACTGCCACACAGTGGGTCCAGGTTCTATTCTCACCAAAAAAAAATATACTGAGGGGTTCAAAAAAATGTAACCACTCTTTAGAAGTCCATAATTTGCAAACTAATTGACGGAGTAGTCTCATTTTTGATGAAAGTGTAGCTTAAAGTCCAACTTAAAGATATCACTGTAGGTGTTCAAAATGGTCACCATTAATGGTGACCATGGCGAAATGGTCACCATGGTCACACACAAACGATGCCGCCGAACTGCAGCATGAACTACTGACTGCAACATGTATGGTGGATTCTCGAAGTTCATCCAATGTGCATGGCTATTGTTGATAAACGACGTCCTTTAGTGTTCCCCACAGGTAAAAGTCCAGAGGATTTAGGTCTGGGGAACGTGGTGAATACTCCACAGCACCTCTACAGCCTATCCATCTTCCTGGTAGATTTCCGTCGAGATACGCCCTAACATGATTTTGGTAGTGGTCTGGGGCACCATCTTGTTGAAAGTAAACTCTTCTACCTCCAAACAAGTCTCGGATGGCAGGTAAAATGGATGTCTGAAGCTTCTGAAGGTACACCTCACCGGTACCCCTGCCATCAAAGAAGAATGGCCCAATTAAGCCCCGGTAAGACAACCCACAGCACACATTTACTCCTGGCAAATTCACGGCTTTGTCTACATGAACGTTCGGATTTTCGGCAGCCCAGCAGATGCAATCGTGGCGATTTAATGTACCATTGAGTTTGAACTGTGCCTCATCAGACCACACAATCATCTCTGCAAACTCTTCATCGTTGTGCACCATGTTAGTAAACCACTCGCAGTACTCCATTCTACGATCTGGATCGTCCTCGTTCACTGTGGGTAGCAGTCGTGGGATATACCGTATTTACTCGAATCTAAGCTGCACTTTTTTTTTCCGGTTTTTGTAATCCAAAAAACCGCCTGCGGCTTAGAATCGAGTGCAAAGTAAGCGGAAGTTCTGAAAAATGTTGGTAGGTGCCGCCACAACTAACTTCTGTCGTCGAATATATGTAGCGCTGCGCAGGCATGCTTCGCAGGCACAAAGACAAATACTGGCAACAAAACCTCAGCGTCAGTAAATAAATAAAAAAAAGGTGGAAGACGAGCTTTTTTTTTTTCTCCGCCCCAAGTTTCGACCACTGCATTTTCATACATTATCCAACGAAGTAAATACAAATTCCGTATTGTTCCTCTTCGAACGTAGCAGCATTTCAATGTACTACGAAAATCCGACTGGCAAGACTGTTTGGGATATTTGTCAATATGGCCAACTCTACTTTCTGAATTTTTTCCTAACTGTGAGAAGAAATGGTTGCTAATAGGAACTTTTATGAATTGTGAATCACATGCAGTATTCTCTTCACCATAAGAATAATACGAATATAAACATTTTGCCATGTATTCTTTCGTGTTTGCTGCTATCTCATTTAAATCCTGTCCGCCTAATAAACTACGAAACTAGAGTGAGACAACAGCAGACGCAGAAGAATATACATACCATGTCATGTTTATATTCATATTATTCTTATGCCTAATAGTGATACAGTCAGAAATGAAGCACGGCAATTGACTAGATTTTTAAATCTAAGATGACTCTAATTTCTTTGCATAATGTAATGTACTAAAGAGGCGTCTGCAAAGATTTTCAAACGGAAAAAATTTTTGCTAAATTCTCGTTCAGAACATCTTCTATCATACGCAGTCTATTATTTGGTTCTTGTTGATCATTATCAAAGAAAGCAGCAGTGTAAGTAGCAACGAACAGCAGTCTTTTGCCATTGTTTCGCTAATGAGACGATTCCTCACTTTGTTTTTTTTAATTGTAAGCGGCGGTAGCGTGAACAAAAGCAAGCCATGCCGCGAGCGGCGACAGGCCGTAAACCCTCATTTTCAGAATGCGACAAACAATGCATGACACAGCACAGTAATGCATTTTCAGCTTTGAGTGACGGAAACACCTATAACAAAGAGAACTGCACTTGTCAGATCAAAGAAAAATAAGCAATCAATTCAAACTAGATGAAGCACGTGAAAAAGGAAGGGTACCCGTATAAATACGGACGGAGCGCCTGACGCATAACAACGGCTACCTGGTAAAGCTTAACTACTAAGCTTACGACTCGAACCAAACTACTACAGCTGTATCGTCATTCATTCAACCTAAATTGTGTCTCATATTACAATGGACCAACTTTGTTTCGATTTGAAAGTGCAGCCTAAAACTTTTCTCTCCCCTTGAATTTCGAGTCTCAGATTTCAGGTGCGGCTTAGATTCGGGAAATTTTTTTCCTCGATTTCGAGTCTCATTTTTCAGGTGCGGCTTAGATTCGAGTGCGGCTTAAATTCGAGTAAATACGGTAGCACTTCCACTTTGCTGTCTTCAAAATTCGCCAAACACTTGAGCGACTCACCCCAGTTTCACGGGCACACTGTCTCACAGACTTCTGTGGTGAGTGAGTGAATTGTTGTAACACACGACGGGAGTTAGCTGGACTTGTTACTGTTACAGGTCGTCCAGATCATTGTTTGTGTACATCTTTAACAAAGCCTTCAGCTTCAAATTTCTCTCGAATGCGATGAATCGTTAAATGTGTTTGTGGCTCTGTTTGATACTAATTTCGCCATTGCCGTTGAACCTCATTAATGTTTTCATACTTAAGATACCACTTCAAAACGGACTTCCTTTCATCGAATGTAAGCCTTGCGCCAGCCATGTTTATTCGAGTAACTAGGTGCAACTAGGCAATGGATGAAACCAAATATTCAATATTGCAAAGCCCACAGACCCACAAATCTCCATTCAAGAGTTTGTTACTGGAATGCATTAACCGATACATCTCGTACATCGCATCTTCTGTATATCCCAGTACAGAAGCCTCAAGGAACCACTCTTGAAAAGTACACCCATTAAACCATAATACACTTCAATTAATGCTACTTTGTGAGTGACACTTCATTGTGTCTAGTGATGTGGAAATCTTTCATCCCATCAAGGTTCCACATACTCATTGCTTGTTTTCCAGACACACGTGCAACCTTAGACAACCCTTAAGTATTTGCCTCATTACTCTATACTCTATCAGTCACATCACACTTTTAATATCTGCAACTTGTACCTTATTTTATAAAATAACTCTCACTGCTTCAGTCACTTTTTACCAACATTTATTAGCACAACGTGTTTCGGCAGCATGCTGCCATCTTTGGTGCATCACAGTTACATGTACCTATAACTGTCACACTAATAAATATTAATAAAAAGCAACCGAAGCAGTTAAAGGTGGTATGTCATAAATTTAAAATACAGTCACAGATCTCAAAAACTTCCATAAACATAGAAAAAATTAACTTCTTCTAAGATTATTAAAATTTGTGGCTTACTGTAAATTTTAATTGGTATGATCACAGAGACAATCATTTTTAGTCATTAAAGTGGAGATCGTTAATGCATGCATTTATTGACCAAGCTTCATAGTCCAAAAATTCAGGGCTGGCAGAGTGAACAAAGACTCAAAATAGCTATTTGAAGGCATGTTTAGCATTTTCAAAGCTTTTCTTGAGGCCCCAAGGCACAGGGATACAAGCTGGACAGTAGTTTCTCTTCTGTCAGGACACCCCATGGGAATCAACAGTACACTCTGTGACACTGATGTAAGTGTAAGAACACTCTTTTGGAACTGTACTGTCCTGAGCTCTCTTTTCAATAGCCTTTGCTCTGGTAACTGACAACCCACTGTAATGGTCTCCACTATAGTTCAATTCTTTTATCTTGGCGCATGCCCGCCCAGACGTGGGAGATTGCTGCATTGCCAGTTGCACACGACACATGCGCCAATAGAAGCAGCGCCAGAGTATAGCGTAGTTCGCAAGTTTACGTTTAAGGGGGAGCGCGCAGTTCATGAAGTAAAGCCACCATGGCCGCATTAACCCTTTCGCTGGTACAAAGACGTGCTCCCTGCATTCCACGCTGTGCGCGATTTTGTCACTGCACTGCTCGCCTGTGCAGACACATCGTGTTCCGACTGCTTTGACACTCTTATCATTCCATTCCACAAAAACTATTTGGCCCAAAAATTAGATTTTTACTCCTCTTCTTGACTGATACCTTCCCCCCATAAATGACTTAAATTTGTTTCGATGTTCAACGCAGTTATTATGCAGCATTAAATGTAGTAAACCATTGTACGAAATTTTGAAGAGTTTGCAGAGGTAGAAGTCCATAGCGTATACTTTCCGTATGGTCGATTTTAGTTGCCGCAATGTTGAGAATGAAATGTGGACAAGATACCTAAATTTCATATAAAATTTACTGTATAACAATATCTCATTTAAGTACCACATAGGTGTTTTTGGGCCAAATAGTTTTTGTGAAATCAAATGATAAGTGTGTCAAAGCAGTGGGAACACCATGTGTCTGCACAGGCAAGCAGTGCAGTGATGACAAAATCGCGCACAGCGTGGAATGCGGGAAGCACGTGCCTGCAGCAGCGAAAGGGTTAATGAAGAGACAAAGCACTAGAAATTTCAAAAAATTGCATTCAAACGAATATAATTAGTGAAGTAAGACACTTCGCTATTGTTTTTAAATAAAGAAAATATTAAGCACCACTCGAGGTTTGAACCCTTCTTTCGCTTACTAACCCAACGCCTTAACCGTTACGCTAATGCAGCTCGCCCTACAATGTAACCCCATGAGGACTGTAACATGTCATGCAAAATACTGACAAACACTGTTGGTATGACTATGAAATACCCATGCTTTGTCGAAGTACAATAGGAAATAAACAATTACCGCTGTTCTTTATTGCGAAAAAGTGGTTCGTGAGATTGATACAAACACCTTTCCTTGCTATCGCCTGAATTAGGAGTCTTACTGCTTGTTTGATTTAATTAATTAATAGAATATGAAGCAATTGGTATAAAGAATGTTTTTTCAAAACTTTCTATAAAAGAAAGTCTGCTATCAAGACATTGCTTTTGTTCTATTACTTTATTTATGACTGAACGTTTCTAAAACTGAAGACACTCGTCCATGCTCTGCACTGCAGTTGAGATCTGGCAACGTCGTTCTCTGTTCATTGGCTGACTGTGTTTTGTGACGTCAGATGCACAGAACGAACCTAAACTTGGCCGCCAACGTAAATGATGCACACTTTAGTGTACCAGTTTAAAAGGCCACATCAAAACAATTAGGGAATATTCAATTGGTCGTATCAAGTAACTGTTTACATAGAATACTTACTTTCAAGTCATTTGTCTTCTATTTGTACAAATTCCTTTCATCAGATTTAAGTACTTGGGAAAGCAATCGCCATTATAATCTTCTATCAGTGTACATTAAGAAGAGTACGCCGAGAGCTGTGGTGTCTTCCAATAAGGTAATATTACAGCTAGTACAGGTATCCACTATCTCATCACCAGTCAAAGATGTACCCAAGATTTACCACAGGTCAGTAAGGAAGTAAGAATATCACAAGTCTTGTCAAATGTGCCATCATAAGCAAACTAAAAACCTCCATCAGGAGGAGAGGGGGGGGGGGGGGTGTTTGACTCTGGGCAGTGTAGTATATACGTCAGATACAACAATGCCAACACATAGCGTCAGTTATCCTAACGTGCTGTGCTGCACAAAGTCGTGTTAGACTTTTATGCTGATTTGTTTCAAGTCTGCAGCATAGTGTATGAGGACAAGAGACTGACCACAAATGCATGTTGTATGAAATAGCTATGTTCTAGAACATGAGTGGTCAACCTTGTTTACTTCCCACCCAGTTTTGTACCTCCGTAAGGATTGCCCACCAGTTACACAGTAATGGTGTTTTGCAAAGTAGGGATGTAACTTTGAGAAATAGCCCATCACCTAGAACAGTGGTATTCAATCTGGTCCTTAGTGCCCACTAGTGGGAATTCCAGCTACCACTTTACTTTGCAAAGGTTATAAGGTAGAGTTACAACAAGCTAAAGCATATAATAATAATTACATACCATACACTTTACGTACATTTTTTATGAAAACCTACTGAAATGTTTTCAAAACCCCTACTGCCTACCACCCACCACGGAAGTTGGAATGCCCACTAGTTGGTGCTAGGGAACAGGTTGACTACAGCTGCTGTAGATGATGGTAAACTCTACACCTGGTTCCAAAGCTGCATCCCCTTCCTTATTTCCTCACCGATGCCAGCTGACTAACACAAATATATTTTAACCAATCTAGACCTCAAACCACCTGACTCCCAACTTACCCTATGTACACAGTCACTGGTATCTATTCTAACCTCTCCATCTATCACAACTAAATATAAGAATACAGATTCTTTCTTCTTTTCCATCTTCACTTTGAGGTTTAAGCTACAGCTTGTACCAACTCCTCCTTGACTCTCAGACAGCAAAGTAGGACTTCCCCCAATATGAAACAAGCAAATCACAAGGTGGCAATTTAACTACTCAGGCATAGACAGTGTAATGTGGCAGACGAGGAAATGATATTATGAAATTATCCATGACAGGACAGATGGTCATCTTGATACACTGGGTGCAGATAGAACACGTATTTTGTAGATAACTGCTAACATGTTCAGTCTTAATTCCACTTGAATATTAGTTTATAATTACTTTATGGTCAATTAGGCTTGTTTTCAGTTGATTACTTTACGTTAATTTACTTTTGTAGAAAATTCCAGGAAAATCAGTTCCTGAAATAACTTTTCTAAGCTGATTACCCCAGAAGTGATAGACGAATAATGTTCAATGTTAAGTCAAGAGTCAGTATAAATGTTAGCTCAAAATTTATTTTGTAATAAAAAATAAAATTACTCTTTTTAAACTAAATGTTAACACTATATAATGCATAAAATTTAATAAAGAAAATCGTATTCAACTATGATTTAAAGCATGTAAACAGAATTTACATTTGTCATCTAACTTTTTCTTCAATACTTGAACTTAAGTAAAAGTATAATTTTTAATTGTAAGATTAATCACATTTAAGGACTAAAAATGTGTGCAAAACACTTCAGTTACTGTACGACAGAAATAAGCCAGCAGCAGAGGCCACCACAGCTCAGTTGTGCTCATTTTGTTCCAGATATTTTATTGCTGTCTTAGCTGTAAACATGAGTCAGCTTTATTGAAGATTTTAGTACCACTCTGTGTGAAAATTTGTAAAAAGTTACATTTTACATTACTGGAGATATTAAAGAATACAAAACAACATCAAATGGAAATATTCAACTGGATATTACAAAACTATCCCCAAGGCTGATATAGATTTAGTTGTCCATTATAATTCAATGCTTTTGGTTCTTGGTGATGTACATTGCAAATGTGTTCCAATAAATTCATCTGCAGTATTTTTTAAAGTCGACAGGAATATAAACGATTTTTGGTACTAATGAATGCTAACATCACAACTGGGAAGCACCATTATGGAGATCAAAAATTCTCAAAATTTTTAAGAGGGGCATTTGAAAAGTCCGTGCAAAACTAAAAACTACTTACGTGTTTGGGGTAAATTTTTTTTAATTTTTTGACATAGTCTCCTTTTAGACTTATACACTTTGTCCAACGCTGTTCTAATTTGTTGATTCCTTGCAAATAATAGGAATTGTCCAAGTCTGCAAAATAGCTATTAGTTGCTGCAATCACCTCCTCGTCTGAATAAAATCTTTGTCCTGCCAGCCATTTCTTCAAATTGGGGAACAAATAGTAGTCCAAGGGAGCCAAGTCTGGAGAATAAGGGGGCTGCGAAAAGAGTTGGAATCCTATTTCCATTAATTTTGCGACCACTACTGCTGAGGTGTGTGCTGGTGCATTGTGGTGATGGAAAAGGACTTTTTTGCGGTCTAATCGCTGTCAATTTTCTTGCAGTTCGGTTTTCAAACAGTCCAGTAACGATGAATAATATGCACCTGTAATAGTTTTACCCTTTTCCAGACAGTCGATGAGGATTATCATCTACAAATCCCAATTGACAGTCGCCATGACCTTTCCGGCCAAAGGAATGGTCTTCACCTTTTTTGGTGCAGATTCTCCCTTTGTAACCCATTGTTTCGATTGTTCTTTGGTCTCAGGAGTATAGTAATGTATCCATGTTTCATCCACAGTGACAAAACGATGCTTAAAGTCCTGCGGATTCTTCCTGAACAGCTGCAAACCATCCTTGCAACACTTCACACGATTCCATTTTTGGTCAAGTGTGAGCAACCGCAGAACCCATCTTGCGGATAGCTTTCTCATGTCCAAATGTTTATGCAAACTATTATGTACCTGTTCATTCGAGATGCCAAACACAAAGAAGTAGACCAATATGGCTGAAACTCCGTATGTGTTCTTTCCAAAAATGCTACTAACTAAACATGGCCTCGATATGAGCCAGTGGTGCCATCTCTCAGACTTTGCACGGACTTTTCAAACGCCCCTCATATAGTAAAAGAAAAATTATAAACTTTCCTTTTAATAATCTAAAAAGTACTCTTTTTTAAATTCCAGCACACATTCATTAATAAGCATTGTTGAACTGCATACAGGTATTGAAACACAAACATATAAAATTCCTAAATTTTTACATGTTAGGCTTGCTTAAAGGATGCAGAGAATACAATGCAACTTACCTTTATCAGCAATGTTATTAAATATGGGAGAATGATGTTCTTTGGTGCTTTGCTGTCTTTCATTACATCTCCAAAACTTTTCGTATGTTTTGTCAAAATTGATCTCATAAAATTTCCCACAATTAGATTTGTAACACCTCTTAATTGAGGATCAACATGGTCAGAAAAAAGCAAGACATCAGTCAAAGGCTGTGCTCCTGAAAGACAGGGAAAAAGATATTATCACAGTTCACAAAACTAAAAAGTATTTTGACAGAATACAGTCATCTGCAAAGGGGAAAACAGTGCACCCTGACTAAACCTGTGATAGAGTTTCTCTTTAGCACTTTTGAATGGTTAGCCAGAAGAATTCAATTAAACTTGTCCAAGAGCATATCTTTCATAAGGCTTGTTGGCCGATACCAAAAACTTTAACAGAGAGCAATTACATTCATGTGGGGTCAATATATAGTTAATTTGTGCACAAGCAAGGAAGGGGAGGGGTTCAAAAATCTTGGTACATAAATGACTTACTATTTGGAAAAAAGTAATGAAGTATTTGTTGGATAAGACATCCTAGCATGCTTAGCGATGATGTGTGTGTGTGTGAAGGGGTTACATGTGAAATATATCAAAAACTGACTGTAGACAAATATAAGATTGGGATAAGTCAGTAGCTGGGCAATGCCACACCTAGTGAACATAAAATGTATCTTGCTCAGTTTTGTAGGTGCTTGGGTTATCTTTTGAATGTACAACACTAATTGTATAAGGAAACTAAAGTATATGAAGAGTTTTCCCAGAAGTGTTCCAAAATTACACTGAAGTGCCAAAGAAACTGGTACGGTACAGGTTGTTGTTGTTGTGGTCTTCAGTCCTGAGACTGGTTTGATGCAGCTCTCCATGCTACTCTATCCTGTGCAAGCTTCTTCATCTCCCAGTACCTACTGCAACCTACATCCTTCTGAATCTGCTTAGTGTATTCGTCTCTTGGTCTCCCTCTACGATTTTTACCCTCCACGCTGCCCTCCAATGCTAAATTTGTGATCCCTTGATGCCTCAAAACATGTCCTACCAACCGGTCCCTTCTTCTAGTCAAGTTGTGCCACAAACTTCTCTTCTCACCAATCCTATTCAATACCTCCTCATTAGTTACGTGATCGGTACAGGTATGCATATTAAAATAAAGCAACATTTATATAATACCACAAGTGTCTGGTGGAGTTGTTAGATCAGCTACTCCTGCTAAAATGGCAGGTTATCAAGACTTAAGTGAGTTTGAACGTGGTGTTATAGTCGGCGCGCAAGTGATGGGACAGAGCATCTCCGAGGTAGCGATGAAGTGGGGATTTTTCCCTTATGACCATTTCACGAGTGATCTGTGAATATCAGGAATCTGGTAAAACATCAAATATCTGACATCGCTGGAAAAAAATCCTGCAAGAACGAGACCAATGATGATAGAAGAGAATTGTTCAACATGACAGAAGTGCAATCCTTCCACAAATTGCTGCAAATTTCAATGCTGGGCCACCAACAAGTGTCAGCGTGCGAATCATTCAATAAAACAACATTGATATGGACTTTTGGAGCCAAAGGCCCACTCATGTACCCTTTACGGCAGCACGACACAAAGCTTTACGCCTCACCTGGGCCCATCAACACCAATGTTGGACTGTTGATGACTGGAAAAATGTTGCATGGTCGGACTAGTCTCATTTCACGAGCGGACGGACGTGTACGGGTATGGAGACAACCTCATGAATTCATGGACCTGCACGTCAGCAGGGGACTGTTGAAGCTGGTGGAGGCTCTGTAACGGTGTGAGGTGTGTGCCGTTGGAGTGATATGGAACCCTTGATATGTCTACATATGACTCTGACAGGTGACACATATGTACGCATCTTGTCTGATTGCCTGCATCCATTCATGTCCATTGTGCATTCCGACGGACTTGGGCAATTCCAGCAGGAGCAATTCCAGCAAGACAGTGCGACACCCCACACATCCAGAATTGCTACTGAGTGGCTCCAGGAACACTCTTCTGAGATTAAACACTTCCGCAGACCACCAAATTCCCCACACATGAGGATTATTGAGCATATCAGGGATACAATGCAATGTGCTGTTCAGAAGAGGTCTCCATCCTCTCATACTCTTACATTTTTATGGACAGCGCTGCAGGATTCAGTGTTAGTTCCCTCCAGCACTACTTCAGACATCAGTAGACACCATGCCATGCCATGTTGCAGGAATCTGCGTGCTCGCAGGGGGCCTACACAATATTGGGAAGTTTCTTTGGTTCTTCAGTGTATTTAAATGTAAAAACCTACTTTAGAGATATCAAGAAGACAAAAATTACTTTCAGCTGATATTAGATCCAATTATGCTTTAAAAATCAACATGGCACAGGAAAGAAAAGCAATACATGAACTTGTTAAAAATATCTGATGCAATAATATTCACTGAAGAACAGACAGAAACAAAGGATAGTTCTGAGACAGTATAAAATATACGTGAATCATTTCCCTGTAGCAATAGATCTTAATAAATGTAGAAATGAAAAAGAAAAGTTATGCATTAAGTGAATGGTATAATTTCATTTGCCAAAAGCATTAGGCATCGTTGAAGTTCAAAATCGATGTCAGAAGATAAGGTTAGAAATTTTGCAAAGTAATTTTCAACTCCTCTACTCTTCATTAAAGTTTTGAAAATCTGATGAGATAAACATTCGTTTTCTTTAACTGTAGGTGAGGCAACTTCTCTGCAACATTTCCCCTATCAGACTCAATATCTGCACATGTATCAGCATTCGAAGAATATTTGTAGTTTGTGAGGTGTAGTGGCAACGAGAAGCCGGATCATACATATCTGTAAACCTAAATATTCAGGCATGTAGTTAACATTACCCAGCAGCAATCCTGAAATCCCATGAATAAATGGAAAACAGAATTGTGGGTAGTTCTTATATGGATTTCAATTAAGTTGTCTCCTCCACTTTCACCACTCTCCAAATTGAAACAAGAAAAATCTCAGATCCCAGGTGACAGATGTTGGCATGAACCAAGATCTGCATTTGGCATCCCTCACCAGTCTCCATCACTCCCAGTATGGTCTCTTTCATCAGTTCCTCCACAAATACATGCCTATGGCACACATACGATTCCTCTCCCTCCAGTAAAACTATTTCATTTCTATCACAGAGTTAACACTGTAAGTGGCTCCAGCGAGCAATACCTTGACCCCTTCTTTCCCGTCAACGGCTACCCTAACCTCAACGAAACACACAGGATGCTAGGAAGATTAAAATCTTGCTGCACAAAATTAACTAGACGGCATTGAGTGAGAACAGTCTACAATTCTAACTCATCATCATTGGAACAAAAATGCTCCAAATACATTTCTTAAAGGTGGGTGTCTAGTGTTTTAGCACAAACAATTTTTTCTGCAAAACAGATCATTTTCCGTGCACAGGCTACCGCGTGATTGTTAGACAGTATTTTAGGATTCTCTAGCTCCCAACAGGAACTAGTTTATTCAATTCTTGCCTTCGGGAGGCAAGGGGGGGGGGGGGGGGGGGCTACAATGTTGACTGTTGATACATCACGCCTGCACTTTTGTACCCTCAGATGCATAGCCTCATAGAAAGGTCTCTTTGGGAGCCTGGATGAGTCTTGTCACTTTAGATACCTCTCAAGGTGTCACATATTACCACAATACTCTGCACTCACAAAACATATTGCTTGTAGAGCCTATACTTCCTTGTTCGGTATTTTCATTTTCGTGCCTTGCTTAGCCATAGTCAACCTCCTCCTCTTTACACCTTGTTAGAGAAATATGTGGCACTGGTCAAAGTCGTAACAGATACAAAAGATCTACTGCCAATAAATTTATTATTTACCAGATTCTACCCTGAATAGCATACTGATCCAAGACACAACACACAGTCTTGCATTCTGATTAAAGTTATCAGCAACTGAGGGTAATAAAGTTTCTAAATAAAGTAACTTGCTTTCATGAAGCCCAATATTAAAATATGTAACTAATATTGGTCTTCATACTTATTTTGTTAGAGAAAAAGAATTCATTTTTTCATGATTACTGTTTCAAAAATTATTCAATAATTCTATGTAAATCCTACAGAGGGGCATGAAAAATGAATCAAAAGAAAAATTCAATTGAGAAAACTGAACTACAAAGGGATGGAATAGTGACCACTGCTAACATTTAAGAGGTAAAATTCCAAGTATGCCTGACAGAACCGATTAAATGTGATCTCTCACAAAACAAAAATTTGGCAGAATGCCCAGAAGCACACTATTAAAGAACCACTAAAAAGTAGAAAATACACTGGCTGTCCAAAACAATTTATTCCTGGCATATAAGAGATGTTAGCGAAATGGCTATGGCGGCAGCCTGAATTGTAAACAACAGTTGCACATTCGACCAGTATATTGTGTGCAGGTAGCGTTAGGCTGTGCAGCCAAAGTGTGCCAACATTGTTGTGTCACAAATCACAATGGAGAAACGTCTCTTCATCAAGCTTAAAGACATTCTCCAGAATGGTTTGCAGATGAGAAAAGTGTGTGCAGTGTCTGTCGCACACACCCTGACTCCCACACCAAACCAATGACTCGGGACACCTGCAGCAACTTGATTGAAATACAACATGCAGACAATTCTTTACTACAAAAAACCATCACAGGTGACAAGACCCAGTGTTGTCAACACAAACCTACCACAAAACAGCAAAGTACAGAATTTCACATGAAGGATTAAATGCTTTGACAGCATAATCCACATCCAAGATAATGTGACGTGAGACGAACTACATCCCATAGAACGACTTTTCTGTCACTTTCATACAGTTTTATGAACATTCTGTGCATTTTACTCAAGTGAGGGATAGTATGACAAACAAGTGAAGCATTAGTACTGTAATCTTAGCCCTATTGCTTTTAATCGAGTCTCAAAAATTTTTTTGCCTGGTGGGGTACACTTTGAGGATACCTTGCATCCACCTACTGGATTTAACCTCTCTTAAAAACACACACACACACATACACTTTTCAGAATGATAGAATTTTATCATCATTTTTTCTGTCTTCATATCCTTTTCTTCTTTCTTCCTTGCTCCTAACTGCATTATTCCTAACACTTTTTACTCTGTCCCTTCAATAGCCTCTGCAAAGAAGCCGTCAAAGTACCAAAAGTAATTTCACCTGTGAGTAAATCATTTATTGAAGGACACACATGATGCACTTAATTTATGAATCAGTTTTTTAAGAGTATTTCTTATCATGTGATAACTGAAGTGTACTATAAACTATAACATATTGTTCCATGATTCTCAACAGTATGGTTTCGACAATTCCTATTGTACCTGCGACATTAATAACTTGAGTAAGTCTTCTGCCATAACTTCAATAACTGAGATGGTGGAGGGAGGTTACATACTGTTTTAGACATTTTATCTTTCATCTTTTTCTCCCCTCATCCTCGCAACAGTTTAGGTCACTCTCAATTTCAGGGCCAAGTAACCTGTCCCTTCTTTTCAATTTTACACATCCCATCCTCCTTGCTACCCCAAGAATGCATTGCAGCAATGATATGAAGTGCAATTTCTACTTCTGAGTGTTTCTATCAGAGCTACCTGGAATTTTGTTTCCTGCAGATAAATACTCATCACACACTGTTTTCTTGTGAAATACATGGAAACAACATTTACACCAATTTTTAAAAAGTTCTGGAATTTTCAAACTGAAATTGAGCACTATATTTAAAAGATATTTACATACTTTTCAAACCTGAACTAACCACAACGCCAGCCTGTAAACATACAAACAGTTTTCTTGAATGTATTACACATACCTTCAGAAAGTTGCTTCACTTTGTCAACAGGTAGCAGGATAATATCTGGTGCCAAGCGCACGATGCTGGAGATACAGCTGAGTGCTAATGCTTTAACACTGACCCTTACACTCTTGTCCGGCATTGTATGTCCCGTCACACCCGTCAACAGGAAGGAAGCTGCGAGGTGACGAGCACAGTAAATAAGTGGAATGTCACTGTCAGTGAAGCTCCCTACATCACAGTCCTGCAAAATGTAACAGTTTTTATTTAATTTCCCTGAGCTCTGCCAACAAATTCTAAAACTGATAACAAAATTCATATTTTCATTTTCTGCTCTTGGTTTCAATTTTTCAGTGCCTTCAGAGCCCAAAGCAGCATAGAGTACAAGAGCCTCAATTCCTATTAACTAATTCCAAAATGTTTGAACATTTCCCACATGAAAAATTGCAATGCATAATCCATTGCTGTTTTTACAAAGCCTCATGTACTCTTTGTCTAAAACACTCTAATTTATATCGCTGTAGTAATACTAATGACACAAGAGTTAGCAAAACTCATTGTCAAATGGCTACAAGATTTCATGTTGTCCTTGTTGGTCTCAATAAAACAACAAAAATGCAGTTAATTAATGCTTTGCATGTATGTGACTGGTTAATCACTCACTTTGATCAAATCAAGAAGAAATATGGAAATAGCAGAACCCTAAAACACTTGAAGGAGAATGTCTGGACAAGATCCCGTCTCAATTCAAGCATCACTGTGAAACATATACACAACTTTGAGTCCTTAGGATTTGATTATAGAGCAGCCATGCAATCTACAGAACATACTTTCATAGAGTCACCTCTCTGGAAGACCACAGAGTCAGCCAGTGACCAAAATGAAAAGAGAAAATCTGTTTGGACTGATTTCATTCATTAGATGTTAAAGCTATGACACTTTCAGTTAGTTTCATTTCCTGTGCTAATTATTTATTAGTGCCCTACCTGAGATGTTTTAAATTATGCACAACATTAATCACAGATACTGTCATTCCAAAATGATGCATCTAAATAAAAATAATCAATTTGTGATAATGAACAACCTACAGACATAGAATACGCTGAAACACTGTAGGAGAAGTAGTGAAAGTACCTGAAACGGAACATCTATCTGATTGGCAGTTGGTGATGGAGACCCACTATACAGCATTGATTCTTCCTGTGACTCTTCACTTTGTACTGATGACTGCAGCTGCACCACCGGTGGTCGATTAGGAGCTGCAGGTAATGACACCTCGCTACATGTGTCAATGTCATCTAGAAAATAAATATTAAAAAGTCATTATATGGTGTTGTCCAAAATTTAAATGCACTCACTTTGTTGTTACCCACATTCTGGCTACCACATTACTTACAAGAACATAAGACATAAATGAGAAGGGATTAAATGCACCATACATCAATGAACAAATAAAAAGTGTAGTTTTTCATTTTTCCCCCTTGTCTAAATGTTTATATTATTTATGTTAGAAGCTCTTTATTTTTCTTTAAAAAGGCCTTCTGCCTTTTGCAACCTTTTCTAGAATGTCTTTTACCCTTCTGCAACTATTTAACTTACAAGATTTCTATAGTCATCCACCTCTTCAAAAGTCTTTTATGCAAGCTTCTAGCCATCCAGAATATATACCCCACGTGAACACTTAGTTTTATTTTTGCTTAAGTGCATGTTTCAGCCATCAGCTAGCACATGTTCTGTCACATTAAGCACCTGGCTCAATAACAGTTCATTCTCTGTATCACTGCAACATCAATAGTGAATAGTTTTCAAACTCATGTATAATGAAAACTGATGTATTTCCTTATTAGCTGCTGGCAGAGATTAATTTGTTTAAAAATAATAACAACTATATTTTATACAAACAAACCAATCATACATCAATAATGCAATGCAAGAGACAATGAAGGGGCAAAGGACTTATAGTCCACTTCATTACAATGAAATCCGCATCACTTAATTGATTATAAGCCACAAAAAGTTCATTAGAGTACACATTAAATTAATACCTCCAAAGATCCAATTTTTCCATGGAGGAACATTTTTTATCTGAACTACGGCAATCACTTACTGCCGACAGCTTTAACTCAATATTTAAGGTGCTCTTGTAACCCATTACTGATAAAATCTTTTCAGATTAGCAGCCAAGTAACAAGATCATCTTGAAGTAGTAGACTGTTTCAGTAAATTTCATACATTTCACCTTCAGACTAAAGTTGCAAAATCTGTGTGTTTGTTAAAAAATAAAGTAACTATTAAAAAACTTCAACCGAAAGTTATTCAAAACACTAACACGCAATGTACACACCTCAACAGAAGTTTGGAATGTCATAGAGTTTACTACAATGACTTCTTACAGTACACCCATTGAGATTTGTACAATGCATTATTAACAAAATAAACATAATTCCTTCTGAAAACAAGAACGATTTTTGTTACTTACAAAAACTTATTACAAAACAAAGCAGTCTCTCTCCTAAATGTACATCTTCAAAACAAAAACAGTGCAAATCTTTATCTCATGATGATGATTATCAGTCCTTACTAGTGAGTATGTCCTCCCCGCACATGGATTAGATCTTTCACTCTGTGAGGCCTGCTCTGGATGAGACCATCAAGTTTATCTTGGGGTATGAGGTCCCACTTCTCAATGGCAGCTTCAGTGACGTTCTGAATAGTGTCAGGTGGATTCAGACACTATGCAATGATCACCTTCAACAAGTCCCTTGCATGCTCAGGGGCTGATGCAGTCAGTTGATGTTGCATCTTTGAAGATACTGAGACACTGCTGTAGTACTGTGCAATCTTGCAGCATCATCAACTAGGATGAAGCTGTCAATGACTTCACGTTTGTAGGGCCTTACACTCATTAGTCAGACCTCTTCAAGGTATTGGGGCCCAGCCAAATTGCCGTAGAAGAGAATTAGTGGGGTCTGCTGTCCTGTCATTACTGCTGCCCAATTCGTTACACTTCCACCTCCAAACAGATGGGCTGCCTGAATGTATCGGCATTCCTGGTGCTATCTAGTGCTTCTCCAAACCCTAACACGTCTAGTGTCCGGTCAAAAACCAATCCTGGTCAAGTCAGAAAACATGACATTACTCCACTCTGCAATGGTCCAATGTTAATGTGCAAGAGCTCAGGTCCTTCGATTGCATCGGTTCCATTGGTTCTGTGAAAAATTTCTCATTGGTCTTCTGGAATGATGACCACCCTGACGCAATCTTCTATGCACTGATATATGGATCCCTGTTACGTGGGAGAAAACATTTATGGCAGTTGATACTTGGTCTCTGCGAGCTGACAGTTGGAGGAAACAATCCTGCACTGGTGTTGTCATGTGAGCATGACCACTGCAAGGTCTATTGTTCATGTTTCCCATCTCTCTGCACTTTCTCCATATCTCAGACACACCACTTTGAGTGACATGTAACCGAGTGGCAACATCTTGATGGGTATGATCTGCTGAAAGTAAAGCCACTATCCTGATTCTATCAAAGCGTTGTGTGCCTTTATGTGACATGTTACTGCAGTGCTGAACACAAACTGAATGAAGCTGCTGTTGATACTGAACTGCCTCTGATGTGGCTGCTGTGGTAGTGTTATCTTTACGTAATGGGGAAACAGACACAAAGCATGCCAGTAGTAAATACTGTCTAGAATATGGGCTCTAAATGGATAATGTGTAAAGTACCTACAGCAATGAGACCTCTAGTATCATAGACTAAATTTTACAATAGTATTCCAAACTTTTTTTGAGCAGTGTATTTTTTTACCAAACTACATATCTAAAGATTATGATTAAAGTTCTGTAATTCTGTTAAATTTCTAACAGGTTACTTTTTAAGAGGGTAAAGAGGAATAGGTTGGGAGAGGTTGTAAAAGTGGAGGATTGGGGGCAGTGGCAGATAACTACAAACCCTAGGTTAAGAAAAATTCACTTATTATGAAGGGGTATCGAAGCAAAGATGAAGTAGAAAATATAATGTAGTTAGGTATTTGTGTGTTCTGAGTATTTCCGAATATTGAAACTGTGGCCTCTGTTTATAATGTGGAATCAATCAAAAGATAGCAGGAGCTCAAAGATAATGCATTAGTAAGCACAGTGCCAACACTAGATCACAAACATATGAGTGAGAAGATAATAAGAGATAAGAGGCAGAAGAGAAAATGAGAAAATGAGAAATGGAAAGCAAAGTGCAAGCATTTTGGGAAATGAAAGAAACTCTTCCTTACTTACATACATACATGAATGTCTGCCTATATCTGTCTGTCCAACTCCCATTATTTCACCTTTCAGGGGTGTCAATTCCTTGTCTGTACCTACGCTGATATCTTTCTGTGTCTCCAGGCCTTTACCAAGCACATCATATCTTCTTGTAATTCTTGGTCTGAGTATTCATACTGAATGGGTGTCTGCTGTAGACAGGAAGATATTGTTGAATGGTTTCATTCCGACTGGATCCTAGATGCAAGCTCAAAGACATGGAGGCCAACATTAAGGAAGACAGACGGATATATGGAGAAGAGCATGATGTTTTTAGTTTGGAAAAGGAGTTGAGCTGCAATATGCAGTGGATAAGTTCTACTTGATGACTGAATCCAAATCACAAAATTTTTCATTCAGCTTTGCCTCCCTTCCTCGACATTTTTCAGACACAAGCCTTTTCTATGGCGCCTCATAAATTATCCATAAAAGTAACGGCATGTAGTTCCAGAATGTACAGAACTACTTTTAATGCTGATAGTGAAAGTTACAAATTGATGAGGATTACAGAAAACTAAAAATCAACAAACAGAACTCACAATAAAGCAGCAAATATCACAACACAAAACATGTTGCAGAGTTTAATGAAGGATAGGAATGCAGCAATCAGTCGCGAACCCACTCGTTTTTCATTATTCTTGCATATACAAATTTCAACTATAAACAGCCATCTTCAGTGCTAAAGTATGAGGAAATTACATAATCAGATTAACATAAAACACCATGTTATCCAATAGTGATGATCCATCCTAGTCAACATACTATTTGAGAAAGTTACCATCCAACAAACTTGCAGCACTAGATGTCACTATATGACTTTACTGGTGTATGTGCAAAAGGAAACTTAAGTGGTTGTTTACAACAAATAAAGTAGTCTCAGTTTGCACCGTGTAGTATGCAGAACACTCTTTGTATTACAAAAATAACTAACCCACTTTAATTCCAATATAGCAGTTTAAAAACCTTTTTTAATAAATAAATTCAGCAAGTATATTTGCATATCACCTTTAAAATACACCAAGAAATGCCAATTTAAAATGTGTTTGTTCATATATCAATGGTGGGGCAATCCACCAAATCTTATGCAAAAGATCATTAACAGGTTCATAAAACTGTCTTACAGAGAAATGTTACATCACATTAGAAATGAAATGTTGCACATTTTTTTGAAGATCGTCTTCTTAAAATACAGTTCCATACCAAACCAAAATTTGTCAAAAGCTGAAGTGTAGCATAGTTGCTCATAGTATAGTGGTTAAGTGATCCACGAAATAATTAATACAAAAGAAACATAAAAAAGTTCATATACGTCATTTTCATGAAGATCTGTTGACATCATTGTAAACAATTGAAGATCAATTGACAAGGCTAATTTAACCAAGTACATTTAATAAAATATACAAATGTCCTGTACTGATGTAAATTTCTTATGTAACATATGGTCTAGCTCCAACTTGGTATGATGCTTGCAAAGAATGATATAACAAGCTGCCTTATATCTAGGCCCTAAGACTAACAGTTGAATTGTGTTTTACTTGTCTGATGGTAAACCCAATACAACATTGGACAGTTCCAACAAAATGGAAAACAAAGTGATCCACTTATTATTAGCAGTACTCTGGGGTTTTTGTTCAGTTTTTCTACCTCACTTTTTATCAATGGAGGACTGTGGTCTAGCTATATGTTGGTGCCACGATGTTTTGACTTAAGTAAAACTGTTCCTGTATTCCTGTAGTCAGTTTGATTTTGTATTATGTTACCAGGTCTATCTTAGGTACTGACTGACATTAAAATAGTTAACAGCATCTCCATCAACAGTAAAGTCAAATTTAATAAAATTATTATAATTGGATAGTTAGAGAAAGCTGAATAGCAATGAGAATATTCATGTTGGCCCCATATGACTTCTCCCCTTCTGAAGTTTGTAAAAATGGCTACTAGAAATAAAAAATTATTTCATTGTTGAAGTAAGCAGTACAAAGAGAATTATACTACTTTAATTAAAAATAATAATTATTGTGATAGTCTGAAGGATCTCAGAAAACACTAATCCAACAGTACTGTGTTCAAGGTAGACTAAACTACTGAGTAAATTAGTCCGAAAATAAAATCATGAAATATGGCTGTGCAGTTGTGAACATTTTTCTAATTTACATCAGTCTACCAGATAAAGCTCTCACCATTTATTTTACCAATCTTCATATTCGAATAGCCACGTGTAGTTTCTTCTGTCTGGATGAAGCTGTTGTCTTCAGTTTCTTCTTCTTGGGCATTTGACGTTTCAAATGTTTCATTTCCATGAGAAATGTGCTGTGGTGATAACTTCCCTGCTGCTTCCATAGCTGCTCTAGCTTCCCCAATCCATTTCTCAATGGATGGAAGCTTCAGGTCAGGGACATCTGTCTCATTATCCAAGAGTGACATATCCCCGTGAGTAATTGATGGTGCAACACTCATTTGGCCTTAAAAGGAAATTTTTTGTGGCTGTTAGCGATTCCAACAGAGATCATAAAGCTACCATCACATTTCATTGTTATTTTAAAAGACATAAATGTTAACACATTATAAAAATTCTTGGAGGTATGTACCGTCTATACAACCAATTGGTGGCAGTTTGTCTGCTGCCACATGCATTTCGCTTCATTTATTTGGAAAGCATCATCAGCGGTCTGTAATACATGTTTCCTTTCTTTACATACAATAAATGTATGATGTGGTAGATATAATATGCTGCTATACTACAGTCTGTCATGGCTTTTTCTTGTTTTTTAGGGTGCAATCAAGTTTTTGTAGCATGAAGTTTGTAATGAGAACTTATCGTTCAGTGTTACTTACGATCTCTGGTGCTGTTAGGTTAAAATCAATTTTTTGCAGCACAAAGTTCATAATGTGAACTTATCGTTTGGTGTTACTTACGATTTGTAGCGCTGTTAGAAATCGTAAGGAACACAATATGATAAGTTCTCATTACGAACTTTGTGCAACAAAAAGTTGATTTTAATCTTTTTTAAAAAAAAAGAAAAAAGGACACGACAGAATGTAATATAGCAGTATATTATATCTACCACATAATATTTTTATTGTTATGTAAAAAAAGGAAACATTTATTACAGGCCACTGATGATGCTTCCCAAATAAATGAAGCGAAACACGTATGGCAACAAACAAACTGCTTTCAATTGGTTGCATAGAAGGTACATACCTCCAAGAATTTAAAGCAACTAAGCAAAAGAGGAAAACAGAAAAAAGACATTATAAAAATACACTGCTGGCCACCGTAAATGCAACACCAAGAAAGACAAGAGGTAGCACAACAAAATTTATTTTGTAGATAACATGTTGACCAAGTATCAAATGATTACGTTTACAGACGTCTGTGACATGTGGTTCCTGCCAGAATCAGTAGCCAGAGTAGCCACCATTGTTGGAGATCACCGCTGCCACACGTCTCGGCATTGAGACAAAGAGACGTTGGATGTGTTCCTGGGGTACAGCAGCCCAAGCAGCTTCCACACGTTGCCAAAGATCATCTGGTGTGGCAGCTGGGGATGTAATCTGAGTCACTCGTTGAGCAACCATGGACCACATGTTTTCTATCGGCGAAAGATCCGGAGAGCGAGCCGGCCAGGGAAGCAATTCAATCTGGTTATTGACGAAGAACCTTTGGACAATGCGTGCCACGTGTGGTCGCGCATTATCCTGTTGAAATATGGCTGTGGCCGAGCCCTGAAGGTAAGGAAGGACAACTGGCTCCAGCACCTCGGATATGTAGCGCCGGCTATTTAAAGTACCGGCAATGCGTACTAGAGGCGTGCGAGAGTAATATCCAATACCGCCTCATACCATAATACCCGGTGGAAGACCAGTGTGGCGGTGCATAATGCAGCTGTCCAGCATCCTCTCTCCACGGTGTCTCCACACTCGAATCCGACCATCGTGGTGCTGCAGACAGAAGCGTGCCTCGTCAGTAAAGACAACGTCATTCCATTCTGCCGTCCACATCAGTCTGTCATCACACCATTGGCGACGGAGACGTCTGTGGTTCTGCGTCAATGGTAGACGAAGCAATGGATGTCTTGCGGACAGACCACTCTGCTGTAAACGGCGTCGAATGGTACGCGCAGACACTGGATGATGTGTTACAGATGAAATGTGCTGTGCTATGGTTCGGGATGTCACTGAGCGATCTGTCACTGCCATGCGCACAATTTGCCTATCAGCACGTGCAGTGGTGCAAGGAGGTGAATGCGATCAACCACGTCGGTCCGTCGTACCCTCCTGCATCCAACGGTCACATATCCGCATTACAGTTGTTTGGTTTCGTCCAACACGACTAGCGATTTCTCTGTATGATAATCCACAATCTCGGTAAGCCACTATCCTTCCTCTGTAGAACTCGGATACTTGATCAAAAGATGTTCGCTGTTGTCTATGAGGCATAACTGATCGTCTTGCGAAACAACCACAAGGTAAACACACGTGCCGAACGTACACTCGTCGAAATCGCCAAGCCTTAAATGGCGCTATGAGGTGGCGCCACAGGCGCGCGTGATGTGCGTCTGCGCTGAAATTCTAATCAGTTGCATTTCTCATCGCTGCAAACTCATGGTGTAAATTTCACTTGATTCGGATGCTTCCTTCAGGGTGTTGCATTTACGGTGGCCAGCAGTGTATTTGTAAATAAATTTCTTTATCAATATTTAATTAGAAGCATTCATTGTGACTTACATAAGACTAGACAGAAGCTCACACATAACATACATATAGGTTATGTTAATGATAAGCACAAATGTACATGCATCACAAAACAGCTGAACACTGCAAGCTATGTGTGAAAAATGACGAGACTGACAACACTGCAAACGATCTGGCAACGCTATTTTGTTCTAATTGTATGAACCAATGTGCACATCTGCTCTAGTCATTCAGTTCTTTTCAACTCCATACAGTCCTCACATGATTTTTGAGAGCATCATCAGTGAAATTGTGTTTCTATTGTGTGTTATGAAAATGTGACAGTGGAATTTAGACCAACGTTATGCCATCGACTTTTGTGTTAAACATGGGGGATTTATGAGTGTGACCTTTGAAAAGTTGAAACAGACCTAATGGGAAAAATTGCTCATCAAGAAGAATTTTTTTTTTCAATGACTTGAATCAGATAGTACATTGAAGATATACCTCACACAGGGAGATCTTCAACTTTAAAAACTGTTGAGAATGCCAAATGTGTGTGTGCTGCTGTGAGATCAGACCAACATTTAACAATAAGGATGACAAGTGACCTATTAAACTTAAACACTTTCACCGTACATCAAATTTTGACCAAAGTTTTGCACATGCAAAAGGGTTGTGCCAAAATTGTGCCACAAAACCTCACAATTGAGCAGAAATGCAATCAAAAAAACGTATGTGTTGATCTCCTTGAGGGGACTGCCAATGACCGCGAATGGTTTAGTCATGTGATGACACGTGATGAATCCTGGACTTTTGAGTACAATCCTGAGAAAGTGGCAAAGTGAGGAGTGGCACACTGAGACATCTCCTTAACTGAAAAATGCTCGAATGAGTAAATCAAAGATCACAATAATGCCGATTTGCTTATTGACAGTAAGGGATATTGTGCATAAAACATTTGTTCCTCCCCTTGAAAGGCTCAGGAAAAGGCTGAATCAAGTGAGACCGGACACTGCAGACAACAGATGCTGCGTCATGATGCCACACATCGCACGGCCACTTCCCTCATGGAATTTTTTACCTCAAAAGGCGTTCCTGTTGTTCCACAGCCCCCTATTCACCTGATCTGAGTCCTCAATACTCTTTTCTTTTCCAAAAATTGAAAAAAAGTCTTAAAATGATGTCATTTTGGGGCTCTGGAGAACATTCAAAAGAATGTGACTGACATGTTAAACACCCTACCAGTCAAAGCATTTCAGCCCTGCTACCAAGGCCGGGAATGATGACTCTGCACCAAACCCAGGGTTATTGTGTGGTTCGGCCCCCAGTAGACCCCGACCCCAACCCCGACCCCGACCCCGACCCCGATCCCCCCAACCACCCCCGCCCCCACCCCACTGTAGCTATCCTGTATGATCATCATCTCTGTAGGTCAACTAAAAGACACTTTTGGATGCAATGAATTTTGCACTGCACACGTCGACCACCACTGGTGCAAACTACCGGTATCTCCTCTGGGTTTGCTTACCACACTGAGAGTTGCATTCCCTGTGCTTGCTCTGTGTGACCAGTTGTTCTTGTGTTTGCTCGAGGCAAAGGTTACAGACTAGTGGTCCACGTATATTATGAATGGTCTGGCCTCTACATACAGGCGAAAGTGTCACACTGTTTCACACAGCGATCAGATTGCTGCTCTCCATTTGAGCTGGGATACTGTGAGCTTGTGAGAAAAAAATTAAAAGGTGCCAATAGCCTTCCACATACTGGTGATGTGTGGCTCCAGTTGCATGTTGGCTGGCACCTATGACTACTGATTATGGTGGTGATGGACTAAAAGAATTGCTTTTTGAAAGGTCATTTTTACCTGGTTGAGGGCTCAATGCAACTTGGGTGTCCACTGCAGTGGCTATCGACCTGTGGTGTCTTTGCCTGCTAGCACTGCCATCAGTGGTGCTCATACTTTCATCACTCCTGGTAGATGCCAACTGTAGAAGTTTACGAGCCATTCACGCGAAGAACAACTGCTGATAAGTCTCTGTGTGGGCTTGAATCTCTCTAATTTTATCTTCAAGTCTTGTCACAAGACATATGCAAAAACTCACACTCTCGGAACTTTAAAAGTAAACCATATTGTGATGCAGTACACCTCTCTTGCAGCATCTACCACTTTTTTTCAGATCTTCTCTATTTCCTTGATCAATCCTTATGAAAAATATTTAAGTATTGGTTGAATAAAAGTTTTGAGTGGACTACATTTCCTGAGGAATCCTCCAGTGAATCACAGACCAGCATCTGCCTCACATGCTACTAGTTTTATGGAGTTGTTCCATTTTAAATTAATTATAGTCATACTCCCAGATATTTTAAGGACGCAACAGCTTCCCATGATTGTTCTGCAAACCTGTAATCATACAATCATAATTCCTTCTGTCTGTTTAGGTGCAATACATAACATTTGTTTTAGTGAGGTCAACTAGCACTCCCTGCACCAGGCTTAAATCTTCTGCAGGTCTCCTTGCACTCCACAACAGTATTTGCACTTCAGTACAGTTTTCTATCATTGCAAATTCTCCATATGCAGCAGCACCGAATGTAAAAAGCCTCATGGAGCTTCCGGCATTATCGACCAGGTCATTTATTTACATTATGAAAAGCAATGGACCTGTAACAGTCCCTTGGTGTATGGCTGAAGTTAGTTTTACATCTGACAATTTATCTTCATTGAGTATGACATGCTAGGAACTCTTCCATCCATGCAGCTGGTCTGATATTCCATATGCTCATATTTTATTCATTCGACTGCAGTGGAGAACTGTACTGAATGCCTTCCAGAACATGTCAATCTGGGTACTGGCATCTACTTCTCTCTGGGTCTCTTGGACGAACAAAGAGAGTTCAGTTTCATACGATCATTTTTCTGGAACCCATGCTGTTTCCTACAGATGAGATTATCCATTTTTCAGAAACATCATAATACCAGAGCATAAAACATGTACCAAAATTCTCTAACAGACCAATGACAGAGACATAAGCCTGTAGCTTTGTATGTCTGTTTGACAATCCTTCCTCAAAATGGAAATGACTTGTTTTTTTTTTTCCATCAAAAACTGTTCATTCTTTAGATGTTAGAAGAGAAGCAATTTCTTTCGCCTAATCCATATGTAACCATATTGGTTTCCTACCATGTCCAATGATCTATGAAGTCTTGCCATCAGTTCAGATGATGTTATCATCACTATTGTTAAAGTGAGGAACTTGACAATAGTCAAACTGTACAAGCCAACATGATATAATTATTCTTCCCCAAGACCCAAGTATCATCACTGCAGACTTCTTCAGCCACCATATACTCTGGGAATACAAAGAATGTGACAAAAATGGACAGAAACATGCCAAATGGACAGGAACAGAAAACCCAAATTTATATATGACACAAAAGGCAAGATACCCTTCTTTTCCACTCACTGGAACATGGGCTACACACTTGACCAACACTTTATCACACTTTCCAAATGTGCCCAATGAGGTATGCCACAGACTCCTAACCAGAGACCCTCATAGTCAGCATCATCCAATACTTCACCAGACAGGGTTATTCACACCCATCATCCACTCTTATCCAAACCAAACTGGAACTTTACAAAAACCAACTGGTCTCAATTTTCCAAAGGCTGGAATGAACACACTGAAATGCTTCTCAAGGATTCCAGGTGCTGGAGATCCGGTTACTGCCTTCTACAGTCACTAAACAAGAGCAGGAAAAACAGATGTCAGCCTCCTTGGACTATACTCACTGCAGCAGGAAGCTTGGTTCTTAATCAGAAACCTGTGTATGTCAATACCATCACCTGACAAAAAGTAACATAAATTTCAATGATATGGCAAATTACATGATCTCCATCACCAACTCAACAAAAGATAAACACATCAGAAGGAAAGTTAGACATCTCTTTAAAGTAAATAAATGGTTGGCTCCACAAATATCTGAGCTTGCCATCCTATTTCCATTTGAAGAGACCACAGAATCTATAAAGAACCTAGGAAGGCAGCATGCACTGACAGCATCTACGCTGAGTTTTTGTTGCACTGTGGTCCTGCTACTGTCAAAAAGATGAACACCTTCTTTTCAAATATCTTAGTCAGGTCATCTGCCACCCCTCTACAAGAAAACTAAGATCATTGCTGTACTAAAGCCAAACAAAGATCCATCCAGAGTTGAAAGCTATTGCTCCCATTGCCCTCCTTAGTGTCAAGTTCAAGCTCCTGGAGAAGCTCATTCATAACAGAATCTGCACATCCATAAGTAAACACATCCCAATACAGCAAGCTGGGTTTAGATTACGAAGAGGATATGAGGACCAGTTGCTAGCAATAGCAACTTGTATTGAAAATGGCTTTTTGAAGCAGAAGATAAACATGCAGCCTATGATACTGTCTGGTGTGACCAAGTTTTGCTCAAATTCATCAGTGTCACTCTGTGTCGGAACCTAACCACTCTAACTGGCAACATGCTGAACAACAAATACTTCCAAGTGTTCTCAGAGAACTCTAAAAGTAGAGTTCACAAAATAAATGACAGTATCCCAAAAGGTTCTGTTTTGGCTGCATTACTTTTTAATTTGTGTACATATGACCTTCCAGAAACAAAATCCAGGAAATTTATATCTGGTGATGATACTGCTCTGACCACTCAGGATCAAAGCTTTAGGGATGCTGAAGCAACACCAGGATCAGAACTGAAGACTCTGGACAAATAATTCAAACATAACTCTCTCCAACCGAATCCTAAAAAGACCGTTGTATCTTATTTCTACTTATGGAATAAACAAGTAAACTGCAAACCTAACATCACATTTAGAGATCAGACTCTCCCCTATTTTAACACTCCAAAATACTTGTGTGTGACCCTAGACAGGTCTCAGACATACAATATCCATCTCCGGAATATGGCAACTAAAATCAAAACTCTGAACAGTGTAACCCAGAAGTTAACAGGAACCCGCCTGGGGTGCCACTGCAATAGTTCTCAGACTGTGGTGTTGTACACCATCGACAGTGTGCCAGGCAGTCAACATCGTGAGTTCAGCTCTAACTCATGTGACTGCCCTGCCAGTTTTTGGCTAGCTCAAAGACACACACACTGCTGCATGTGCTTCTAGCACCACCACCAAGCCTGCTTATAGAGTAGCTACCCCGATGCCAGCCCAGTCAGGCAGCAGAGTACATTCACAGCCCATTCAAAGCCTATAATTTGGACTCACCTTTCTGTGTCATTATCTACAACAAACATGCTTGTGTCAGTAACCTGCTGGAATACAACTGGACTTGCTGAACTGATGTTATATAAACCAGGGTTAAGAACACATTGCATGTGCCTCTCATTACGTTGCTCTGTCTCAGCACCCACCTATTCCTCAGCAGCCACACTTGGGCCGAATCAATACAGATCGTCAGCTTTAGCTCTTTCATACTCGGTTGCAGAATACTTATGTTCCACTCGCTCACACTAAAATAAATGACACACAGCTAAATCAAGCAATGTACCTCATCACATGGTGTATTCATCCCACAAACACACTGGCTACAGGTCCTTAGTATATTACACTACCATCCATAAGAAGATCACAGTCATTGCTGAACATGTGGGCAAGAATTTAAAAAAAAAGAAACATAATTATCAATCCATTCAGAAATTTCATCATCAAAACCACAGTGACAGAGGTCTTGAAAACCATCATGATGCACAGCTGCAGGACAGGAACTTCAACACGCAAGAAGACTGGAACAATCAGTGGCAGGAGCAATCTTCCCTGAAGCGTCACCAACTAATCAACACTCCCAGCTTTTCGTCTACCCCAATGACACTGGTGCATGTTGAATCGGATCAGAACACACCAGGCCAGATGTGGAACACTGTTACACCAAAGGGGATAGAAGACCTCCCCTGAATGTGATTGCGATAAATAGCAGCAAACAGCAAATAATGTAACATTTGAATGTTCCCTCAGAGTATTCAAAGGCAGACTGGAGAAGACCTTCACAGTTCATCTGCAGAAGCTTCTGACTGGATTTCAAGTCTGGCATTAGAGCCATGAATTCATTACCAACTTGAGATTGTGCGTACCTGTGTAGAAATGTATATATTTGTTGTAAATAGTTGCCTATTATTTCTCCTGTCAACATACAATAAATAAGTAAACAAATATATGAAGTATGATGTGAGCTACTGCAATATCATAGTAGAAGAATGTGCTGTTTTAACAGATGACACTGATTAAAAGATTTAAATACATTTGGTGTGTGTTCACTGATGACTGAAATCACATTAGGATCCAACCTCAGGCCTATAAGAACTGACAGTAACTTGCTTTCCTATCCTGGAGTGTTCGTGGCCAGGCAGAAATGCAAGGAATTCCACTGGCTTGAGGCCACAGCATTAGCACCATTTAATAATTCACAATTACTTCCAATACAAGAAGGATATGAGTGTCAATGCTAATTGAAAAACTCTTTCGCACTTTCAGCTACATTTCACTCATGGTAAGATATGGTCTAAAACATACTGAAGGGTAAGTAACGTAAGATCATATTCCTAAATAATTTTACAATTCAGTGCATGTTTGACAAGTAACATCAGTTCACAATGACCATGACCAATTACGGAAAAGTAAGTAGTTCATTAAGAAACTAAAATGTTAGATTATTTTATGTAACAAAATCATATTTACTAACTGAAATCTAATCTTCACACTCAACTGAGAAATGTGGAATTAAAGAAACACACTAAATGAAAATCACTCATTTTTTTCACGTGGGAACTGAAACATTTAATAATAAATTTTATTAAAAAATTTTTCAATGTAATTCTTATTAGAATTATATGAAAAATACTTTTTTTCTATATTTGATTATATACGACAAGTTAAAACACCCAGTCCCTGACTCCTGTCCAGCTTGTCAGCGCGAACATGTCTCCCAGGCAAGGCCAAACAAAGCTTTAGCTCGATGCAAAAGAGCAGAATAATTCCATTTGATTATCAGTATCCCTGGCAAATGGGAAATATCTATTTACCAGCTGCTGAAACAGCTATGACAAAATGGAAATTCTGGGGTGGAGCAATACATAAAATAAGAGAAAGGCAACCACTCACCTATAGTGGATTGATTCATGGCCACGGGAGTGTACATTTGGGAGTGTGTGGTTGTGTGTGTGAAAGCATATGCTAAAAAAAAAAAAAGCTAGTGCTCGAAATTCAGTGTGAATGCAGTTTTCTGTAATGCATCGACATGTTGTAGGTGACTGGTTGCCTTTCCCTTAGTTTACGAATTGTGAAAATGTATACCTGCTGAAGGGAAGGGAAAGTTTCTATGAACTGAGGGCTAGGGGAAACATAAAGAAGTAGTTAGAAACAACAGCAGGCTGACAGACATGATACAGATTCAAGACTATTACAAACAGTGATATTTCTTTAACAGATATGGCAAAAATTAAACTTAATATAATAGAGGGAAACATTCCACGTGGGAAAAATGTATCTAAAAACAAAGATGATGTGACTTACCAAACGAAAGCGCTGGCAGGTCGATAGACACACAAACAAACACAAACATACACACAAAATTCAAGCTTTCGCAACAAACTGTTGCCTCATCAGGAAAGAGGGAAGGAGAGGGAAAGACAAAAGGATGTGACTTGTATTCTGCAGTAAAAGAAACATCTTTATATGCCGTAAACATAGAACAGAAACAGTGGTTCTCCAATTACCGTCAGTTTAACAAATATTTTATTGACAGGAGTGCATATTTATTTACAAATGGCATAGTACAAAGAGGAAGTGGCATAAAATTTGAAGTGATGTTGGAACTCTTGACCACACCTCTGTAACTCACTTCATAGCACTCAACTTTTAAGATGGGACAAGTCTCATACAATTTGGTTTGGTACAATCTTTATCAATTACCTGTAATTCTGTAGGAGACTGTTTAAAACCTAGCCAAATATAATAATAACTTTTTTTGAACCATTTCCTCCTAATAAGTAACACTGACACAATGAGAGAGTAACTACTGAGATGACACTAAATAATTTAGGAGTAAAGGTAACAACTCACCAAACAGTAAAGGTGATGAGTCATCAACAACACATAAACAGAACTGAAAATTCTGCTAGGCTTTGGGCAATTCGAAATCATTTTTTGAGCTAGAGCGCGAGCGCGGGCGCGCGCGCGCACACACACACACACACACACACACACACACACACACACACACACACACACCATGGCTACATTGTGTCAGCTGCATTCTGTATGAACATAAACCATAAGTGTACACAACACTGAGCTTAATACTAACATTTAAATCTTTATTACAATTAAAAATCAGAAAACTCCCAGCTCAGGTAAAAGGAGATTGTGATGTGATAGGAAATGTGAACAGCATTAGTTAGTATGATGACAACACATAATAAAAGCCAAGAAAAAAGTAACACTTCTGGAAGGATGCCAAATGTCTCGAAATACACTGAGAAGAAATTTATGGATGAAATAAGGTACATATTCAGGCAATTTATGTGGTCCCAAATCCTTTACTTGAAGGAAGTACAGGTACTTGATAAGAAAGACAATAAGGCAAACTGGAATTGAATCAAGTTACATGTGATACCTAATACACTGTTTCTAAATGAATGGTAAAAAGTATAGTTAGTTTTCTCAAGATTTTTTGCTTTTTATTTAATGCCCTTTGAAGACATGGTTACCGGAGATAGACCAATAGCCCACTATATCCTGGTGATGGAAAAAAAATGTATTTTCTTTCCTTTTTCTTAAAAAGGAAAAAAAGATCTTGGCATTCAATTTAACTGTCACAAGCACAATGTGAAAATTAAAATTTGGTTGCTGTAGCAGGACATATGCACAAGTCTTCTCCAACACATTCATACCTCCACTGCGTAACTTTTCAGTTTCCCACAAACAAGGGGAGTTCTTTAACTTAACACATTTGACTAGAAATACTGTGAATATTTGACGTATGTGTGTGTTCAACTGAAGTGCAGTTTATTTCTGTGTTTTTCATGTAATTCAATCTGAGTTGTGTGGCTTGGGAGCACTGCAACAGTGAAAAGAAGCAAAGTGACTGTTGTTAGTAATGTGGTGCATTTGCTAGAGAAATCAGTGAAGAAACTTAACGATTAAATATTGACAATGTATGGGCATAATGTGTCACTTCATGATACTGTGAAAGAGTGGAACAGGTTTTCCACTGTGGTAACAAATATCTGCAAGATGAACCATGAAGTGGCTGTGGTAGAATACATTTTCAAAGCATCTGAATTTCTTACTATTCAGTTTGTTACATTTATGTGGAGTAACTGCAAATATTATGAAGCAACACTGATTGTTTACTGTTCAATCTAGTGGACCTGTTAAACTTCTACAAGATGGTTGTCTTTTGTTATTGTATACCTTGACTCATTCCACATCTTTGAAGGTGCTCCCACTGCATGGGATCTACAGAGCACGACAAATGAACAGTTAATCAAGAGCAAGTGAGGGTACAAAAGACAGCAGAGACACTGAATGAAGGATGGAGGGATACCAAATCACAAAACCATGCATTAAAATCACACGCTGGAATGCAGAAGCAATAAACAATGAACTGTGAAAACGAGTGTAAATGTTTAACACAGACCACTGACAATTCAAAGTAATTATATATACTGACAAAGTGTAGTACCAAATACGAGATGAGGAAAGGGCTGTAAAAAAGGAAGCTAAATACAATCAAAAGGCAAGGCTGTGGAAATCAGGAACTATAGTAATAATGACTGAGAGAAAATATTATAACGAAGAGGAGATGTAAGGACAGGAGTTGGTTGAAGTTTAGTTTGCATGCTGTAAAAAGTTCAGCTGAAGGATAAACAACTTCGAACAAATTTCAGAAATGGAACCACCATTCAACCCACTTCCAAAGTTCAGCAGAAACTTACTCAAGGAACGGCGAGACAGCTTCTCAAGAGACTCACTCGGCTGTATGTGGCTCCGTCGTATGCCTTCAGAGGAAAGCAAAATGGCAAGCAAATCATCTGGTGGATCCTGCAGCAACTGATGAAGTGTTTCAAGAGCACCATTAATGACATTATGGTCTGTGTGGTTTGTGTAATGCAGGCAAAGTTCATACACCTGAAGGCAAAATACCATAAATAAATTACATTTCAAGTACAATAAAGATTACTGAGTACAATTACTTTGCAGTTGTACCGCAATACATTCATATCATACTGCACAAAAAACAATTCATAAAATATCTTTTGAGGTGAGTCAATTAAAATAATTTATTATATTCTCTTCACATAATGTTTTATTGGAAGCTTAAAAAGATATATGATTCTTCAAGAGAATCACATTGCTCTTCCTGTGCTTAGGAAGTGGTTACATATTTTTAGTTGGCATTCAGATAAAATATGTTAACATAACCAACTACAAATAAAACGGATTTTAAAAAAACACTTAAAACAAATAAAAAAACAAACTCCACGTCTTTTGTGCAGACTATACAGCTAAAAGATTATGGGGAACAAATTTTCAAACTTGTAACAGTAATATACATCTCAGTAGCAACTTACATTAACAATACAGTCAGGAGCCATAAAGGATAGTGACGAGTTGCACGTTACTGATTTGAAGAAGCTTAACTTTTGTCCGGTGGTGTTATTTTGACAGTGCTTATCACACTCTTGCTTTCTGTCCACATTTTAAGTCCTAGATGCCTACATCAATTAAGCCACCACAAGTCATTACCCTTGATAAAATTTAGACAGCACTTTGTTTGGATGATGCATAAAGGGTCATCTATTTGTATTTGTCAAATTAAACAAACCTATTCCCTATGAACCATGGACCCTGCCAAAGTGGGGTGGTTTGCATAGCCCTGAAATACAGACAGCCACACTATATCTGCAAGGGTATCAATGGAGAGGCTTCACAAAGCTGTGGTTCCTCAATAGAGACAGCAGCAAGCCAAAAATTGCTATGTCGGGACTGAGACAGTAATTTTTTTCGAGAGTATACAACTCTACTAGATGGCTTAATGATGTTATCCTCTTTTGCAAAATATTCCTGAGGAAAAATATTGCCCCGTTAGGATCCTCCCGCAGGGACTACTCAGGATGATACCATCAGGAGAAACAAAACTGGCATTTTACTGGTCAGAGTGTAGAATGTTAGATCCCATAAACAGGTGATGTGTTGTGTGTTGAATCGTGGTCTTCAGTCCAAAGACTGGTTTGGTACAGCTCTCCATGCTACTTCATCCTGTGCAAGCCTCTTCATCTCCGAGTAACTATTGCAACCTACACTCATCTGAATCTGCTTAGTATATTCATCTCTTGGTCTCTCTCTACAATTTTTACACCCCACACTTCCCTCCGATGCCAAATTGGTGACCCCTTGATGTCTCAGAATGTGTCCTATCAACTGATCCGTTCTTTTGGTCAAGCTGAGCCACAAATTTCTTGTTGCCCCAATTCTGTTCAGTACCTCCTCATTAGTTACATGACCAACTCATCTAATCTTCAACATTCCTCTGCAGTACCACATTTAGAAAGCATCTATTCTATTTTTGTATAAACTGTTTATCGTCCATGTTTCACTTCCATACATGGCAACACTCCATACAAACACCTTCATAAAATGACTTCGTAAGACTTAAATATACATTCACTGTTCTTCTTCAGAAATACTTTTCTAGCCATTGCCATCCTACATTTTATACCTTCTTTACTTCAGCCATCAACAGTTATTTTTCTACCCAAATAGCAAAACTCATGTACTACTTTAAGTGTCTTGTTTCTAATCTAATTCCCTCAACATTCCCTGATTTAATTCGACTACATCCCGTTATCCTTATTTTGCTTTTGTTGACGTTCATCTACATTTTTCTTTCAAGACACTGACCATTCTGTTCAAGTGCTCCTCCAAGTCTTTCGCTGTCTCTGGCAGAACTACAACGTCATTGGCAAATCATAAAGTTTTTATTTCTTCTCCCTGAACTTTAATTCCTACTCCAAATTTTTCTGTGGTTTCCTTTACTCAGGGTGTATATGCGGACAAGGAAAAAAAATTCCCGGATTTTTCCTGGATCTCCCGGTGAAAAATACATTTCCTCCCGGGTGAAAATACACTTTTGCCATGTTAAGTGACACTATACTTTCCCTTGGAACTGTAAAACTTATCCTCTGATAGGATATCGTTTTATACAGCAGCGTAGAATTTCCCGGCACTTTAGAAAACGATATTCAGGGGGAAAAAAACACGTTTTGGAAAGATCTTTGATGAGCAGCAACATGTACGCTGCATATTTTCATATTACAAAAGTATAAATTTTAATTCCACCAACAGGAAAAGTTAATGGTTTAAATTAATATACATAGTGTTGCTACAAGAAAAGCAAAGCTTTCACATATAATATTTGTCTCTAAGATTAATAAGCTACAAGAGAAGCTAAGCTTTCACATATAATGTTGATCTGTTTAGCACATGTTACACTTTAAGATACATCACACAAATATGCCAGCAAAATTTTCAATACCGACGTAAATCTCTGATCTTCTGGGCTCGAAATTCTTCTAAATGGCTCGTCATCAAAGAGTTGACTTTTAAAAGAGACCAAACACTGTGATTTAAGAAATTCATTGTACACTCTCGCACATAGTTCATCTTGTGTAAAAGGAAATTTACTTTGATAATAACACTTTCTGAACAACAATTGGCAACATTTTCCTGTGATCTATTAGAAATAGATTCATTTTAGCAGTTGCTAGAAAGCACCAGATAAGAGGCGTCACCGCGCTTGCACAGCTATGGTGACGTAGGAAGCCTGTATGTTCGTACACGTAAAACATTAAGAGATCTTACATTATGTCATAAAAGAAACAAGATATCAGACGATACTCCAAGAGCGTTGGAATTTCGTGAATCATATTATAATTCATAGATCGCCTTAAAGAGCACATTCGTATGTCCAGATTCCCAATGACGTAGGCCTTGACCAGATATGAAGCAGTTCAGTGTGGTTTTCGGGATGTACATTTTCTTGGAGTACCAGTATTGTATTATATCATGTTTGGTTCTTTATAATGGCATAACGCCATATGTGCTAGAAGATGTTAACATGCACCAGAAATGCAGCGAACAGTTGAAACTAGACAATAGTGTGGAATAAATTGACTGCCTCAGCAGGAAAGCTTAATAAAAGCCAAATTTATTTATCAAACCGATAAAAATAACTTCATTGTTCTGCAAAGCGATTAATGCTTGACTGTCAAAAAGGTGGAAATAAAATAAAATCTAAAACTAGTAACATAATTTAACCTTCCGTAATTATGTGAAAGTATTTTAATTCACTTGATAGCTCACAGCCACAGAAGTCTGTCTGGTTTTCATTTGACGTGAGAGCAGTAAACGAAGGGGAAACAGAAAAATCACTAAATGTAAAAACGGGTCACAAGTGCAGTATCATGTATCTCAAACAGTGGTTTACAACAGTTTCCAGGTTTGCACTCAGATGTAATTATGAAAGTCCTTTTTTGTGACTTGAATGTACTGATATCTGCTTTTGAATTTCCCAAAATGTGATCCTATGTTTAAGGTGAGAATGAAAGTAGACACGACAGGCACGGTTTCCTGTTTTTACTGAGCTGGTCTTGCTAATTTTGCATCAGATATATTATATACTTATTTCACTTTAAACTTCTTTGCAATCATAAAGCTAAGAATTTTGTTTGCTGCAGATAAATGGAATGCACACATTCTTGTTTAGAATTTGTGAAATCTTAATGAGATAGTTTTTTTTTACTGTTTATTATAAGCTGATTATTCTGTGCCCAGCTGCTAACTGTTTTGTCACAGTGTTTTCCAATTACTGTAAATCCACTCCCTATTTTTGTCATCATGAAAGAAGAAATACCAAATAACGTTCTTAGAAGTATTATTGAGAGGTATGGTGTGAATCGTCTGCCTCTCTCTCTCTCTCTCTCTCTCTCTCTCTCTCTCTCTCCCACTTTCAAAATGACAGATAGGTACAAAAAAAAATATTGATAAAAACGTAAGCTTTCAGCCTAAAGCCTTTCTTCCAAATTAGGCCTCAGCAGCCAGAGAAAGTGGTGTGTGTGTGTGTGTGTGTGTGTGTGTGTGTGTGTGTGTGTGTGTGTGTGCACGCGCGCGTGTACGTGTGCGTGTGTATTGTCTTTTGGTCAAAAGCTTATTTGTTTAACAGTTTTTTTGTTGTAACTGTCTGCGACTAAACAACTCCGCTGTTTGGCAAGTGGCAATCTATCCTTTTCATATTACTGTCATTATTCCATCTGGGATTTTCCAGTGTTTGATTTTTCCACATGAAGTTTGTTATAAATAATCCACTTTAGTTCAAATGGATGTCACTTAATTCCAGTATGATGGATGTACAGAAATTATGGGCACAGTGTCAAGGGACTATAAATCACGCTCTGGAGAAACGTGGGCCTAGCAAATGGATTACGGATGGAAAAGACCCACTGTGGTTTAACGACAAAATTCAGAAAATGCTGCAGTAAGAAAGACTGTTGCACTCTCAGTTCAAAAGAGAACCCACAAATGATGATAGGCAAAAGATAGTAGTGTATCATGTGTCTGTACAAAGACTGATACATGCAGCATAAAGTAACTACCACTATCATACCTTAGCAAAATTCTTTGCCAGGAACCTGAGAAAATTCTGGCCCTACATACAATCAGTAACTGGGTCGAAGGCTTCTATCCAGTCACTCACTGACAAGTTTGGTAGGGCATTAGAAGATATCAAAAAGAAAGCTGAAATTTTTAATTTGTGTTTAAGAAATCATTCACACAGGAGGAGCGTACAAACATCTGACAATTGCACAGACTCCTGTATGGAGGACATAGTAATAGACATCCCTTGCGCAAAGAAGCAAATGAAAGAACTGAAAACGAATAAGTCACCAGGTCTGTATGGAATCCCAATTCAGTTTTAAAAACTATGATCTAGGCTCATTCTATAAGGTTTTGGGATTGTAGCTATATCATGTCGACTTCTTTCCACAATACTTCAGCAGGCAACCATCCAGCCATCTTCAAGCGAGTGTCTGCCCCTGGAGATTGCTAGTTCACAGTGTTGGCTTTACAGCAAAAATTGGCACAAAGGTGCATGCACACTGGCAGCAGTCACAGGAGTACACCATTTCTAAATCCGCACCCTCTGCAAACACTGTCCCATCTGTGGCGCACAGGCACATGCGTAAAGGTGAAACTACATTTCCGCCCTCTGTTGGAACGCACACTCACAGCACTGAAAACAAATGTCTGATGTTGCCAGATGTGTCTTTAACAATAAAATGTTTTCTCTCAGAAAAAAATTAAAGAGATCACTGGGTCCCAAGCCTTGTACAGTTGAAAGCCGTTGTCATGATTTATAAGATATTGTGCTAGATGTATTTCCACAGATTCTTTAATTACTGAATTCCACAAGCATCTCAGTGGGGCCAAGATTTTTGTGGCAGAGTAATCCATAGAATGTCCAGTGGTAATACAATGCTCAGCTATGGCTGACTTAATGGGCTGCGAAAGGCGAGTGTGGTTCTCACGTTCAATTCACCTTTCATGTTAATTTATTTATTGTTCGGCTAATTCAATCTATACAAGATTTAGCCTCTTTATGTTATTAAATACATTTTTAAGAGGTGTCTCCATGCATCTCTGTCCATTGCTGTCTTCTGCCAGTTGAAACCCGCAACTTTCCTGAGTTCCTTATCCCAGCTGGTGGTCTTCGTTTTTCTCTGGGACTCCACTTTAAAACTGATTTTATCCATCTACCATCCTTCGATCGTGCATAATACGTTTATCTGGGCCAACTACTCGACACAAAAAGGAATTTGAAACCTGAAATTTTTCATCGAATTGAACTGGGTTGGAGGGCTTACGGAAGAAATGCAACAGTTTTCAAATCTAACATGTCAGTCTACTTAAAGAAGACAGTTTTTGATCAGTGTGTCCTACCTGTTTTAACGTGTGGGTGTGAAACTTGGACTTGAAATGAATTTTTCAAAAGGAAACTTAGAACTGCTCAGAGTGCTATGGAAAGGTCATTTTTAGGTCTCACTAAGAAAGATCGACAGAAAAGTGGAGACATGAGCAATAACAGGAGTAAAAAATATTATACAATCGGTTAGGACTCTAAAATGGCAGTGGGCAGGACATACTGCATGAACCTTTCATGTACTCTGCGTATTGTTTGACCTATGTAAGCTTTGCCACACTGGCAAGGAATTTTGTAAATTGCAGTCTTCCACAGACCCAGATCATCCTTTAGCAAACCAAGAAGTGCATTAATCTTTGCCAGTGGCTGGAAGATTACTTTAACCTGACATTTCCTTAGGATCCTGCCTACTTTAGACGAAAGGTTGAAGACATATGGAAGGAACACCCTGGACTTGAAAAGCTCCTATCTCCTTCATGTAGTGGGTGGTCACGTTTCTTCCCCCTTGGCACTGTACCTATCTGATGTAGAGAGTAACCATTATCTTTGAACACCAACTGTAGATGTTCTAGCTCCTTTGTAAGGCTGTCTCCATCAGAAACAACATGAGCCCGGTGCACCTACATTCTAAGGATGCCAGTAGTTTGTAAAGGATGCTTGAAGTTAGAGGTCCATACGTGTGAGCGCACAGTAGACAGAATGCCCTAACGACCTGTCCACTTTCCTACTAACCAAGAGGTCCAAAAATGGTAAGCAACCATCCTACTCTATTTCCATCAGAAATTGTATCTTCTTATGGATTGACTTAAGATGTTGCAAGAAACGTGACAGCTTTTCTTCACCATGGGGTCACACAACGAAAGTCTCACCTACATATCAGCAGAAGACTCTCAGTTTAAGTTCTGAGAAATCAAGTGCCTTTTGCTCAAAGTCTTCCATAAAAAAGTTTGCTACCAGAGGGGGGAGAGGACTGCCATGGCAACATCACCAGCCTGCTCAAAATATTCATTGATAAATGAAAAGTAGGTTGAGGAAAGGACATGATGAAAAAGTGCTGTTATAATGGCCTTGAACTTATTGCTGATGAGTAAGGAAGCGTCCATACGGAAAGTGAGATGACATCAAAGCTCACTAGTAAGCCAGTTTCACTGAGTTGAAGTGACTTCAGTCTAGTGATACACGTCAGCAGAGTTGCGAACATAATGTGTGCACTTCCCCAAAAAGGTCTCAGTGGAGGGTCAGTGGGGGATTCGAGACGAAACGGCACTAGAGCCATGTTTCATGAGTCCCCTAGGTCACCGGGTCCCCCAAGGTCCAAAGGGCTGGAAGGCGCTAGCGCTCTGTCGCTGAGATAATTAGCTCTGTTAGAGCTATTATCTGGGCAAGCACCCACGCCAGCAAAAGGTTGGCGCGTATAAAATTTTTCATTTGATGGCGCCATGTAGTGACAGATTTTTATTCTTTTACCTGTATAAATGCAGATACTAGTAAATGTAATTTAGTCAGCATGTCATTGTTAAATGAGTATTTAAGCACAGGACAACATATTTCAATACAGTACGGCAGTGGAAAGTTATATCCAGGACCAGTGGACGATATTGAAATGGCGGAAAGGGGGAATAATTTTAATGTTAATAGGAGCAACAGTATAAGGACAATTGGTAGGCAAGATGCTGCTAATGAAATTAGATTTGGCCACAATCCAGCATATGACGATTTAGACGAAGTTGTTGAATTTGAATTAGAGCCAAGGCTGACAGAAGAAGTCAATACTGGACTGCGCCGGCACCATCCATATCAATATGGCGAGGAAGGTCATACAGCAATAGACATAGATACGATTGAAAGTACACCGCTTTTATCTGGAGCGGCTGAAACAGCAGTGGACGGCGTGGCCTTAAGCACCTCTTTATCTACAGGTCAGATAGCTGGCACTGCTGGTGCAACAGCTTTAGCAGGTGCTGGAATAGCATACGGCACAAAGAAATTAGTTGAAAGGGTGAAAAATAAAGGATTAACATTGCCAGGTAGCGACTATGTTGGGCCTAGAAACCCTATAAATATAGATGCACCATGAAGTGGAGCAGATGCCATTGCTGAAGAACATGACGTTGGGTACAATCGCTTATTAAAGGAAGCTTGAGAACGTGTTTTTACTGAAGAAGAATTTAAGCAACGAGTACAGCAGTTGGATGCTAAAGCCATAATTGACTTTCCTATTGATTGGAGTCATTCATGAAATTGGCATTCCTTTGCAGGAAAGTACGGATTGAAATTGAAAACATTTGTGGAACAGAAACTTAACAAAGTGTTATATCCAAAACAACCTGATGCCAAACAACAAGATATGTAAATTTATATATTTATATTATATCTAAAAACGAAGATGATGTGACTTACCAAACGAAAGCGCTGGCAGGTCGATAGACACACAAACAAACACAAACATACACACAAAATTCTAGCTTTCGCAACCAATGGTTGCTTCATCAGAAAAGAGGGAAGGAGAGGGAAAGACGAAAGGATGTGGGTTTTAAGGGAGAGGGTAAGGAGTCATTCCAATCCTGGGAGCGGAAAGACTTACCTTAGGGGGAAAAAAGGATGGGTATACACTCGCACACACACACACACACACACACACACACACACACACACACACATATCCATCCACACATATACAGACACAAGCAGACATATTCATATTCATATTCATTTTGTCTTTGAATATGTCTGCTTGTGTCTGTATATGTGTGGATGGATATGTGTGTGTGTGTGCGCGAGTGTATACCCATCCTTTTTTCCCCCCTAAGGTAAGTCTTTCCGATCCCGGGATTGGAATGACTCCTTACCCTCTCCCTTAAAACCCACATCCTTTCGTCTTTCCCTCTCCTTCCCTCTTTCCTGACGAAGCAACCATTGGTTGTGAAAGCTAGAATTTTGTGTGTATGTTTGTGATTGTTTGTATGTCTATCGACCTGCCAGCGCTTTCGTTTGGTAAGTCACATCATCTTTGTTTTTAGATATATTTTTCCCACGTGGAATGTTTCCCTCTATTATATTTATATATTTACATTGTTTTATACATTATTTGTCTATTATATTATGATAATAATAGTAACGTTTCTTGCCTTCAGAATTATGATTGGCCTCCTTGGGAACGTCCAAATTGGAATTGAATGCATGAAAGCCAGAAACGTTATGCATATGAACAGTGGCTAATCTCACGTGAACATCGCGGTTTGCCTATATATCACGAACGCCCATCAACATCTGGCAGTATGATACTAGCATCAACGGAAGAAGCTGCGACTGAACACGATGACGACGAGATCGAATATTCCAAAGACGGACAAGAGGATCATACTCCAGTTGCACCATTAGTTCCATATTCAGGTTCTGACACACATAGTAGTGTAATGGAATCAGCATCAGGGAAACATGCAGGTCAATTGCAAAAGGATGTTGGTGCGAAAAAATCAAAAAAAGCACTTCCAGGAACTGCAGCTCCATCAGCTAATGGAATGGGCGATTTTGCTAATACAACTGATGTACCGTTACCGTCCCCATCAATATTAGATACAGGAAATATTACAAGGTATAGAAAAGTGCATCGCTTTTTCACATATGGTTTAGCATATAAAGCAATTACTCATGAAGATGCTGTTTTTATGATTACTCCTTTGGCCGAAATTCCTGTTGATAGACCATTTTTGTATATGACTCCTTCTGAATTTGATTTATTGCTAGATGGTAGCAAAATTGTTCATTGTGATGTAAAAGTAATTGCTTGTAATCCCAGAATTGCATTTCCAACAAATTCAAGTGATACTGAACTTGCCACTTTAAACCAAAATAAAAATATCTTAACCAGTATAGGTATCAATTTGAAAATTCCTGGTGTTAATGTAAAGCCAACTGAATTTGCCAGCTCTGCACCTATGGAGACAACTAGTATAGACCATAAACGTAATTTTTTTCCAATATGGAAATCATGGTACAGATATAGAAATGATGAAGACGCCTTTCTAACTACAGTTCTCGCACATCAATTCAGATAACCCACTAATTTGAAATAGTACTATGCATGTGTATCTAGCTCAAAAGATAAAGGTTTACATAATTGGGGTTGGAAGTGTGTACAATCGTGTGTGTCTGAAGTTGATGCAGATTCGCATACTGGAAGTGTTGTTGTAAATTATGAATATAACCCTACTTTAGGTTTTCTTAAAATTCCAAAAGTTACTAATGTTGATATATTTCCCATTTCTGTAACTCAACAAGGTGTGCCTCAATGATATACACTTAATGGTGATAAGCATTACAATCCCTTTATGATGTGCGATAATTTTTCGAAAACACCTTTAGAACCAGCACAAATCCAAGAACAGCTAGTATCAGCCATTAGCCCAGTAACAAATAAGGATTCATCGGGATATAAAGATTTGATTGAAAAAGCTGATATTGCATCTAGTGGGTATAATATTAGACTGCATGATACTAATGTGGAACCAAGTCTTCATATAGGGATAAATCCTACTTATGCTTTAAAGACCAGTAGTTTGAACAGTGATGTTTCAAAATATACAGATACTTAAATGTTATTTGAAGTGATTGTTGAATGTTCTGTTTATTCAGATGGGTTAGAGACTCATTATCCTCGAGCAGATGTATCAAATGTTCAAATATCGGATATGATTTACATGGCAAATGTGACAAGGAATGAGGAATCATCTGTGTATAATGGTCAATATGAAATGAAACATGCATAATTCTTTTGATTGAATGTATTGTAAAATCATCTGTAATGTACAATAATGACAATAAAAGCAGTATATATACAATTTTGGATTGACTTTCTTTCACCTCAATATGACACGTTATACATTTGTAACAAATTGAAGAAGGCTAATGGATATGGTTTCCTATTTGCATCTTTTAATTCATCAAACTTTCTCCATCTAACAGTTTTCACACGTATATCTTTAACATCAGGATGACTACAAACAACTGGTTGAGAATTAGAAATCAAAAGTAGAGGAGTTCAACGTAAAATGGAATCACCTTTATATTTAACTTGTATGTTACAGGCTATACCTTTACAAACTTTCTTAAAATCTTCTAATGAACATTCTTCCAATGAAGTTTCGTTCCCAACTATTATTCTTCTGTTTACAGCATCTTGAAGAACAAACTGATTTGTTTTGTCGTTGCAACGACCAATATGTCCTACATTTAAAGCTAATGATATTAAATAGTCGAAAAACCAATTTTTACCACTATTTGGAGGGCCTATTACACACAGCATATTTAACTTTTTGGAAGGTACATAATTATGATTTTGCCAAACATATAAGCCATTTTTATTAAATCATGAAACTAAATTTGTGAGAAATTCTGTAGCTTTGACAGTATTATCATTACATTGATACAATAATAATTTGTTTAACCAACTTAATTAATCTTGAAGAGTGTAATAATATTCCCATACATTGTTACTATAAGCATAAAACACATTGTCCTCAGAGCCAGATCCTAATAGGTTTTCTAATCCTCTTAAATCTAGATCATTCACAGTCTTTTTATATAGTTCCAATCCCATATCATAAAATCTTTTGAATTTTGGATCAATTAAATTCATAAAATATGGATGTGCCACCAGAATTACATTAGTTATATTCTCAGGTGGAATACAGTTGTATGACATTAGTAAGGATAAAACCTTTTTTGCGATTGTGGCAAGTCAAAATTATCCGGCTGCAAACCCAAAACCTCGAATAATATTCAGTACGCCAGTAAAACTTCAAGAATCATAGTACTCTACAACATTGGCCCCTTACTTTTGAATCCCTTCCTCAATACAAAGTCCCAACTGATTAAAAAAGGCACAGGTGACTCCTGTATATACACACATCAAAAACAGTTTTTCATCACCCCAGTTCCCAGAACTCCCAAAGGTAGATGTTGACTGTGGATATTGTATCACAGACACAGTCCCTTTGATTAGAGGTGTCACTAAACCTGTCCAAAGAAGATATAGACAACCATGCATGAGCAGCGCCTATTAGACACAGGGGGTCTGACAACCGATCAGTTCCAGTCATTCCACCAGGAAGGAGGCACACGCCTCGTGTTGTCTGTAGTTCAACCATGCCTAGATGGTCAACACCACAGTTCGATTGCATCCGCATTGTTACTTTGCACCAGGAAGGGCTCTCAACAAGCGAAGTGCTGAGGCATCTTGGAGTGAACCAAAGCAATGTTGTTTGGACATGGAGGAGATACAGACATGCATCGCTCAGGCTGCCCAAGGGCTGCTAGTGCAGTGGATGATCGCTATCTACGGATTATGGCTCGGAGGAACCCTGACAGCAACACCACCAAGTTGAGTAATGCTTTTTGTGCAGAGAAAGGCCATCGTGTTACGTCTCAAACTGTGTGAAATAGGCTGCATGATGCGCAACTTCACTCCCGACACCCGTGGCGAGGTCCGTCTTTGCAACCACGACACCATGCAGCGCGGTACAGATGGGTCCAACAACATGCCAAATGGACCACTCAGGACTGGCATTACGTTCTCTTCACCAATGAGTGTAGCATATGCCTTCAACCAGTCAATCATCAGAGACGTGAAACTTCCTGGCAGATTAAAACTGTGTGCCCGACTGAGACTCGAACTCGGGACCTTTGCCTTTCGCGGGCAACTGCTCTACCATCTGAGCTACCGAAGCACGACTCACGCCCGGTACTCACAGCTTTACTTCTGCCAGTACCCAGTCGGGCTGCACGCCTTACACACACAGTCCAGCAAGTGCAGCAAGATCAAGGTTCCCTGCTGTTTTGGGGTGGCATTATGTGGGGCTGACATACGTTGCTGGTGGTCATGGAAGGTGCACATCTTGTGAATGACTTCCTTCAAGATAACAACATAGTTCGAATAGAGTGGCCAGCATGCTCTCCAGACATGAACCCTATCGAACATGCCTGGGACAGACTGAAAAGGGCTGTTTATGGACGACATGACCCACCAACCACTCTGAGGGATCTACACCAAATCACCATTGAGGAGTGGGACAATCTGGACCAACAGTGCCTTGATGAAGTTGTGGATAGTATGCCACGACGAATGCAGGCATGCATCAATGCAAGAGGACATGCTACTAGGTATTAGAGGTACCAGTGTGTACAGCAATGTGGACCACCACCTCTGAAGTTCTCGCTGTATGGTGATACAACATGCAATGTGTGGTTTTCATGAACAATAAAAACAGCAGAAATTATATATCTATTCCAATTTTTGGTACAGGTTCTGGTACTCTTGGAACCGAGGTGATGCCAAACTTTTTTTGATGTGTGTAAGAAGGGTAAACTAACAGACCAACAAAATTATAGACCACTGCCCTTAACATTGGTTTGCTGTAGAATTCTTGAACATGTTCTCAGAGTAAATATAATACATTTCCTTGAGATGGAAAACCTTTACTCCACAAAACAGCACAAATTTAGAAAGCATTACAAGAGCAAAACTCAGCTTGCTCTTTTCTCACACATATCCTGGGAATGATGGATGAGAGGCAACAAGCAGATTTAAAAATTCCTAGATTTCCAAAAAGTGTTTGACACAGTACCCCACTGAAGACTTAACAAAAATACAAGCATACAGGGTAGGTTTCCAGATATGCGAGTGACCCAAAGACTTCTTACATAATGGAACCCAGTACGTTGCCCTTGATGGAGAGTGCCCATCAGAGACAAAGGTATCATCAGGAGTGCCCCAGAGAAGTGTGATAGGACAACTGTTGTTCTCTATATACATAAATGATCTGACTGACAGGGTGAGCAGCAATCCGCAGCAGTTATCTATTGATTCTGTGGTGTACGGGCAGGTGTCATCGTTGAGTGTGAGTAAGAGGATACAAGATGACTCAGACAAAATTTCTAGTTGGTGTGATGAATGGCATCTAGCTCTAAATGTAGAAAAATGCAAGTTAATGCAGAGGAGTAGGAAAAACAGATCTGTAAAGTCACAGCATTAGTATTGTCCTGCTTGACTCAGTCACATCATTCAAATATCTAGGTGTAACACTGCAAAGCAATATGAAATAGAACAAGTGTAATGACTGTAATAGGACAGACAAATGTTCGACTCTGGTTTATTGGGAGAATTTTAGGAACGTGTAGGTAATTTGTAAAGGAGACTGCATTCCTGAGTACTGATCTAGTGTTTGGGACCCCACCAGGTCGGATTAAATGAACATTGAAGCAATTCAGACAAGGAGGAGGAGGCGATTAGTGTTTAACGTCTCACTGACAACAAAATCATTAGAGGCAGAGCCAAAGCTCAGATTAGGGAATGATGGAGAACGAAAGCAACCATTGGTGAAGCAAGTCAGATGCAAGCTGCTAGATTTATTACCAGTAGGTTCGATCAACACACAAGTATTATAGAGATGCTATGGGAACACAAACGGGAATCCTGAAGGGAAAGTGATGTTCTTTTCAAGGAACACTGGTGAGAAAATTTAGAGAACCAGAATTTGAAGCTGACTGCAGAATGATTCTATGGCTGCAAATGTACATTTCATGTACGGACCACAAGACAGAATAAGAGATAATTAGGGCTCATATGGAGGCATAAAGAATCATTTTTCCCTCGCTCTATTTGTGAATGGCACAGGAAAGGAAATGACTAGCAGTAGTTCAATGTACCTCTGCTATGCACCATACAGTGGCTTGTGGAATATGTATGTAGAAATAGATGTAAATGAAAAGGAACAATTATGTGCTTAGTTACAATACTATAAAAAAAAATCCCATTCATTACAGGTTCCCTTTAGCACAAAAAGCATTGCACACTGCCGCCACCAACATGTTTGATCACTTACCCAATGATAAATTAGAAAACAGACTGAAAGAGTTTCAGCCTGATAACTCCAAAAGATTGTAGATGATAAGGATGTAGCCATATGAATGTATAATGTGGATGTAAAATGACTCATCCCACATCATTAAACATCATCCATGGAACTTGGAGCTAACAAATGAACTAAATTTGCCATGTACTAGTGCTCCTCTCCTCTTTTTGACATGGCCAGTTGTATAAAGTGTTGCCATCCCCATTTCACAAGAATACTTCTACCTTTTCTAAATTTGATTCACAAGGGCAACAACTGACAAGGTGAAGCTGTGAATCAGTACATGGGGCAGTCACAGACATAGAAAGTTGCAGCGCACTGCCTGCAAAAGGCATCACATTTATGTTAAGAGTTCCAGTCTGGCACACAGTTTTAACTTGCCACGAACATTTACTCACATACTTGATTCCCTTGAAACTGCAAACGACGACTCCTTGAATTAAATGAATGAATGACTGCATGAAAGAGGTCAAGCATTACCTTATGTTACCTGATCTAATCCATGACTACCCTCCTTCCAATACAAATCACATTCCCCACAGCAACTCTCAATCCTCTCTAGCACTCCTAAAAGTGAATGTATAAAATATCTCCTGCCTCGCAGGATTCAAACTATCCATAATCACAAAAACCCCATCTTCAGAATGGGACTCATCAATACAGGCATACCACAGTGGTCAGTATTAGGTAAGCTCTTGTTCTTGCCATATACCAATAATCTCACATGAGTTATCCAAGAAGCAGAAATGGTTCTATTTGCTGATGATGCAAGGATTGCAGTCAAAGCTAATGAAGTGACTTCAGTACTTGAAAATGTAAACAGAAATTAACAATGGTTCTTTGCAACTGGACTGTAACTAAAATAGGTAAAATGATACAATACATATTATTGCACAAATTCTGACCTCACCATTAGAAATAACACATGAGGGTAAATCAATAAGGGAAACAGAATATTCCAAATCCTTAGGTGTTTACACTGACAAGAACCTGAACTGCAAATTTTGCATATCAAAAGTTAACTTACTTTTCCTGTTTTCATTTGCTAATTTCTTGTAGCATCATATTCCAGGATAAAATGTGACTGACAGAAAATGTGTTAGTTTTACAGAAGTGAGTAATAACGATTATATATGGTGTTCACTCTAGAATCCCCTATCAGAAGCTCTTTGAGCAGCTAAATATACTGACAACAGCCTCACAATACATTTACTCTCTTTATTAAGTTTGTTGTCAACAATCAATCATAGTTTGGAAGCAACAATAACATTCATAAATGTAATACTAACAGAAGTAGTAATTTACACTGGCCATCACTCACCCTTAGTATGGTACAAAAAGGAATAAAGTATCCAGCCATAAAGATATTTTACTGCCTACCCCCCATGACATATGAATTTAACAGCTAATAAAATTAACTTCAAACACTGAAATCATACCTGTTTGCAACTCCTTCTACTCTATAGAAGAATTTCTGATCATGCAGTTGCACAATTGTGTGTGTGTGTGTGTGTGTGTGTGTGTGTGTGTGTGTGTGTGTAGCTAACATACTCTTATTATGAAGTGATCTGGCTGCTTGGAAATGGTAAGAGGACAAGATGTCAACAAACCTGTATCATTCTATCAATTGAAATCGGTGTCTCGTGTGTACGACATCTGACACCGAAACTGCCTCTCATTTCGTCCTCAGCTGCCTCCTTCAAAACCATATGCGGAAGAATAGATCGAAGGCAACCCAAAACACCAAGTATAGTGGGCACTGGTTGCATCTCACGCACAGGCACCAAACAATCTTCAAAAAATAAAATTACCATTCTTAGTAAAAGAAACTACTACACATAAATTGTACTAACACTAAAACTGTTTTCTGTTGAGCTAGTAAAATACTTTAGCATAAATAATGGACAATAAAATGAGTAAATTACAATATGCTGTTGCCTCTATTTCAATGTAAATGAGGAGAGATTACAATGAACACACTTTACAGTATATCCTCAATCACACATTAGTTTTCACTCCTGCCACTCTCTCTACCTATAATATAAATAACAGTATCCAAAAAGAAAACTGTACTGTGTTCAAATGTATGTGAAATCTTATGGGACTTAACTGCTAAGGTCATCAGTCCCTAAGCTTACACACTACTTAACCTAAATTATCCTAAGGACACACACACACACACACACACACACACACACACACACACACACACACACGCACACACACACACACACACCCCTGCCCGAGGGAGGACTTGAACCTCCGCCGAGATCAGCTGCACAGTTCATGACTGCAGCACCTTAGACCACTCGGCTAATCCCGCGCGGCAAAACTGTATTAATAGTTGCAAAAGTCAGGATAGTGATATCATTATTTTTTCTACACTCCTGGAAATGGAAAAAAGAACACATTGACACCGGTGTGTCAGACCCACCATACTTGCTCCGGACACTGCGAGAGGGCTGTACAAGCAATGATCACACGCACGGCACAGCGGACACACCAGGAACCGCGGTGTTGGCAGTCGAATGGCGCTAGCTGCGCAGCATTTGTGCACCGCCGCCGTCAGTGTCAGCCAGTTTGCCGTGGCATACGGAGCTCCATCGCAGTCTTTAACACTGGTAGCATGCCGCGACAGCGTGGATGTGAACCGTATGTGCAGTTGACGGACTTTGAGCGAGGGCGTATAGTGGGCATGCGGGAGGCCGGGTGGACGTACCGCCGAATTGCTCAACACGTGGGGCATGAGGTCTCCACAGTACATCGATGTTGTCGCCAGTGGTCGGCGGAAGGTGCACGTGCCCGTCGACCTGGGACCGGACCGCAGCGACGCATGGATGCACGCCAAGACCATAGGATCCTATGCAGTGCCGTAGGGGACCGCACCGCCACTTCCCAGCAAATTAGGGACACTGTTGCTCCTGGGGTATCGGCGAGGACCATACGCAACCGTCTCCATGAAGCTGGGCTACGGTCCCGCACACTGTTAGGCCGTCTTCCGCTCACGCCCCAACATCGTGCAACCCGCCTCCAGTGGTGTCGCGACAGGCGTGAATGGAGGGACGAATGGAGACGTGTCGTCTTCAGCGATGAGAGTCGCTTCTGCCTTGGTGCCAATGGTGGTCGTATGCGTGTTTGGCGCCGTGCAGGTGAGCGCCACAATCAGGACTGCATACGACCGAGGCACACAGGGCCAACACCCGGCATCATGGTGTGGGGAGCGATCTCCTACACTGGCCGTACACCACTGGTGATCGTCGAGGGGACACTGAATAGTGCACGGTACACCCAAACCGTCATCGAACCCATCGTTCTACCATTCCTAGACCGGCAAGGGAACCTGCTGTTCCAACAGGACAATGCACGTCCGCAAGTATCCCGTGCCAGCCAACGTGCTCTAGAAGGTGTAAGTCAACTACCCTGGCCAGCAAGATCTCCGGATCTGTCCCCCATTGAGCATGTTTGGGACTGGATGAAGCGTCGTCTCACGCGGTCTGCACGTCCAGCACGAACGCTGGTCCAACTGAGGCGCCAGGTGGAAATGGCATGGCAAGCCGTTCCACAGGACTACATCCAGCATCTCTACGATCGTCTCCATGGGAGAATAGCAGCCTGCATTGCTGCGAAAGGTGGATATACACTGTACTAGTGCCGACATTGTGCATGCTCTGTTGCCTGTGTCTATGTGCCTGTGGTTCTGTCAGTGTGATCATGTGATGTATCTGACCCCAGGAATGTGTCAATAAAGTTTCCCCTTCCTGGGACAATGAATTCACGGTGTTCTTATTTCAATTTCCAGGAGTGTATATATGCCTATCGGTAGCACTAAATATTTTGCCTCCTGAAAGTAAGTATTGGCCAGCATAGCTGTCACACAATCTAAATAGTAAATTTAAAAAATCAAATCTTAAAAATATAATAATATACCAGTAATTAGACAGATAAAACATCTACTCATCGGCAAGGGAAAAAAACATATAGAAGTTAAAGAAATGTGCAAGTTTTCGGAACCAGTGGCTACTCCTCCTGGCAGAAGCATTGAAGGGGAAGCAAGAGTGATTAAGGAAAAGGACTGGTTATGTTAAGGAAATGGGGAGAGTTATGGAAAAGATGCCCAGAACCCCAGGTCAGGGGAGACTTACAAGATGGGATGAGAAGCAAAGACTGACTGTTGGGGACTCCATCGGATGGGATTTGAAAACCTATACCCCTTAAAAGCGTAAGATAGCATTATAAGTAACACAGAGATTACTGATAAAAGTTCACGAAAGGAAAGGTTAAGACCGAAGAAATTAACGTAAATTACAACCAGGTGGGCCACAAGGACCAAGGACGTGTTGTAACACCATTTCCCACTATGTAGCTCTGAGAAACTGGTGTCGGGGAACAGGGGCAGTGAGGGGCGGGGTGGGGTGGGGGAGGGGGGGGGTTGAGAATCCAGATAGCACATGTGGTAAAACAGCCACCGAAGCCACAACTGTCATGCCATTCATCCTAACTGATAACTTGGTGGTAGTCATATTGCCAATGCAGAAGCCCAAACAGTGTTTACATAACAGCTGGTACAAAACCGTGTCATTTCACAGGTGGCACTCCATTTGATAGTGTATTTTTGTCAGTCACAGGTCTGTGATATAGGTGGTTGTAAGACAGTGTATAGGGCAAGTCTTACAGCAGGGACAATCATAGATTAGGAGTCACAGGGTAGGGAAACAGATGCATAGGCTCTGACCTGTATATTTCAGAGATTGGGAGAAGCTGAGGGCAAAAAAGTTATTCTATGTGTGATGAGCAAAATGTCAGTCAGATTGGATTAATTTCAGGGTATGATTTTTAGGAAGTCATAGTCTTGTCGAAGTAGCTGATTAATACATTCAAGACCAGGATAATACTGAGTTGCGCGAAGTGTGCTACGAAACTGTTTTTGGAGGGATCAGCAGAACCAGGACTGGATGGGATGGGATGGGAAATCTGCTTTTGAACTAAGCTGGTGAGGTTATTACGCTCAGTGAAGGCTGAGGTGAGAATGGTGGTGTACTGCTGTAAAGAGTCTGCATCTGAACAAATATGTTTGTGTTGAATGCCAAGGCTATATGGGAGGCAACATTTGACATGGAGGGGATGGCAAATGGTAAAATGTAGGTACTGTTGCTTGCTAGTGGGTTTAATGTGTGTAGCTGACCTTCAGAGAAGACGAAATCAACATCAAAGAAAGTGGCACCGGATTCACAGTAGGACCACAGGAAATTTAATTGGAAGAATGTATTTAGAGATACAAAAAATTTTAACAGGTCAGTGTCTCCATGAGTCTATATGGCAGAGATATCATCAATACATCTAAACCAAACCAGGAGCTGAAGGCTAACGGATCCCTGGAAAGCCCCCTACAAGCTACCCACAAGAAAGTTGGCATAGGAAGGAGCCATCGTGGTTCTGATGTCTTCCCCTCAAAAAGGCAAGTATAAAGTTGACTAAGGTGAACAGGATCAGTGCAGGGAGTGGGACAGGCATGTGTATCTGCCTTAGTTGATCAAAACCTGCAATCTATACTACAAAGACTCCCAGCCTCTCCCCCCCATATTAAAAACACCAACCATTTCATAGATTGTCTGAAACCTGTGCACATCCCACTTCCAACACATCCCTGGCTTGTCACCACTGATGCCAACAGTTCCCATGTACATCATCTGTCTGCTGCTCAGCATTACTCCAACCAGCGCCCACCAGATTCCAGCCTACAACATCCCTCCTGCTCACCTGAATCAACTCTACACTTACGAACCATTACTTTACCTTTAAGGGACAGACATTCAAACAGATCAAGTCACAAAGAGGGCACTTTCCTGTCATACATAAGCCTTCAGCCCCTGGTTTGGTTTACATGTATTGATGACACCTTTGCCATATGGACTCATGGTGATGCTGACCTGTTGAAACTCCTGGAATCTCTAAATACATTCTCCCAATCAAATTTCGCATGGTCCTACTCCAAATCCCATGCCACTTTATTTGACACTGACCTCATCCTCACTGAACATCACCTACACACTTCTGTTCATGTTAAACCAACTAGCAAACAACAGTATCTACATTTCGACAATTGCCATCCTTTCCTTGTCGAATATTAACTCCTATACAGCCTTGGCATTCAGGCAAAAGTACTTGCTCAAATGCAGACACTTTAACAGAGTACACCACCATTCTCATCTCAGCCTTCATTGGATTTAATTACTGCACCAGCCTAGGTCAAAAGCAGATTTCTCAGCCCATCACACCTAATCCTGATATTACTGATCCCTTCAAAAAACAACTTAACAGTACACCTCTTGTTATTCAATATTAACCTAGTCTCAAATGTATTAATCAGCTACTTCGACAACACTCTCACTTCCTAAAATCATGCCCCAAAATTAGGTCCATTCTGTCTGACACTTTGCTCATTACTCCTAGGATAGCTTTTTGTGACCCCCCTTCCCCTATATCTGCAATATTCTGGTCAGACCCTATGCTCCTTCTCCAACCATTTCCCTACCATTTGACTCCTACCTTGTGACATTCCTGATAAAAGACATGCTCTATGCACCCTCACACCACCACCTATATCAGCCCTCTAACTGACCCCCCCCCCAAAAAAAAAAAAATATATATATATATATATATATAAATAAAATAAAATAAAATACACACACACACACACTCTCTTACTATCAATCGGAGAGCCGCCTATCGAACGACACAATTTGTGTACCAGCTGTTATGTGAACACCATTTACCCTTCAGCATTGGTATGACTACCACCCGTTAGGATGAATAGGCATAGACACAGGGTTTATACTGCCAGCGCACAATATCCTGTTGCAGAGCACACACTACAACATGACAGTCATGGCCTTGGTGCTTGTTTTACCACACATGCTATATGGATTTTCATCCTCCTCCTCCCTCTGCTCTGAAACACCAGTCTCTCTGAACTACACGTTGAGAACTGGCATAACAACATGTACTTGGTCCTCGCCCCCCACCCGATCTTAATTTACATTAATTCCTTCAGTCTCAACCTTTCCTTTCTGTAACTATTTCTTTCTTCACTCCTTATTCATTTTCTATACCTGTTATATTCTGGCCTGTATAACCCTCCCCTCCCCACTTCACATGTCTGCTACATATAATGCCTTTAGGTTTCTGCTCTTATTAACTCTTGCATGCTGTTACTTTTCCATAACCCTCCCAACCAATTTCCTAAACATCTTCTTTCCCCTTCAAACCTTCTGCCAGAAGAAGCAGCCACTGGCTTCCAAAGTTTGCACATTTTGTTGACTTTTATATGTGTTTTCTCCTGCTGCCACATGATAAATAGATCTTTTATTGATCCAATTATTTTATAATCTAAATAATAAGTCATTACAGCAAGTGACCAGCAATAAAATATGTTATGTGCCTTATTTGAGTGATAATCAAGGCTTGATGACAATAAAGATATGATCATTTAGTTCTAATAGCACAAGTATTGCTACACTTTTTTAAAAATTTTGATTGGTAATGTCACCACTCATTGGTACTGAAAAAGAAAAACACACACACACACACTTAATGTACCTTGAACAAAATAAAATGTTGCAGTCTATTGTCATGTCACTTCAGAAACACAATGTTTGTTTCTACAAACAAACATTCATACAATTGCTAGCAATGTTCAAGCATTGTATACCCATTTACTTGTACCCTTTGAGATACCAATCACATACCCGTGTCAATTTGAAAAAAAGATACATATGAAACAGCTACATGTGAAGCAAATTAACCATCCAATAAATTATCGCTGAAAGAAAACTACACAGAATGATACAAAGGAACAAAGATATTAAGCAATATACATACATTAAATGTTAAGTGACTCAGAGTGATAAGAGACTTCAGGATGACAGCTAAAATCAGGAATGACTAAGTCAGAGCAGACAGGTAACAGACCCGTACCAGAAAACACTGTATGGAAGAAAATTAAAAACAAAGAATGTGTTATGAGGGAACTGCAAGATCCTGAAGCAAATGTTACACGACACGTACCAGGAGAACTGTGTGTGAGAAGATCAAGGATACGGTGGTAAAAATTGAAAGAAGTTGTTCTAACGTAAACCTGGCTAGTCTAAAGCAGCAGTCATACAACTTATTTCCACATTTTATAATTCTTATCTATAACCACAGTTTCACTATAAAAATACATAAAATTTTCTGCTTACACAATCCATGACAGTTGATGCTTAAAGGAATCGTTCCCAAGACTAATTACAGTATGTCAACTTTGTGTATTTAAGCTAATCTAACATTTTAACAAAATATGTTCCCATTTCCATTTTTATTATATCTTCACATACCTTCAAAATTAGTTTTATTTCGAAATCCTTACTACTGGCTTCTGTTAAACAAAATTATGTAAATCTTAGCATCATTATTATGTTCCCAATAACATGCTGTTTGTAAAAAAATGACATTCTGTCTGTAGGGACCACAACTGACTTACACTCTTTTTCTCTGTTATTGATAGAATCACAAGAACCTCTCAGTATGGAACTGGCTTCAGTCACACCTGATATCTTCTTACATTACCAGAAAGATAAATATGGAAAATCATAACAAAATATAGCATACTAGTACACTGACACACACAAAATCTCACTTCCCATACTTTTAAACTGAAGAACAGTTATCCAGACAGGCGTGGCCCATAATTAAAGGCTCTGAGGCGGAGTTACCCCGAAATATATATTAAAATAAATTTCTCCATAACATATGACAAAATTTAATTTATCAGTACACATTTTACATATTTCCCATATGGATTTAAATAATGCTGGCAAACCGTTTTTGGAACTGTCGATATGCTACATCAAGCAATGTTTCTCGAAAAGGTAGTAGCTACTCTTAAGGCTGCACCTTGAAATGCCGCTAGCTCTATGTAGCAGAGGTTTGGGGGCATGGCTTCCTCAGAGTACAGCTCTTAATGATGTCCCAAAGGCTCTAGTGTTCAGCCTAAGGGTGTCCCATTCTGCACACAATTTTCAAGCTCTACTGCTTACTTCAAATGGGAATGATGAGAGTTGCTGTGACTTCACTATCAAATTCCTGTCTCTGGATATCTCTAATGTGGTTAATTGCATCATTAATTGACATTTAGTATTATTGTTCTGATAGTGTTTTAGACAGCTTTCTGTTTCTGCCATTGGCTATTCTATCCACCGTCAGAACAAGTTTTAAATGTCTTGCCTGCGTGCACTAGAGTACGATATCATCACCTAGCGAGAGTTCCGTGAGTAATTAGAGGAAAAAGTGTACGAAATAAATAACATGAGTGAAATATGTTCGGTTACTTTGCTGACTGCCAGTAACATACATTACTACGAGGTTTCTGTTTGTGAGTGTATTATGCATGTGCTTAGTGAATTTTATGTTCCTGTGAATAACAGCAGCATACCACGAGTTTGAAAACAATACTATACAAGTTCAGTTTGCAATTTATCAGGTAAAATTTTGGAACACATAGTTACGATGAAATTGAAGGAACTTGGTGCACCGTATCCAATGTAAGCATGAATCAAGAACAAAAAGCGTAAATCCATGCAAGGGTATACACACAACCTTGACAGAACAACATACAATGCAACTGAGTGGTTATGTACACTATATCGCATAAAACACACATTTTTGTAATACACAAGTACAAATATGACAAACGTGGTGTGTAAATTACCATGGTAGTTGCTCATGTCAGCCAATCACAGCACGAGATGTGAGACAACACGGAAACTTCACTGTTTCGTCACACACACTCAAACACCACAGATAGAGCACACAAAAGAGTAAAATTTGAAGTTGAGAGATGAAAACACCAAAAACATTAGGCATATAGTGAAACTAACATCCAACGTATTAAAGATCTCTCTAAAACATGTCTTTTTAGTACAATTTGTTGTGGTAAACTATTAGGAAATGTGACACTGGGGAATAAATATGCTACACAGACTGATCTCTAGCACAGGCGAAGACCTGGGTTAGTTCTGATCGATAAATGTCGCAGCCCTCCCCATTATGGGAACCATGAGCCACACCTGGATCTGGATGACTTCTACACTTTAATCAAGGGAGATGAATCACCAGTTGTGATCAATTTGTTGCTACCTAGTCACCAATTTGCACATTCCTCACCTGTACAAGAGCGGTTCGGTCATGCACTGTTGCTTTAAGCCCCTATAGATGCATGAATTTATGATGAGGCACATTACTGTAGCATAGACAAATCAGGGAACTAACAAATATATTAATAAATGCAGTCAGAATACTACAGGAAAAGCATTTAGGATGCATCCCACTGTACCAGTCATTAGGGTTTCTTCCTGTTCCATTCACATGTGGAGCACAACAAGAATGATTGTTTGAATGCCTCTGTGTGTGGAGTAATTATTCTAATGCTATCCTCACGATCCCTGTGTGAGCAATAGGTAGGGGGTTGTAGTACATTTCTAGAGTAATCATTCAAAGCCAGTACTTCAAACTTTGTTAATAGACTTTCTCACGATGGTTTATATCTATCTTCAAGAGTCGTCCAGTTCAGTTCCTTCAGTATCACTGTGACACTCTTCCATGCATTAAACAAACCTGTGACCATTCGTGCTGCCCTTACCTGTATAGGTTTAATACCCCATGTTTGTCCTATCTGGTACGGGTCCCATAGACTTGAGCAATATTCCAGGATGGGTCACACAAGTGATTTGTAAGTAATCTCCTTTGTAGACTGACTGCACTTCCCTAGTATTCTATCAATAAACTGAAGTCTACCACCTGCTTCACACACAACTGAACCTATTTGATCATTGCATTTCATATCCCTAAAAGTGTTACATTCATGTATTTGTATGAGCTGGACAATTCCAACAGTGACTCATTGATGTTATAGTCATAGGATATTATGTATTTTTGTTTTTGAAGTACAAAATTTTACATTTCTGGACATTTAGAGCGAGTTGCCAATCAAGATCTGACTGAATATTTATGCAGCTTCTTTTAGATAGTACTTCATTACAGATAATGGCATCATCTGCAAAAAGCCTGATTTTACTTTAATATTCCCTGCAAGGTCATTAATATACAATATGAACAGCAAGGGTCCCAACACACTACCCTGGGACACACCTGAAGTTACTTCTACATCTGATGACTCTCCATCCATGATAATGTGCTGTGTCCTCGCCACCAAAAAGTCCTCAATCCAGTCACAAATTTCACTTGATACCCCATATGATTGTACTTTTGACAACAAACATCAGTGTGGTACTGAGTCAAATGATTTTTGGAAATCAAGAAATACTGCATCTACCTGGTTGCCGTGATCGAAAGCTTTCAGAAAGGCTGTGTTGCAGACAGGCACAGTGAAAAGTGTGTCACACTTTGTGCTTTTGGCCAAGGTCTTCTTAAGGGAAAAAACACCACATATGTGCACAGGTGCGCACACACACACACACACACACACACACACACACACACACACACACACACACACACACACACACACAATCCCTACTCGTCACTGTTGATGCCACTTCTCTACACAATTACATTCCTCATGCCCATGCCCCTTCAGACTCCAAACCCATTACCTCATTCTTCATATATCTCTCTAATGTTATCTTAACATACAACTACTACCGTATTTACTCAAATCTAAGCCGCACTTATTTTCCGGTTTTTGTAATCCAAAAAACCGCCTGCGGCTTAGAATCGAGTGCAAAGCAAGCGGAAGTCCTGAAAAATGTTGGTAGGTGCCGCCACAACTAACTTCTGCCGTCGAATATATGTAGCGCTACACAAGCATGCTTTGTGGGCACAAAGATAAATACTGGCGCCAAAACCTCTGCATCAGTAAATAAATTTAAAAAAAAAATATAGAAGACGAGCTTTTTTTTTTTTCTCCGCCCCAAGTTTCGACCACTGCATTTTCATACATTATCCAACGAAGTAAATACAAATTCCATATTGTTCATCTTCGAATGTAGCAGGATTTCAATGTACTACGAAAATCCGACTGGCAAGACTGTTAGGGATGTTTGTCAATATGGCCAACTCTATGTTCCGAGTTTTTTCCTACCTGTGAGAAGAGATGGTTGCTAATAGGAACCTGATGAAATGTGAATCACATGCAGTATTCTCTTCACCATAAGAATAATACGAATATAAACATTTTGCCATGTATTCTTTCATGTTTGCTGCTATCTCATTTAAATCCTGTCTGCCTAATAAACTACGAAACTAGAGTGAGACAACAGCAAACGCGGAAGAATATACGTATCGTGTCATGTTTATATTCGTATTATTCTTATGCCTAATAGTGATACAGTCAGAAATGAAGCAAGGCAACTGACTAGACTTTAAATGTAAGGTGACTAATTTCTGTGCAGAATTTGATGTACTAAAGAAGTGGCCGCAAAGATTTTCAAACGGAGAAAAATTTTCGCTAAACTCTCGTTCAGAACATGTTCTATCATACGCAGTCTATTATTTGGTTCTTGTTGATCATTATCAAAGAAAGCAGCAGTGTAAGTAACAACAAATAGCAGTCTCTTGCCATTGTTTCGCTAATGAGACAATTCCTCTTTTTTTTAAGCGGCGGTAGCGCGCACAAAAGCGCGCCACGAGCGGCAACAGGCCGTAAACACGCACTATCAAAATGCGACAAACAATGCATGACACAGTACAGTAATGCATTTTCAGCTTAGAGTGACATAAACACCTATGACAAAGAAAACGGCACTTATCAGATCAAAGCAAAATAAGCAATCAATTCAAACCAGACGAAGCACGTGAAAAAGGAAGGGTACCCGTATAAATACGGACAGAGCGCCTGACGCATAGCAATGGCTACCTGGTGAAGCTTAACTGCTAAGCTTACGACTCGAACCAAACTACTGTAGCTGTATCGTCTTTCATTCGACCTAAATTGTGTCTCATATTACAATGGACCAACTTTGTTTCGATTTGGAGGTGCGGCCTAAAACTTTTCTCTCCCCTTGAATTTTGAGTCTCAAATTTTAGGTGCGGCTTAGATTCGGGAAATTTTTTTTTCCTTTATTTCGAGTCTCATTTTTCAGGTGCGGCTTAGATTCGAGTAAATACGGTACTCCTTTGATGGGAAGGTAAAAAAAAAAAAAAAAAAAAAAAAAAATGTGGCACAGTCATGGGTACCCATGTGGCAGCCTCCTATGCCAACCTGTTTATGGACCATCTAGAGGAAATTTTCCTAGTCTCCCAAACTGCCGCTCTGGTTCAGGTTCATTGATGATATCTTTATGATCTGGAGTCATGGCCAAGGCACACTATCCTCATTCCTTCACAACCTCAACACCTTCTATCCCAACCCCTTAACCCGACTCTTCTCAGCTCAGCATGCCACCGTCCTGAACACTGACCACCTCATCTCTGATCACTGCATCCACACCTCTGCCCACATTAAACCTACTAAACACCAACAGTACCTGCATTTCAACAGCTGTCACTGCTTCACACCAAAAAATCCCTCCCATACAGTCTGGCCACACGAGGACAGTGTATCTGCAGTGACTAGAACTTCCTTGCCCTGTAGGCTGTAGGTCTAACAAAGGCCTTCACAGACAGTAGTATCTCTCAGAGCTAGTACACAAACAGATTTCCTGTGCCATACCACCACACACTCTTTCATTCTCCCACCACCCTCACGAATCAGCTACAAAGGAGTACCCCCGTTATCACCAAGTAACACCCTGGACTGGAGTAGCTGAAGCACATTTTACTTCAAGACTTTGATTATCTGTCATCATGCCCTGAAAAGACGGACATACAACCCAAACCCCAAGATCCTTCCCATCCATCCTAAAGTTGTGTTCTGTCCCCCACCCAACCTCCGTAATATCCTTAGTCCATCTCTATGCCACTTCCAATCCCAACCCCTTGCCATGGGGATCATATCCCTGTGGAAAATTCAGGTGGAGGACCTGTCCAGTCCACCCACCCAGCATTTCCTATTCCAGTCCCGTTACAGGCTTATCCTACCTCATCAGATGCTGTGCAATCTGTGAAAGCAGCCATGTCATATATCAGCTCTGCTGCACTCATTGCACTACCAGTCTATCAGGATGAATGGCTACTGCCGAACTGAGGCCAACAGCAAAGGGGATCATCCAGTGGCACACCATGCAACTCAACATAATATGCCTGATTTCAATGGCTGCTTCACAACCTGGGACACCTGAATCTGCCCCTCCAACACCATCTTTTCTGAATTGTGAAGATGGGAGGTTTCCTTACAACACATTCTCTGTTTCTGAAATTATCCAGCACTCAACCTACAGTAAACTACTGCCCCCATGCCCTCCACCCAACAGCTTCCACCCCCTCTGTCCTATCACCTCCTCCCAACTCACATCCCATCACCCTCATTGTGCACCGCTCTCTGCCGAAGCACCCACTGGTCTTTTTCCTCCTCTCTGCTCCTCTCCTTTCCTGCTGCCCGTGCCTCCCACTCCCCTCCCCCACAGCTTCCTGACACTGTACTTGGCAGCCTTGTGCTGCCACCTGCTGACTCCTCTCACCCCCTCACTACCCTGATACCCTTTCCCCTTCACCACTCCATTCCAGATTGCTGCTTCTCCTTGACACAATACTGTTGCATTCTAGTGGGAGAGGACTGAGATAATGGTCATGTGTGCATACGGTGTGCTTGCTTGTGTGAATGTATGTGCTTTCCTTTCCCTTTCTGAAGAAGGCTATGGCCAAAAGCTCAATGTGTAACAGTCTTTGCACTGTGTTTGTCTGGAGCTCAAAGTGTCATTTTCACAGTGAGTAGTAATCTACCCTATTCATAATATTGCTGATATTCCAGCCTTGAATTCCATTGTTTAAATATATATGACATACACTTTTAGTTGATTTGCTGTCTGATATTGGATTATACAATTTTATACACAGCTAAATAACTACCTTTAATTAAATATTTTATACCACAAACAGAACTGTTAATAAAACACACATTGATGATGTAATAATTCGAAAAGATGATAGAATAATGGTAAAATCACTCACGCAGATGTTAATGCTATAGCTGACATCAATCACTACCCAAGTCTGTATCTCATACCTACTAGTATATTATGTGTTTGCGTCACTTTTTATTGATTTTATAAACAATTTCTGTGAGGCTACTCAAACTTGGAAAAAAATTCTCTGAGAACTCCTCCAGGTATGAGGAGGAAGATGGTGTCAAGACGTTCCTCATAAATTAATGGTGAGTGGGAGGGGGGGCGGGGGGCAGCATACCACAATAATGGCTGTTCTTTCCTCTCAACTGAGCTATATACCAGCCATAAGCACTAGCTTAACCACAGCTTTAAAAAAATGATAATTTATATATAATTAACACACTTTGAGGTATTAAGTATTTCAAAATTTGTGATTTATAAAACTCAATAAAATTCAATTTCAATGGTGGGTTAAAATTGCACAATTCCCTGAGATATCCCTGACTGTTCCAAGTTAAATGTAATTTCCTGAGAATTCCAGGTTTTCCAGAAGAATTTTTAATATAACTGTTAATAACTTCAATAATAAAGGCTTTACATAAACGATAATAATGTTAGTGAGCTGGTCTCACTAATGTGAGTTCGACACTTGTTTTCAGACTTTTCATACCATGTCTGGAAATCATTTTTGTGTTTGCAGTGAATATTCTACATGCAAGTTTCAACAGGGTCAGTTTCTAGCCATAGTGCTTTACTTCCTTGTGCTCACAATGGCACATCCTCCCTGCTGCCACCGCATTTTCTACATAGGTAGGACACTGTGGCTAGTCAGGAGGCTTTCCCGACACCGCACACGGCTTGCTGTCCTAACTTGGACACACTGGCTAGCACCCCATCACTTACCTGACCCGGCCCCCCGCATAGCAACTTTCCAGCTATCTACAGCTCAACCCAACATTCTGTTTCTGAATAAAACTGCATAATGAACTCACTGCTCATAACGTCACAATGCTGTGTACTCCTCCCTGCCTCCAACTCTGATATATTGAACTCATATGCAACCAATGTAAATTCTTGAACAATTCTTACGCTCTTTCGAAAAATGATAAACCATGGAGAAACAATCAGAAATGAATAAATTTACTTCACACATATCTTATAAGAATACAAAAATTAAATATACAGAACAATCCCACATTTTCCCAGGTGCAAAATCAGTATTTGGTGAAGCCACCACACACTGCTGTAGGATTCTGTACATAACATGACATCAAATCATACAGTCTATAAAATCACAAGCCAAATGTTGTCAGTGAAATTCCAGATACTTTCAACAGATGATGTCAACGAATGAGTTGGCTAGGACGGTTCAAATGGCTCTGAGCACTGTGGTACTTAACTGCTGAGGTTATCAGTCCCCTAGAACTTAGAACTATTTAAACCTAACTAACCTAAGAACATCACACACATCCACGCCTGAAGCAGGATTCGAACCTGCGACTGTAGTGGTCGCACAGTTCCAGACTGTAGCGCCTAGAACCGCTCGCCCACTCCGGCCGGCAGTTGGCTAGGAAAGATGAAGTACCTGCTTTGCAGGGAATAAGTAATTAGCCTTTGATATAACACTGCTCTGTTTGAAAATTGCTCTGTAACTCGAGTGACAGAGGAATCTCTATAGTAACCAACTGCAATCTGGATATGCGTACCAAAAACACCTAAGACTATCATTCCATCACAACACTGAATAACGTACTGTGGAGCACAGACTCTTCTACAATGGCTGAATTGAAAATTGGCCCCAGCTGCAGGTTTACATAAATGCAAGTCCTTCTGCAGCATTCAACAAGCATCTGTAAATGAAACAAGGAGGACAGTGCTTCTGGTACACAACTTTTCTGCCACACTATTCAGCAGCTTGCAGCACACAGACCCAGATGTACAAACAAAAGTACTGTATCTGACACAGTTTTCACGATTTTAAAAACTACTATTACAATATGAAGCAATACCAGCTTTACTTTTCCTGATATATAGAACGGCATGCTGAAAAGTAACGCATCCAAATTTTTTATGTGAAAGCTCTTAAAGCTTTTTAAATAAAACGAATGTCATTACCATTCTACATCTTTATTCTTCATGTTTACAAATTTGTAGCCTTCTGTCACAAGAGGGCCCCAACATGTAGCGTATAACGTGGTGATAAGTAACGTAACTATTACAGTGCATGAGAAACAGCATGCTGTAATAGAGTTTCAAATTCGAAGAGTTCATCCACAAATGAAGCACGCTCTCTTTTAGCAAGAGAATGCCAGACCACACACGAGTGCTGTGAACTCTGCAGCAATCCTATGCCTTGTGTTCACTGTCATTGATCATTCTCCATACAGTTCCACTTGGCCCCATCCAATTTTCATCTGTTTCGAAAACTTAAAGAAAACGTTCCAGGACTTCACTTTGATAGTGATGAAGCAGTGTAAGGAGGGAGAGGTTGTGGCTCCATAGCCAAAGTCAAACACTATGGTCACTGTATTAACAAACTGACCTCTTATTGGGAGAAGTGTGTTCACTAACACAGCTTATGTCTGAGGTAGAACTACATAACATTGCCACATCACTTAAAGTATACTGATACTTCTCTCTTAGTTGAAGATCAGGATTTGGAAACAATTCCCAAATCTGTGATCAGTACCCTCAGTACCTTAGAAACTTGGTTTCAGCTAAATGGGTTGAATCTAAACATATCTAAGACTCATGTGATGCAGTTCAAAACCAAACAGTCAAAACGTGAGCAGATTAAGATTGTACACAACAACCAAGGTATAGAAGAAGTTGACTCAGTCAAATTCTTAGGTTTAAGTGTAGATAAAAATTTGAGCTGGCAGGCATGCATTGAATACCTGGCAAACAAACTGAGCAGCTTTGCATTTGCAATGCAAATACACTACTGGCCATTACAATTGCTACACCAAGAAGAAATGCAGATGATAAACGGGTATTCATTGGACAAATATATTATACTAGAACTGACACGTGATTACATTTTCACGCTATTTGGGTGCATAGATCCTGAGAAATCAGTACCCAGAACAACCGTCTCTGACCATAATAACGGCCTTGATACACCTGCGCATTGAGTCAAACAGAGCTTGGATGGCGTGTACAGGTACAGCTGCCCACGCAGCTTCAACACAATACCACAGTTCGTCAAGAGTAGTAACTGGCGTATTGTGACGAGCCAGTTGCTCGGCCACCATTGACCAGACGTTTTCAATTGGTGAGAGATCTGGAGAATGTGCTGGCCATGGCAGCAGTCGAACATTTTCTGTATCCAGAAAGGCCCGTACAGGACCTGCAACACGCAGTCGTGATTATCATGCTGAAATGTAGGGTTTCACAGGGATCAAAAGAAGGGTAGAGCCACGGGTTGTAACACATCTGAAATGTAATGCCCAGTGTTCAAAGTGCCGTCAATGAGAACAGGAGATGACCGAGACATGTAACCAATGGCACCCCATATCATCACGCCAGGTGATACGCCAGTATGGTGGTAACGAATACACGCTTCCAATGTGCGTTCACAGCGATGTCGCCGAACACGGATGCGACCATCATGATGATGTAAACAGAATCTGGATTCATCCGAAAAAATGACGTTTTGCCATTCGTGCACCCAGGTTCGTCGTTGAGTACACCATCGCAGGCACTCCTGTCTGTGATGCAGCGTCAAGGGTAACCGCAGCCATGGTCTCCGAGCTGATAGTCCATGCTGCTGCAAACGTCGTCGAACTGTTCGTGTAGATGGTTGTTGTCTTGCAAATGTCCCCATCTGTTGACTCAGTGATCGAGACGTGGCTGCACGATTCGTTACAGCCATGCGGATAAGATGCCTGTCATCTCGACTGCTAGTGATACGAGGCCGTTGGGATCCAGCACGGCGTTCCGTATTACCCTCCTGAATCCACCGATTCCATATTCTGCTAACAGTCATTGGATCTCAACCAACGCGAGCAGCAATGTCGCGATACGACAAACCACAATGGCGATAGGCTACAATCCGACCTTTATCAAAGTCGGAAACGTGATGGTAAGCATTTCTCCTCCTTAAACGAGGCACTACAACAACGTTTCACCAGGCAACGCCGGTCAACTAGTGTTTGTGCATGAGAAATTGGTTGGAAACTTTCCTCATGTCAGCACGTTGTAGGTGTCGCCACCAGTGCCAACCTTGTGTGAATGCTCTGAAAAGCTAATCATTTGCATATAACAGCATCTTCTTCCTGTCGGTTAAATTTCGCGTCTGTTGCATGTCATCTTCATGGTGTAGCAATTTTGATGGCCAGTAGTGTATTATCGACTTCAACTGACATGGACACACGAAACGTAGGATATACAAGCTACTTTGAATCCATTATTAGGTATGGTATTGCTTTTTGGGGTAACTCGACAAACATAGTGTGGATACTAAAAATACAGAAAAAAATCATACAAAATATGTGCACTGCAAATCACAAAGAACAATGTCAACCACTATTTAGAAAACTTGAAATATTAACTCTTCCATCCTTATACATATATGAGGTTATTACATTTTTGTACGCCAGACATGAATTATTAGAGAGAAACCATTTTGTCCATTCACATGATACTAGAAACAAAGAAAATTTCATGCTCCCCACCCACCACCTCAGACTGGGAATGAAAATTTGTAATAAATTAAAACGGAACAAGTTGATGCAGATGTATTTAGGTTCACTTAAAAGAAAGCTATATGAAATGTGAAATGTGTTTTATTAATCTCATAATGTACGCAATTTCAGAACATATGTCTGATGTACAGGAGACATGTCAAGGTTACAATTTGATTATTTAATATTTTGTCACACTTACAATAATACTTTGTGGAGCATTTACTTACTTGCAATTAGTCAAACTTACAGAATTTACATCTACTATAACTATCATAAATTTTTATTCCATTTTAGGGATCCAGCTAAAAGTATCACTTTGTCCTTCATGAAATCTTCCACAGAGTAGTAGCATCATTCAATTAGAAAACCATGTAACTTGCTTTTTTAAATATTTATCTTCATATTCATTATGCCACACCCTTTTATTGTGTTGTGAATTTTCATAGCTATATACTGAGGAGTCTGAGCACGCATTTTTAAGCGATGAGAGGTGAGCATAAAGTTGTCTTTATGTCTTGTGTCATATGAGTGTTCAAAATTATTTTTTTTTTAAATACATCAGCTCTGCTGCGTAGGAAAAGAACCACCTCAAATATGTATAAAGAGGGGACAGTTAATATTTTTAGGTCTTTAAATAATGGTCGACATGATGCCCTCGCCTGTGCAGGGCACATGTTGCGAATGATTCTTTTTTGCAACTTTAAAATTTGTGTAACATTTCCCGAGTTCCCCCAAAAAATTATTCCATATCGAATAACCAATTCAAAGTAGCTATAATATGCTATTTTCCTGGTGGCCACATCAGTGGTGCAGGCTAAAATTTTCATTGCAAATGGAAAAGTCTGTTTAATTTATTTGCTAGATATTCTATATGAGAATTCCAACTCAAAGTTCTGTCCAAGTTTATTCCCAGGAACCTGACTGAGTCAAGTTCTTCCATTTTTTGATTGTTGTGAGTGACACAGATTTCTTCAGTTTTTGAATGTTTGGTTTTAAAATTCATCATGTGGGTTTTTGAAGTGTTTCGCCTTAAGCCATTTTGACTGAACCACGTTTCCAGGTTACTTAACGTATTCATGACACTATGTGGTATACTGTCAGAATTTTCATTTTCAATTAGGGCAGAAGTATCATCTGCAAACAAAGTTAAATGAGTATTTATATTGAGAGGGAAGTGATTTGCATAGAACAGGAATAAAATGAGTCCAAGGACTGAGCCTTGAGGAACACCCTGTGTGACAGTTTTCCACTCAGAGAAGTGATCTGCTCCATTTGATGTGATTACTACCCTTTGTTTTCTCTCCAAGAGATATGATTCAAACCATTTCAATACAACACCCCTTATTCCATACCTGTTGAGTTTGGAAAGCATCAGTGCATGGTTTACAGAGTCGAATGCTTTTGTAATATCACAGAATATTCCTGTGACCTTAGCTTTCCTACCTAGTGATAAAGTAATTTTTTCAATAAACTTATTTATCAAATCTACTGTGTTTTTGCCTTGTTGGAAGCCAAATTGGTTATGTGAAATGATATCATTCTGTGTGATGAAGCTTTGTATCTGTAAGCAGCAATTTTTTCAAATATTTTTGATATGACAAGGAGTACAGAGATGAGGCGATAATTTCCCATATCATCTTTTGACCCTTTTTTTAAAACAATGGTTTTACTTCCATGTATTTCAAGAGATCAGGGAAGTAACCTTCTTCAAAGGATTTGTTTATTATGAGATAGAGGGGATGAGCTATTATGTTGTAAACATTTTTAATTATTTTGGTGGGTATCCCATCCCAGCCAGCAGAGTTTTTGTCCTTTAAGAAGAGTATGACATTTTCAACAAATTTTGCTCAGACTGTGTTGAATGGTATTGACACTGAAGTGTTATTACTAAGTGGATGAATTCACGTGGGACGAACGAAATGGATACAATGGATACAATGTGTTACACATTCCAAGAAATATCCTTATAGTGTTATTATTTATTAAAGTGCTATTACTTATTAATGTAAAAATCACTGTAACTGTTTTACAAATTTTTGACATGTCTCCTGTACGCAAACCAAATGGATTGCAAATGTACGTCATGAGATGAATAAAACACAATTCACAATTCAGTATATATGGTAATAAAGGAGAAATTCAGTCGGCTAAGAATCTAGTGACAAAGTCTGGATCCAAGCACATAGGTATAAAATATCACTTTACAAGAAGGCATTTTCAATCAGGTCTTATTAATATTGAACATCTGCCTTCTGAAAGAAATGTTAGCTGATGATTTTAGAAAACCCCTAACTTATGCAAGACATGAAACATGTGTAAGAAACTGTGGTCTTGTGAAATAAGTGAAGGAATGACTGTACAGTTGAACTTCATATGGTTTTGTTTGTCAATGTCAATTTAAGAGGACATGTCAAGATACATAAATTGACTGCTTTCTTTCTATTCCTTTTTGTTACTGTTACTCTGTGGTTGTCAAGCATTCATATGTGTATAATCATAGTTGTGCACTAACTGATTCTTATTTAATAAACCATTATCTCACAAAATTTCCATGCTAACTGTATTAAAAATTAGCAACAATGACACTTGTACTTCGAATGTAAAATCATATTAGCTTCATTTTTTGTAAGTTACTATTATGTCGTCTCATGTCATCAACCATCACATTAAACTACATCTGACCAATATCATAAATTACCTTTTGTACATCACCATGTTCATGTCTTGTATGAAAAAGATTCAGAGAACCAACAAATACGTAAACAAATGATATCTGAATTTATTACCAGGTTTGACTTGCAGCAGTGAGAAAAGGATTTTTAACGTGAATATCATTAAAGAATTGACTGTCATTCATCATACACTGAAGATATGCATACTGGAAATTACTAGAAGAGATACAAAAACAAACAAACAGACCAGGGAACAGGCTGCAGTTGAAGATATAATTATGACTCCTTAAGAACATCATAATTCAAAGTAAACCTCTAGTACACAAATTTCAACTCTTTATTACAATGACATAAATTAACTGAGTTCTGTTTATACCGTCACTATTAGGCTAATACAAATAAAAACTTACCCATCAAAATATTCAAAGTATATGAGAGGAAGACATGTGGCTTTCTGCAATATACACACAGCGACAGTATACTGGCAGCTGCTGTTCGGCGGACAACTGCAGAGTTGGATGACAAGTTGTGTAGAAATGCCTTCAGAAGGTTCTGTTTGAACAAAAATTGAATATTAATTACAAAACAGTTTGCTGAACAGAATTAAACAATATCAGTGGTTAAATCTTACCTTAATATCATTATCTGTGGTGAAATTCCCCAGAGGCTTGAATATCTTTGGCATTGCTAAGGCGAGTGTTTCCAGTACAGATTCTTCAGTTCGTTGAGCAACAGCAATGATGCATGGCACCAGATTCAGCACATAGGGTTTTCCCTTCTGTGGCCTATTCGAAAAAAATATGAACATTATGAATCCTGTTCCATAATTGACCTGGGATTAAAAGTATAAATACTGTTACCAATATTTTTCCAAACAATACAGCAATTAATCATCATGCACTTATTACACAAAATATAAACAAACATGGACCAATTTAACTGCAATACTCCATCACCAAACTGAACTAGAAAAATAGCTAAGGGGGTCATGATCAGAACTCACATTCAGTGCTATACACTTAAACAATGACTGTGGAAGTATGCACAAACAGGTGAATGTACAAGTAATATGGATCCTTGCTCACTTTAGCCAATTATTTATCTGCTACAAAAATCATACAGTATTCCATAGAAAAATACATCCTGCAGTAGTATAAGCTTCATTTTGAGGTGCTGCAGATCATCATAACAGAATTAGGTCCAACAGTCTACCAAAATGCTCCTGACTACAAATTGTGTGGCCCTCAAAGCAAACATCAACACACACAATGATCAGAACAGTTCATGGTACACTACACTGGAAAAGTTCACTTTGTGCTTATAAAGCAGGAACAAACATACAATAGCTAATACACTTACTAAACCACAGGTTTTCTACATACAACCGAATACATAAGCAAAGAAGTTCACCAAAAGAAAAAGGTTATGGCATTAACATTATCCTTCAACAAAATTACACCCTATGAGAAAATAATCATGGGAACTATTCTTCACACATACTGTATTTACCCAATTATAAGACGAGATTTTTTTCCAAATTCGCCATTCAAAAAATACAGTCAACTTATATTCACAGATTAAGCTACTGCTGCCGATTTTAACATTTTTACATTGTTTAATACGATATATGGGGGACATCTTTACATTTCAGATAAAACTTTGGCTATTGAGGTCAGATGCATATTTATTCTGAAGAATCTGGAAGGGTGGGGCTGGACAAATGATACTCACTTTCAGACAGACTCACGATTTTCTGATATGCCTAAAAGATCAATACAATATTGACGTTGCTTGAACAATCACTTGACATATGACTGGCATGGCGCTAGTACAATGAATACATGAGAAACTATGAACCAGCCGTTACAACAATCTATTTTTCTGATTAAAATCCGACAATTGAGTGAAATACAGCAGGAAATAGCATTATATTCTATCAGCTTACAAATTCTAGTTGTATTTTAACATATTTGCAATAAAAGTTCTTCTGGTATATGGATACTGTGTACAAACATTACAAAATGCTGCTTTTAAAGGGCATTCAAAAGAAGAAATATTGTGCTTCAGAAAAAGAGTACTTGATCCTGAACTCTGATCACTGTTTGATTACAAGAGACTGTAATGATTTACTACATGGATTGCAAATGAGAAATTCAGTCACTGTTCACTTATTAGAATACCAGATAAAAATATAACCAGCTTATAATCAGCATTAAGATGAAACAAAAAAGGAAATTAACTCAATATTAAATGTCTAACAAAACAAAACAAATCACATTAAACTGTAATTGTTGTCATGAGAATTAATTACAGCGTCAAGACCCGTTGTGGAGATAGCGCCAACAGACATATGTAGATGGCAAGACAAATGAAGTTCGAGAACTGGACTGAATCTTGATTGCAATTTTTTATTTGTGTGTTAGTTGCTGTTGTTACATATGACTTGCACACTAGAAGATATTGCAGTCCATGTTTCGCAGTTGCTCAAGCGCAGCACTACGGGAGGGTTGAAGGGGGAACAATGGTACCATCTTGGCTGAGAAGTGGGTGAGTGGTGAGCAGCCAGCAAATTATGTCATTTTGCCAATAATGGGAATCTATAATGTGTTATTCAGTTTTTTTTAAAAAAAAAGTTCTAAAGCATTTAAATGGTAGTCTGCCTGAATCCATTTGTGGTTCAAATTGAAATGTTAAAATTGGACAAATCACCAACAATATTATTCATTTTCGCAGGAGATGATAAATGTCTAGATTGGGGACAGTGGTATGCTTCTGCGTTTCACGCTGCAATGTTGTCTATGCTCACCAGAACAGGATGGGAACGAAAAGGGGTGTGTCAGCTGCTGGTCCTACATAGCCAATGAGAGAGTGGTGGCAGACGATGTCTGAAAGCAAGAGACACTGTAAAATTCTCACATCAGTATAGAAGCGAAATCCAATATGTATTCAGATAAAATCAGTTGTGTTCTCAGGTCTCACAACAGTAACCACAACCTCAAAAATTACAACACACTTGAAAGAAACAGTCACATTTTCACAATGAAGATATGTTCACAGCTCTGCTATCAGGATAGTGATACCATAGACAACAAGGTTAGTGAGCGAAAAATGTAGGAAATAAAACAGTCCAAAAATTAATGTAAACTATTTCTTTTCATTTATTTTATTTCCCTCCATATTATCAAAATGTAGAAAATCAATAAATGGCATAAATTTAGAATAGGTATAATGTTAACTTTTTAGTCAGATAATTTATGTCAATAAAACAGTTCGTAATTTTGATGAGTCAGAATATCCTAAAAATAATTTTTTCTTAAGAACGCTCTTGAAAAAAGGGGGTCGTCTTATAATCAGGGTCATCTTATACTTGGGTAAATATGGTAACACAACATAAATTTCTCTTCAGATATCACAGGAAGAACAATATGTGTTTCCCACTTGACTTCACTGTATTGCTTTCATGACTGTTTCCTTTCTTATAACTTCATATTGTTACCCCTAGGTATTTACATGAAGTGTCAGATTCCAGACATTTACAAGTATCACTGTTATCTCTCATTTGTTTGTGTGTATTATCAGCTTTCACACACATTTACAGAATCTGAATCATAGTGCATCATCAAGTGGAAATACAGCCCCATTTATTCTGCACTTTGCTATAATCATCTCACTTCCCTGTCAACAACAATATTGTCAGTAAAGAATCACAGAGCAACATTGACTCCATAGACCAACCATCCACACTGAGAACATTAGTTGTAATATCACACTTTGTGATGTACACCCAGTGTTGCTCGCATTTCCATTCAACATCCACGGACCAGTAGAGCGCAGAGAGTACCATCAGAAAAAAAGTTCGCCAAAGTGTGGATTTCTGAACTCATACTATGTGGGTGGGGAACAGTACACTATTGCTTACTGCTTCGTGCCCAATGCACTACTCAGGTAATAGAGAACAGCATGTGAGATGCACGTGGGGAATGTTTGGGCTACTCGACACACTTCACACCTCAAACCTGCATAATTTCACAGACCCATTTATACTCATACCTAAGTCCATACAACTACTCTGCAATTCCCACTTAAGTGTTTGGCAGATGAAACAACTTCAGTTTCTCTGTCTACCATTCAAGTCTCGAACAGCACTTGGAAAAACTGAATATTTAAATCTTTCTGTGCGAGCTCTGTTTTCTCTTATTTTATTAAGATAATATTTCTCCCTCTGTAGGTGGGTGTCAACAAAATATTTTCGCGTTCAAAGCAGAAAACCTGGTGACTGAAATTTTGTGAAAAGCGCTACCGCACCATAAGATTCATTTGTTTTAATGATTGATCACTAACTTGCTTATCACATCTGTCACACTACTCCCCTATTTTGTGATAATACAAAACAATCTACCCTTCTTCGAATGTTTTTTTTTTTTTATGTCCTCTGTCAATTCTACCTGGTAACAATACCACTGTTTAATTCTACCTGGTAAGGATTCCATACCGTGCAGCAATACTCCAGAAGAGGATAGACAAGCACAGCATACACAGTGGTAGGTCTGTTGAATCTTCTAAGTGTACTGCTAATAAAATGTAGTTTTTAGTTCATCTTCCCCACTTTTTCTATGTGGCTGTTCCAATTTAAATTGTTCACACTTGTAATCCCCGTTTATTTACCTGAATTTATGGCCTTCAGCTCTTTGTGATTTATCTGTAACTAAAATTTAATGGATTCCTTTCAGTGCTGATGTGAATGATACTCTTTATTGCTTAGAGCCAACTGCCACTTTTTGCACCATACAGATATCTTGTCTAAATAATTTTCAGCCTTCTCAGTTAAATATAACAGATAAAATATATATTCCTAGAAGTAACACACAGCTGCAGGAAATCATACCTCATCATATCAAATTAATACTGCACTTGTGGTGAGGTTCCAATAGTAGTTCCCATCATAATATCCATATCATACTAAACATGCAAAAGAGTTCCAAGCATGTACACATGACAATGAAACTTTTCATTCTGGGTGAATTTGCATAGCAAAGATAGGTCAAACAAAGGGTTGCCCTCTTTTTTCTTCCATATTCAGGTGCATGAGTAACCTTCATGACATATCATCTTTCGACACATTTCATGTACCTATGCTGCCTCTTTAAATCTTTACGCCTAAAAAGCAATGCATATAGTCATAGTATGATTACTGTCTGATTAGAATTACTTGTTAGTTGACACTTCATGCCTTAGTAACTAATTTCTTCAATTGGAGAGAGCTCTCAACGGTATACATGGACTGTCTACCAACACATCATAACAAAGTGCCAGTTCACTTGCAACTGTCTGAAGAGCATGTGCTGTCATTATCAGATATTGCTGATCTAACTGCCACTAGCTGTAAATAGGGGGGGGGGGGCGGGGGGGGGGGGCAAAATATACAATCTACCCATATTAGCAGCAATCTCCTGGTTGTCCGTGCTTTAACTGAGGTGCCACTGACAGCCAATGTGGCAACACTATAGTTCCATGTGATAAACCACAAATAACAATTAGTTTTATTATCAACATACTTCAAGTTTTAGGTGCTATGAAAAACAATGTTAGTAAACTTGACCTCAAATCACAAGTGCAAGAAAAGGAAACAGCCTAATTGATCTTTACAAAAGTGTCCCAAAAAATAAAAAAATCTCACACACACACACACTCAAATCTTGGTACCTATATCAAGAACATAACCACAATACTAGCAACACCGTTTCCCAGTAGTTACAACGTTTCAAAGTTATTTGATTGTGTTACATACATAAACTAAATTGTTAAGACATTAGGGGCAAGGCAGCTAATACCATAAAACAGTTCGTGGAAAACAGAGAGCAGTGTGTAGAAGTGAAACCTAAAAATGTGCACTACTGCAAATGTGTGCTCTAAATTTCAGCTAGTAAAGTTCGGTATACCTCAGGGATTAGCTCTGCAATCCCGTGACAATGTAGTAATGTTTGCAGATGACACTCCACTCATAGTAAAATATGACTCAGTCGAACAAATGGAATCAAGTGTGTCCACAACTCTGAGAGAGGCTTATAAATTTTTTGGTGAAAACAACAATGCAAATAAGACAACATATATACAACTACAAACACATAAAACTGCAAAAACAAACAATATCTGCATTGAACTAGACAATTCAGCTCTTACGGAAGTAAGGACTTACAAATTCTTGGGTGTCATTATTGGTAAACACTGGACATGTGATGACCATTCAGCAAAGTATGCACAAAACTAAGCTCTACCACATTCTTAATGAGAAAGATGTCTAGGATTGTGAACACAGATACACTGTGAACAATTTACTATTGTCCAGTATACCTGCACTTATACTTCATTATAGTATGGGAAAAAACAGCACATACGAATACACATAGGTTAGTGAAGCATTATAGGAGAAGGCTGTTGGAGGACTTGTAACTGTGACCCCAAGGCAATCCTGCAGAAATAAATTCACAGAACTTAATATCATGACCGTCCCTTCCCTATATATATTTGCAACAATTATGCACTTGAAAGCAAATATAACAGTGCAGTTAAATACAGACATATATGATTAAGATTCCAGAAAAACGGATAATTATTATCCACATAGGAAGCAGTTCAAACTGACCGACAAAGATCCCTTCACTAGTGGACATATTTTATACAATAACTTATCATTCAGAATTAGGTGCATTGAAAAGATGCCTGTTTTCAGAAATAAATTAAGATGTTATTTATTCTTTTCATCTACATATAGCCTAAAAGAATACCACTGTGTAAATGGTAAGAGGTACACAGCAATACCACGAAAGGCCACAATCACACAGGCACAACCACTCGCCTGTCACCTTCTCAGTTCCAAGCAGCTGCATCCAGTGATGATGATGATTTATGGCAGAGGTTACTAAACAGCAAGGTCATCAGCACCCCTGCACTAATGATATACTGAAGAAGAGTGTGAAAATCTACGGAAAAGGATCGATAAACTAGAAAACTATGTTCCATCTCACCACAAGAATTGTAAAGCAACCGCAAGAAGGTGAGCTTCAGAAAAGCCCGCAATAAAATCCCAACAAGACACAGCAGAATAACTAAATAAAATCTAAGATAAATACCTGTTAAGAGGCTGTTAAAAAAAGGACAGATAACCATGGCTGGATGACGACAATAATACATGACCCAGCCCCTGTGTGACACTAAGATCGCACACCCATTATTTTGGGAAGAATTCCGGACAGCACACAAAACCTTAAGACAGGAACAACACTCGCCTTGTTATCAGTTTAGAGGGAAGATCCTGTGGGAGACCCACTCACAGCTGTGTCCCACATCTCTGACACACTGGGGGCCGCTCCCGATGTAAGAGGAAACCATATGATAATGGGCAATGTCCCACTCTGAGCTGAGTAAGGATTACTTCTTCACACCGTCTTGGGCAGGAGTAGGTAATCCACAGTTGCAACGAAGTTCTTACGGAATATAATCTATTATTCCTCACTTCCAGCCACTGAGACTCCTACAAACATATGGCCTTCCTGGTCACAAATGAAGTGACAGGCCGCAGAGGGACAGAGGGACTGGACAGTGAGCAGGAGGAGGAAGGGAGCAAGCCTCCTCAGCAGCTGCATCAGAGAGTTCGTATCCCTGAATCTTTGTGTATCCTGGAACCCAGCAAAAAATTATTTCCTTGTTTTGTCTTTGCAAGAGAAGGAGAGTGTCTTCCACCTGATGCACCATCTTATTTGCTGCATACATCTGTTGAATAGCAAGACGGGTACTTTGAGAATCGGAGCAGATGATAAATTTTTTGCAACGACGCTGTCTCATCCGGCTCCATTGCCCTGAGGATAACAAATAGTTCCATGTAATAAACTAAAAACTGCTCTTTGAGCCATATCCTGAGGACAAGGTCAGGGACCGTGACAGAAAAGCCGAAAAAATCTCCCTGCTTAGAACCATCTGTATAGACAGTAATAAAATTGGGGTGGCTCCGTGCAATCTCATTAAATATAATTTTAAAAACATAGGCTGGGGTACAATACTTCTTGCAAGCAGTCAGTTCAAAAAGCAATCTAAGCCTTGGTAGTAGCCAGGAGGGTGCCCTACTCCACCTGTGGCTTTGGACCATGCCCCTCACCTATAACAACTCAAAGCTCCCCTTGCACATATCCCAAATGGCCACGTTGCTTGTGGCTGATGATCGAACAGCCGTTCCAGTGGCGGCTGTACAACATAGTTCGGTGCAAGCGATGTAGAAACAGAGAATACCTGATATGAAACTTCCTGGCAGATTAAAACTGTATGCCGGACCGAGACTCGAACTCAGGACCTTTGCCTTTTGCGGGCAAATGCTCTACCGACTGAGCTACCCGAGCGCGACTCACGCCCCGTCCTCACAGCTTTGCTTCTGCCAGTACCTCGTCTCGTACCTTCCAAACTTTACAGAAGTTCTCCTGCGAACCTTGCAGAACTGGAACTCCTGAAAGAAAGGATATTGCGGAGACATGTCTTAGCCACAGCCTGGAGGATGTTTCCAGAATGAGATTTTCACTCTGCAGTGGAGTGTGGGCTGATATGAAACTTCCTGGCAGATTAAAACTGTGTACCGGACCGAGAAAGGCAAAGGTCACAAGATCGAGTCTCGGTCCGGCACACAGTTTTAATCTGCCAGGAAGTTTCATATCAGCGCACACTCCGCTGCAGAGTGAAAATCTCATTTTGAATGCCTGATATGCTTGGCATACCACAAGAAGATGATGTCGAATAAACAGAGGAGGCTCACCAGCCTCCGAACACAAACTAACAACAGGGCTCGTGCAATCGGCTCCTGTTGACAGCCTAATACCCTCGGGGTGAACTGCATCCAGCGTTTTAAGGTATGAAGGCCTTGCTGACCCATAAATCTGGCATCCATATTCAAGCTGGGGTCGCACAAAGGCTTTGTAAAGTTAGAGCAGACATGCCCTATCAGCTCCCCAAGACCTATGATTGGCAAATTTAAGGATATTTAAGGCTTTGAGACATTTCAGTTTGAGATCTTTAAAATGTGGCAACCATGTCAGCTTCACATCAAAACCAAGACCCAGATATTTCATCTTTTCCTTAAAAGTGAGAATGGTGTCCCCAGTTTTAAAATGGGTAAATTAAACAGACAGCAGGAACAATTAAAATCAACACAAACTGTTTTCTCCATAGAGAATTTAAAACCTACAGTGCAAGACCATTCCTCCAACCACATAATCGTCAACTTGTAGCGGTTCACCTACTTTGTTTCTTCATTGATCGTTTGTTGTCGTCGGTATCGGCGTACTGGCTGAAACATAGGGGTTGGATGTGCAACTACTGTCTACTGTAAATGATGTAGCTGACAAGATGCACAGTGGCATTTCACAGACTTTTACTGCCGCTTTTCACAACCCCTTGATAATACACAGTTTTTTGGCCAGTGCACTATTGTTATAACTTCCCATAAGCCTCATTAATAGTTTGCAGGCGAACATCCACATACTGCAACAATAGTTTACTACTGAACATCTATGAGCAGTAAAAACCTAACCACAAAGTTCACAGTTCTTGAAGAATAGAAAGGTACGTATGGAACAGACACTGTCACTGCTTTACACACGGCCTAATTGTTTAACACTTATTCCACAGTTAAGTTGAAGCATTGTTGTTGTTCTAACCAACACAGGTTCCTCAGCTGAAACTCGGACATGGACTGACTGTGTCTGTTCCATACATACCTGATTATTCCGAAAGAACTGTGAATTATGTGGTTATGTTTTCAGTACTCGTTCATGCTCAACAGGAAACTATTGTAGTAGTATGTGGGTGTTCGCCTGCTAACTATTAATGAGGCTTATGGGAAGTTATAACAATAGTGCACTGACCAAATAACTATTATCGGGGGATTGTAAAAAGTGATAGTAAAAGACTGTGAAATGCAACTGTGCATCTCTCAGCTACATCATTTACAGTAGACAGTAGTTGCACATCCAACCCCTATGTTTTCAGCCAGCACGCCGACACTGGGGACAACAAACAATCAACAAAGAAACAAAGTAGGCGAACCGCTACATGCAGTGCCCCAGGTGAGGAGTATTGTACATAACCACAATAAACAAGGACTCGTGAACTTTGAAAAGTGAAATCGAGAGTGGTTTACAGTGTAGTGATACAACAGACAATCAGCACTGGAGTTTCATGGCCACAGTAGACAGAAGACAATCAGCAAGCGGGTTCTATGGAAGCACCCAATCCGCAATCAGGTGAACCGTCACTAACTGCAATTGCCGTGTAGGTGTGGCAAGGCTGGAGGATGCACAGAAGATGGTGAAGTCAACCACAAACAAGGAACATAGTACTGGACGGTGCACTGTGGACCCAATACTGTTGATTGCAATGGCGAAACCCTGACACTTAATACACTCCCTTGAGGGACACTATTCTCCTGTTTAAAATGGTCAGACAGAACATTCCCAACTTTGTATCTAAAATATCTGTACGAGAGAAAGGAGCGTATGAAGGTCGGTAGTCGTCCAAGGAATCTCCACTAATGGATCTGCGACAAAATATTATGTCTCCATGTAGTATTGTAGGCCTTTTCCAAATCGAAGAAAACACCGATAAGGTGTAGCTTACGAAGGAAAGCTTGTTGAATTGCAGCATCCATATGGCGATTGCTAATTGAAACTACACTCTGCTTCTGCGCCACGTCCATCAGCGTGTCTCACTCATCCGTGACTAGTGTTGCCAGTCACCAGAGATAGTGCTCTCAACTATGGATTATTTTGCTTCCACCTAGTACTGATGCTGATGCAGATCCAACTGCGAACAGGCACCGAGGTCCTACAGTTCCAGCATTTCCTGCAATTACTCTAGGAGTACAGTTCCGCAATTTTCGTTCAGAAGACAACAGTCCACACAGCAAGTGCTAGGAAACTGCCAAGTGCCAAGAGACGGCCAAATACCATGAGTCAGACAAGTGCCAAGAGACAACAAAGTTATTTAGATTTCATCGTAACAGATATAGGAAATCAAGTTGCACATATCAAACTGTTAGTGAAGTTATATAAAGCTGTGAACTAGTACTATCACTATTAATAAATGTTACAGATTGTTTCTTATTATGTTACTACAACCCTGATCCAGTGCTGCCCTGTCAAGCAAGTGTGTAATTAGAACTAACTAGTGTGTATACTGGTACCTTTTCCAGCTACAGTAGAAATATTTTTTCTACTACAATAGATGTTTGGGCTGAATAGATAGTAACATTCAGATATAACATACTTAGAAGCTAAGTAATAGAGAGGATGTCCTTCAAACAAGAAATTATTATGACATCTGTGTATTTATAACACAAAATATAAATATAGAACATGTGTACTTTCCAGAGTGTAAGATAATGAAGATTAGTGAGTGCATGGTGTATGTTGCAAAAATGAATTGGTGAAAAATGTAAAATTGTGAGGATGAGAATATGTGGACATCAAAGTGTGATATTCATGTTTTTATCTCATCCAGCCTACATTATGGAAATCTTGAATTGGTGTTGTATAATTGGATAGATAAAACATCTACTCACCAAGTGGCAGCAAAAGAAAACACATATGAAAGTACTGGAAATGGGCAAGCTTTTGGAGCCAGTGGATCCTTCTTCTGGCAGAAAGGCTGAAGCGAAAGGAAGAGGGATGAAGGAAAAAGATTGACAAGGTTTAGAAAATAAGGAGGGTTACAGAAAAGTCACCCAGAAATTCAGGTGAGGGGTCTTCCTTCTCATCCTGCCTGGCAAGTCTTCCCTGACCCAGGGTTCTGGATGACTTTTCCATTACTCCTCCATTTCCTAAATCTCATCAGTCCTTTTATTTCATCCCTGTTTCTTCCCCTTTAACAATTCTGCCAGAAAGAAGAGCCACTGGCCCCAAAAGCTTTCACATTTCCTTAATCTTTTCGTGTATTTCCTCTTGTTGCAGCCTCATGAGTAGATTTTTTAGTCACCAAATTATATTATACTGTATTCTCAAAAACTGGCTATTTTTGTTGATTATTGGATTGGTGCTGGGTACTCATCTTAATGGTAACTAAATTTAGTTCTCACTAAATTAGATACATCTGTATTGTGTTATGCACATAAATATAATTGAAATTGTGTATGTCCTGACTATACCTATATAATGGAAATTGTATAGAGTTGAATTAAGGAATGAATAAATAAACAAACAAACAAATAAATTTAAAACTCATGTACGGTGTCTGGTAGCAGCGTGTTTTTTGTTCTTTAACACATTCGACGTACCTGATCATATGACACAATTCCGCAAACCTCCATAATGCTGCTCTCAAACTCCGAGGATTGCTGTTCTTCTTTATTTCTTTATGAAGTTCAACTTGGATCTTAACAATATTGCTATCAGCCATAGCCTAAAAAACCAAATATTCAAGTGAGGAATTAATATCGATACTTAACAATACTGATATAATTTACAGCCTGCTAAACACATTACCAAGCAAAAAAGCTGAATACTTAGTTCACGTTTCTGTTGTAAGAATACTTGCAACTGAAGTGATAACAAAGAGGGTTATTAAATAATGAACGTAGTTGGGTATACTACACAAAGCAATCATAACTCCATATTTCAGCCAACCGCATAAGCATGTGCGTAATCATGCTGCTTCCGGAATGCAGGGAGATGCTGTGGATCCAGATCAAATCCACAAACAAATTAACAACAAGGGCCGATGTGCAGGCTATCCTGGATGTGGTTTTTAGACAGTTTCCCACATCCGACTAGGTGAATACAGGGCTGGTATCAATGACCCGCTAAAGTTACACAATTTGCAAATATTTTTAAAAAATTCCCAACCCCTTCACATGTGATAACACTAGACACACAGAGTACACAAATTCTGTCCCAGGACACTATTATACAACACAAGGTCTACCAGCCTGGATAGGACTCCTGTAATAGCTTTATTGGCCGCATTTTAAAGCAATTAAAATGTATAATTTTAAAATCAAAATTTGTAGTGACAATTTATAATATGAATGAAGCATATCCTGGTAAAACAGGAAAAATTGAAGCCAGCTTGATAGCAGAACAAATGAAACCGAGACATCAAACATTGGATTTTGGCAACTGGCAATTCAAAACCAAGATAAAAGGTATTACAGGAAAAGGAAAACAGTGAAGAAATTGTGTATAAAGCAATTGGAAAATCAAGAAGTCTGCAACAATAGAGACACTAACTGTATAGCATGTTATAAATGGTTTTCAATTTTACACTATTAGTGATTGCTATATTCACACCATTCCCCTTTATTCTTGATTGCCAGTGCCAAAATTTCATTTTGCATACTTGTCAGCCAACTGTTCCGAATGTAAGGAAACACACTCAGTGTGCATTCTGAAACTACACTGTCACAGAATGCTGTATGCAATTCAATATTGTAGAATACTATGTACAAAAATATTTGTATCAGAAACTAATAAAAGATAACTTCTACAAAAAGACTCACCCTAATAATCCTGTTGAGACTTTCATCTGCGATCATTCGTACATCAGAATGCTGGTCATCACATAACTGAAGCAAGATTTCAATTGCAACACTGAGCAAATGGGAAAAGTTTGACGCTCCTTTTATGCCAGTCTGGCACATAGCATCAGCTATTGTCACACAATGTGCAATCTTTTCTTTCACCCTGTTAAAAATAAAACTTTGTTAGTTACACACCCAAAGAAATTTCTAAAAGGATACAATGTTCTACATTTCCAGCTTTTAAGAATAACACACATTATTTATTCACACCTTCAGAGACACACATCACATCAAAACTTAAAACCATTTCACGTCACTACTTGGTAAGTAGAAGCTTTAGTACCAAATTGGAAATAATGATCTCACTTGTTCCAAATTGCTACAAAGATCAATTTGCATGTGCACACCAAACAGAAAGAGCAGAAATTCTTTATGGGCCTGCCAGACTATGTAAGAACAACACAAAAGATCTACATTTCATGGAAAAACTTGCAAATGAGTTAATACAACAAACAGGGGTTATACACTTCACAGCATTACAGTCTGTTAGATGTGCTTGTGATGGGCCATACCGCAGAAAGAAAGTATGTGCCCCATCATTTATGCAAGCAACAACAGACCCGCAATATGTAAGAATGGACAACTATCTTGCTGTGCAGTAGTTTGTTTACTGCAGTAACCAATTCATTTTTCAAGTTTTATCAGGTGTTTTTTCAAGTGAGTAGATTGTTGCTTGTGTAATATTTAATTCCATGGAGCAGCATCTTCTTTCTTCTTGTGTTGTTACAGTCCGTAGGCAGGCGTGTTCATCACATTCCGTGATGCCTACCACGTAGCAAGTTTCTCAGCCTATGCACATTCATGAGTCAATGCTCTCAGTAGCTCTCTTTTTTGTGTCATTCAGGCGATCTGTTCCTGTGTTGTATAAGTGTGAACACTCCTCATTACAGCTACTGGTCTGAATTGTTTTCAGTACTTCATGTTCAAGTTTCAGTTCGCTGCCAGTGTCTTTTTGCTCACTGTTTGAGTGGCATTTTGTCTCATCGTGTCTGTCCCACCATCGGAGCGGTCTTTGTCTCAAGTTCTTCAGTTGAAGCAGCAGCAAATACTATGTCTTGGCACGCCACTTGATTTAACAGTAAGGGGCACATTTCAAGCAACACCTGTTCCCAATTGTATTTTGATGACAGACACTTAACCATATCAACAGTAGCAACACAAAGTCTGGTGGAAATTCATACTCGTACCCTATTGTAACAGAATAGCACTCAATCTTATACTGTTGTCATCTCCACAGCATGTTTTGCAGACTATACTGTCATGGCCACCTTCATCAATGAACCTATCCGCAACTGAGAACCTGCAACATGCTACTGAAGTTGGGATCCAACACAATACAAATGTAACCTCTAAACTATCATGCCACATGTACATAATTATAGTGCCATAAAAACTGTCATGGTGATTCAAGTCACCTCTACTACCATTCTGCAGTAAAAATTAGAATGTTTGATTTCAGAAATGTGCAAGTGAAACTATTAAACATCTTTTCCATCACTGCTGAAAGTGTTGTACAAAATGTGAGCCTTTGTGCATACTAATACTCTGTGAAAACAATACACCAATTCCATATTTATTTTGAAAGTACATGCAGCACCTGTTTCAGGTGACTTAATCTACACTATGAGATCAAAAGTACCAAGACACCCCAAAAACATACGTTTTTCATATAGGTGCATTGTGCTGCCACCTACTGCCAGGTACTCCATATCAGCAACCTCAGTAGTCATTAGACATTGTGAGAGAGCAGCTCCAGAGAACTCACGGACTTCAAACACGGTCAGTGACTGTGTGTCACTTGTGTCACACGTCTGTACAAGAGATTTCCACACTCCTAAACATCCCTAGGGCCACTGTTTTTGACGTGATCGTGAAGTGGAAATGTGAAGGGACACATACAGCACAAAAGCGTGCAGGCCAACCTTGTCTGTTGACTGAGAGAGACCGCCAACAGTTGAAGAGGTTCGTAATGTGTAACAGGCAGACATTTATCCAAACCATCACACAGGAATTCCAAACTGCATCAGGATCCACTGCAAGTGCTATAACAGTTAGGCGGGAGGTGAGAAAACTTGGATTTCATGGTCGAGCGGCTGCTCATAAGCCACACATCATGCCAGTAAATGCCAAATGATAACTCACTTGGTATAAGGAGTGTGAACATTGGATGATTGAACAGTGGAAAAACATTCTGTGGAGTGACGAATCACGGTACACAATGTGGCGATCCGATGGCAGGGTTTGGGTATGGCGAATGCCCAGTAAACATCATCTGCCAGTGTGTGTATTGCCAACAGTAAAATTTGGAGGCGGTGGTGGTGTGGTGTGGTCGTGTTTAGAGGGGGCTTGTACCCCATGTTGTTTTGTGTGGCAGTATCACAGCACAGGCCTACAGCACCTTCTTGATTCCCACTGTTGAAGAGCAATTCGGGGATAGTGATTGCATCTTTCAAAGTTGAAATTTAAAACTGTCTTGATAGCGATCTTGTTAAAATATTTTTTTTTTTTTTTTTTTATTGGAGTGACTGGTTTCGACTCTATGAAAGAGTCATCTTCAGACTCCAGAGTGGTGGATGGACACTGCTAGATGAGTTCTGTTGACGCTCAAGCAGTTACACGAGCATCAAGGGTCAACAGAAATCGTCTAGCAGTGTCCATCCACCACTCTGGAGTCTGCAGGTGACTCTTTCATAGTGTAGAAACCGGTCACTCACTCCAATAATAGAAAATAAAAAAATATTTTAACAAGATTACGATCAAGACTATATTAAATTTCAATTTTAACAAATTTTAAGATCGCTGACTATGTTTTCAAAAATTTCAAAAATTTTATGCATCTTTCAACATGATCGAGCACCTGTTCATAATGCACAGCCTGTGGCGGAGTGGTTACATGACAATAACATCCCTGTAATGGACTGGCCTGCACAGAGTCCTGATGTGAATCCTATAGAACATCTCTAGGGCGTTTTGGAACACCGACTTCATGCCAGGCCTCACCGACCAACATCGCTACCTCCCCTCTGTGCAGCACTCCATGAAGAATGGACTGCCATTCCCCAAGAAGCCTTCCAGCACCTCACTGAACATATGTCTGTGAGAGTGGAAGCTGTCATCAAGGCTAAGGGTGGGCCAACACCATATTAAATTCCAGCATTGCCGATAGAGGGCGCCACGAACTTTTAAGTCATTTTCAGCCTGGTGTCCGCCTCCCGCAGTACAGGCACCTCACCATTTGCTTCACGCTCCCATGCAAGCAGAACAAGTCACGAATGGAAATAAAAATCACTTAAATGTTGCTCGCAATCATTACTATTGCTGTCTTATGTACTGTCATATTTAATGAAAATGGTAATTGTAGCAATCACATATACTTATCATAAGGAAAAGGCACAGTATGAAGCACAGTGGAGTACAACATAGTGACACAGCAAAAAATAATGACTACCCTACAGAGTAATCTCAGCTAGGTAACGTAGGCTGCAGCCAATAACAAATGACTACCAGCTGAAGCCTTGCAACCTTCACTGATTCAGCACAAGGGAGTTGACCAAAAACTTATTTCTTAACACAGTGTACATTATTAGTTATAGTTTGCTTATTTTAACACTGTATCTTACAAAATTACTGAGTCTTGTGCATTTTGTGCTTCTGTGTACCTACAAAAGAATCAAAATGGAGCAAAGGATACCAGATTTTTATTTCATATTTTAGCTTTTGAAATGTAGTTTAAACATTTTTGGCCACGTTTTTCTCAAATCAGTTTAGTATTGGTGCTGATGACCTCAGTATGAATGCCCTATATACACTATTAACAGATAAACAGGTGGAAAAGAGCTCCTTTACTCATTCCATTTCTGTGACACGACTGAATTATCTTTGACATTATTTAAAAAGACAATCAAAATATTGTTATAGTGCTGCTCTGTAACTGCTTTGATGTTGTCTGCTGCTTCAGACAGTAAGTGGAGCAAATTGTGTTTCCTTGTTGTTACCAGATTAAAATGATTCTAATAGAATCTGATTTGTGGATTTTAATTGAGCCAGGTGAGATGGAATCTGGTGAAGATGCTGATAAAGAAATATATATAACACATCAAGTTAAGGTTGTAGCAAAAGCTTTACTTTCCATATCTGATAAGCAGGAAATGCATAAATATAAAATTTTTCAAATCCAAAAATAGTATCTGAAGAATTCCAAAAATTGTACACCCCACGAGATAGCAAATTTCACACTTTGCAACTGGGAGGGAAGTTATATTCACTAAAAACGAACAACTGTGAATGAATGGAAATTTATCTACGACTGATAAACAAAACTGAAGCAAATCTAGTGAACATTTGGGGATAAATTGAAGATAGAGGTTAAGCAATGACTATTCTGTGTTGATTTCCAGATGAATGGGATGCAGTAGTTACAGATTTGTGTAATTTGCCAGATACTGATTTTTAAGAGTGCTACAATTAAAAGTGTCATGATGCTAGGAATCATTAATGTAATGAAGGTAAAAATTCCACAATGTCCTTGAAAGCTAATACTGGTAATTAAAAGTACCGAAAAATGTCGCTTATGAAACATGACAAAGGACAGGAACGAATGAAGAAAGAAACAATGCGGAAAGATAGCTTCATTTATCACAGCTGTCACAAAGTTGGTCACATATACAGAAACTGTCCTGGAAAGGGAAAATTGTAAGGGAACAAAAGAATCTACGTGCTGTTAGTATGTCAAGTACAGTGAACAGTGATAACTGGACAGTTGATTCCACAGCAACTCATCACATGGCTCCAAATGCCCTGCGATCTTGTCTGGGCAGCTCACTGAAAAATTATGGAAACGTTATTTTCAATAAAGAAGGTTGCAAGTTCTATGATGAATCTGGAAGACTGCTGATTAAAAACTCAGGGCAAAGACCATTTATATAATACAGGGTGATTTTTTCCCACCGTGCACAAACTCTGGGGATTGATCGATGAGAGTATATGGAACAAAAAAGGTCTAATGAGCTTATGTCAGGAAATGTATGGTTCCCATGCTAGGCCGGCCGCAGTGGTCTCGTGGTTCTAGATGCTCAGTCGGGAACCGCGCGACTGCTATGGTCGCAGGTTCGAATCCTGCCTCGGGCATGGATGTGTGTGATGTCCTTACGTTAGTTAGGTTTAAGTAGTTCTAAGTTCTAGGGGACTGATGACCACAGGTGTTAAGTCCCATAGTGCTCAGAGCCATTTGAACCATTTTTAAGCGGGCGCTGATGACCTCGATGTTGAGTGCCCATAAGCCCCAACACACACACACACACACACACACACACACACACACACACACACACACCCATGCTAGAGACCATTTATCCATTCAATCATACACACAGAGACTGTAGTCTAATACGTGCTGTACCATGCAGCCAAAGTTACAGTAACATGATTTCCTCCTAGAGGATGGTGCTGTTCCTCAAAGACCATGCACTAACACCCTTTCCTGGCATAGTAACTGGTAATGTTGTACCCCATTCATTTCAACTGCTGACTCACCTCTTAGTGGAAATGATACAGCATTGTACGCAATGGTTCTGTATTCAAATCGAGAGCTTGCCAATATGGTGTTACATAAAGACAAATGGCGACGGGCAGCAAGGTTCCATCAGACGACCCATCCCCACTGACAACAACCACAGCATTCAATGTCTGCAACAATGTTTTGCCATTTGTCGGAGACATGGTCATTTAAGGAAGCAGGAAATCATGAAGAGCTAACCCGAAATTTTTGGACACCAGACTTGGAGGAAAATGTAATTAACCCTGTGGACAGCAACTGCCGTGCCAGTACCAAGCAGTTGGCCTGCCAGTACAGGGTGAGCCACAAAATCATCTGGAACATTCTCCATAACAAATGCTACTACCCTTATCACTTACAGAGTGTGCAGGTCTTACTAGTGACAGACTTTCCACATCTGGAGCAGTTTTGTCACTGGTTTCTTCACCAGGCAACCATGATTCCGCGATACATGTCACCCATCCTATTTACGGATGAGGCCACCTTTATGCGGAGTGGTATCTTCAACTTTCATAACAGTCATCTGGGGTATGCAGAATCCCCATGGTATGGTGACAACAAATCACCAGCATAGGTGCAGCCAGAATGTGTGGGCCAGGATAACTGGTGAACATATTTTGCGACTAGCACTCCTCCCACATCACCTACCAGACTGGAACTATTGACATTTCTTGAAAGTGACCTTGCATCCTGTGCTGAAAGAAGTACCATAGATGGTTCAAAGTGTTATGTGGCTGCTACATGATGGTGTTCCAGCGCATTTTGCTGTTAATGTTCAGATGCATCTCAACCGTGTCTTCCCTAGTCGATGGAGCAGACGAGAGGGGTCCATTTCCATGGCCTGCTTGTTCACCGGACCTCAACCTGTGCGATTTCTGGTTATGGGGCACTTCAAAAGTATCATGTATGCAAAAGCCATTCCAGATGTGGAGACAATGGAGCATTGTATTCATGCTGCCTTTGACATTGTTCAGATGCAGCCTGACTGATATGAGCGTGTGAGACAGAACGTGCTACGGCACGTACACACAAATGTTGAGGCACATGGAAACCATTTTCAACAGATACTGTAACTGTGGCTGCATGGTACACCACATATTAGACTGCAGTCTCTGCAACAATGTATGACTGAATAAATTGTCTCTAGCATGGAAACCATCCATTTCTTGACATAAGGGCATTAAACCTTTTTTGTTCCCATATCCTCTCATCGATCAATCCCTTGAGTTTGTACATGATGGAAAAAATCACCCTGTATAAATACGAAGGTATGCGCAGTTGACATATTAGTAAACATACAGAGAAATAACAAATGTAACACAACATCTCTACACTTCTGGCATTGTTGAATGATGCACATCAGTAAGCATACAATAAACAACAAGATAAGAAAGCAAGCAGTCCTGGGATTAGACTGTGAAAAGGATGAAATAAACCTGTGTGTTGGCCGTTTGGTAGGTAACTCTACATGAAGACCATTTCTCAAAACTGTATCACAAGATTTGAAGAAACGAACAACCACTTCAGAACTTGTTCAAAGTGATCTCATTGGACCTATTGATGTTTCAAGACTTGGAGGAAATAGATATTTAACGAGTATCGTCGATTATGTAACCAGATATAGATTTGTGCATTTCTCAAAAAATAAAGATGAAGTATTTGAAGAATTTGTACATGGAAGGTTCAAATGGAAAAATGTATGAGAAAACACTAGAAGAGAATTTGCACAGACAATGCCCTAGAATTCTGTTTGTGCAAATGGTCACAGTTCTGTGAACCTGAAGGAATTTGGCATAAAATAACAATGACATAAATATCACTGCAAAATGGAATAGCTGAACACCTCAACAGAATGTTAATGGACATGGTAAGGTCACAGTTGCTAGGAAGTAATTTATCAAAGAGTTCTTGGGCTGAGATGATGCACACTGTGGAATACATAAGAAATCGTGTTACAAATAGCTATAACAACGAAAAAGCATCTTACAAAATGTGGATAGGTAGAAGGCCTAAAGTGTGACATTTACGTGTTACAGGATGTGAAACATTCAATCACATACCCAAACAAAGACTCTAAATGATACAAATGGACAGAAAAAGGTATTCTTACAGGACATTCTCAACATGGCCGTTCACGTGTTACAGGATGTGAAACATTCATTCACATACCCAAACGAAGACATCATTCTAAATTATACAAATGGACAGAAAAAGGTATTCTTACAGGACATTCTCAACATGGCCATACATATAGGACTTGGACACCTGAAATGAAACAGGTCATGGAATCCAGGGACAGTATATTCAAATAATGTTTTTAATGGCAAATACTCCAATATCATTTCCAAGAATTTGAAGATGAATTACGAAGTGATATAGAAGATTCTAACATGTAAGAGGAATTTTATGCTTTCTCAGATCAGGAGGAAAATTTGAAAGAAACTGGAGGTAACAGGAACTTGTGGAACATGCTGAAACTGCATGAAGTAGATGCATGTCAAGAAAAGATGTAACAGATGAAAAAAATGAGTTTCAGCAAATGTCATCCAATGACACTTCATTTCAAAGACAAAGATTATGGTGGAAAAGCACAAATAAATATCATGTGAGGAAGGAAGAGTGATGAACCATTATTGTATCATGAAGCAGTTAATTCTGATGAGGCAGCAGAATGGATAATTGCAATGAATCAAGAAATTACCTCCTGGAAGAATCGTGATGCTTGGAAATGGGTTGAGTTACCATCTGGTGTAATTCCTGTAAAGAGCAGATGGGTATTTAAGAAGAAGACAGTTGGTGAGAAGCAGATTTTTAAAGCTCATCTAGTAGCAAAGGGTTTAGTCAAGTAAAAGGTGTAGACTATAACATAATTACACTTCTTTTTCGAATTTTGAAATGATTCATCTACTGATAGCCGCAAGTGTTGAGAAAAATTAGCATATTCATCATCCGATATGAAGAATGCATAGCTGCAAATCAAATTAAAGGAAAAAGTACATATGCTCCAGCTAGAAGGTTTCATCAAGAATGGCCACAAAAGTTTGGTTTCCAAGTTAAACAAATCAATACATGGACTATACCGAAGTGTCAGATGCTAGAATGATCATTTAAATAATTCACTGGATGAACTGGTATTTATTCAAAATTATATACATCCATGTCCGTGCAAGCTTAGTGCAAAGGAAGGGAAAGCTACTCCATTGGTATATGTGGATAATATGGTAACATTTGCACAAAATGAAGGGATTGGGCAAGAGTAAAACTGTTTTAAAAAGTTGCTTTGAAATCAAGCACTTTGACATGGTATCACACATGTAAGGAGAAAATTTGAGAACAGGAAAGGAGGAACAATTAGTCTCTCTCAGAAGAAGTACATTAATCAACTACTTGATAGATTCTGACTTCAAAATGCTACGGAGCCAAGATCCCTATGGAAATGAAACAGAATTTTCTTGATGAAAAGTGTAGTGAAGAAGCCAAAAATCTCACATATTGTGAGCTTATTGGTAGACTCTTTTCCATATCACAGAGAAGTCAACCAGACATAGCTTTCTCAGTAGCAAAGTTGTCACATTATTGTTCAAAATTTAATATGAAAGTCTAGAACACAGCAAAAAGAGTACTAAGGTACCTGAAGTAAACAGCACATTATAAACTCATGTATTATCCTATTGGTCAGATACACTATGTGATCAAAAGTATCCGAACACCTGGCTGAAAATGACTTACAAGTTTGTGACACCCTCCTTCGGCAATGCTGGAATTCAATACGGTGTTGGCCCACCCTCAGCCTTGATGACAGCTTCCACTCTCCCAGGCATACGTTCAGTCAGGTGCTGGAAGACTTCTTGGGCAATGGCAATCCATTCTTCACGGAGTGCTGCACCGAGGAGAGGTAGTGATGTCGGTCGGTGAGGCCTGGCACGAAGCTGGCGTTCCAAAATATCCCAAAGGTGTTCAATATGATTCAGTTCAGGACTCTGTGCAGGCCAGTCCATTACATGGATGTTATTGTCGTGTAAGCACTCCGCCACAGGCTGTCCATTATGAACAGATGGTCGATCGTGTTGAAAGATGCAATCGCCATCCCTGAATTGCTCTTCAACAGTGAGAAGCAAGAAAGTGTTGTAGGCCTGTGCTGCAATAGTGCCATGCAAAACATGGGGTACAAGCCGCCTCTATGAAAAACATGACCACACCATAACATCACCACCTTCGAATTTTAATGCTGGCGCTACGCACGTTGGCAGATGACATTTACCGGGCATTTGCCATACCCACACCCTGCCATCGGATCGCCACATTGTTTTCCATTATTCGTCACTCCACACAATGTTTTTCCATTGTTCAATCATCCAATGTTTATGCTCCTTACAACAAACAAGGCATCATTTGGCATTTACCAGCGTGATGTGTGGCTTATGAGCAGCCACTCGACCATGAAACCTAACTTTTCTCACCTCCCACCTAATTGTCATAGCACCTGCAGTGGATCCTGATGCAGTTTGGAATCCCTGTGAGATGGTCAGGATAGATTGTCTGCCTATTACACATTACGAACCTCTTCAACTGTTGGCGGTCTCTGTCAGTCAACAGACCTTCGGCCCATACGCTTTTCTGCTGTATGTGTCCCTTCACGTTTCCACTTCGCTATCACATCAGAAACAGTGGACCTATGGATGATAAGGAGTGTGGAAATCTCATGTACAGACGTATGACACAAGTGACACCCAATCACCTGACCACGTTCAAAGTCCGTGAGTTCCCATGAAGCACGCCATTCTGCTCTCTCACGATGTCTAATGACTACTGAGGTCACTAATATGGAGTACCTGGCAGGAGGTACAGCACAATGCACTTAATATGAAAAACTTACGTTTTTGACGGTGTCCAGATACTTTTGATCACATAGTGTACGTGAAGCATTTGTTGCTGCAGATTGGGCTACTTGTATAGATGACTGCAAACATATTACAGGATATGTAATATTCCTGGCGGGATCTCAGATGTACTGGAAGAGTATGAAACAAACTGCTGTTGCATTGAGCACAATGAAAGCAGAATACATGTCAGTGGCGTCCTGCATGAGAGAGGTGGAATGAATGAGAGAATTACTGAAGAGTCATAACCTGAAAGAACTGATTGGAGAGTCAACAGCTGCGTGATGTGATAATCAAGCAGCAATCATGCACTTCAAGAATCAACTAGACAAATGAAGAACAAAACATTTTGCCATAAATTTAATCCATTTCTGTGGCATGACTGGATTATCTTTGACGCTATTTAAAAACACAAACTGTTGTTATAGTGTTGCTCTGTTATTGCTTTGGTAGTGTATGTAGTTTTTCTCTTCATAAACATAATCTGTGATATGACAGTTTTATTCCACTACAGCCTATACAATCAACCAACCAACCAGTTAATCAGTAGGGTTTCACCAACATAGGGATTGTACCTGTGATTTTCACATGATGAGATTGTACCCTTATGTAGACTACAATCAGAATGTTAGGCACTGCTTATTTTACATGTGTTAATTATTCTTCATGTCATCAACGGTGTTTCTTAATTTGATCACTCCTTCAACATTCCATGACCGAACAAATAGTGTGTAAGACTTCAAAAATGGAGAACGGTGTGTCTTGATTTCTTTAAATTGAAGCTATTACATCTACCGTGTTTCACAACAGCTCGATCTCAGCAAAACAAAGGAAGGAAGATAAGGAGCTTCATATCCCATCAACGACACCATTGGAGATGGAACACAAGTTTAGAATAGGTCAGGGGTGGCAAACGAAATTAGTTGTCTTCTTAAAAGGTACCATCCAGGCATCCAACTTAATCAATTTAGAGAAACCACACAAAACTTAAGACTGCATGTCCAGACAAAGATTCACAACCCACTGTCCTTGAACATAAGTCCAGTGTCAGTCATTGTTGCACTGTGATCAGTATCTTGACAGTCTCCTTAATTGTATTGCAACTGAAAGTTGGAGAGCACATTATTAAACTGATCTGTTACTTCCTAATTTTAAGATCCACACAGCCCTTAGTGATAGCTGAATTGCTTGACTGTTTCAGTTGTGTGTATTGCTGATGTTCCTTACATACCACTTTAAGGTTTTCACTTAAAATATTCTCTACTCGTTTTCCCACCCTTAAAGAGTATTATTATTTCATATACAATAAAAAACAATGCCAGTAAAAAATGTACCAATGAATACAAAATAAGATGCCCCTCTTTCCTTTTACTATGTCTGCTGAATATTAAGTAAGAAGTCTTTCTCTCATTATGTTGCAGCATTTTTTTAAAAAGTACAGTGTACTTCTATGACCATAATGGATAATGAGAAAATATTAACATAAACTAAAAAGTTATCTCAAATTCACAATGTATTCATAACAATAAGTTTGCATTCTGGCTAAAGACAGTAATATTTACCACTTTAGTACAAATGCAAAAATCATTTGCCGTTGAATAATGTATTATTATTACTATTATTATTATTGTTCTTGTTGTTGTTATAGTGGCATATCATCTGCAACTTTGCACAATATGTAATATAGGCCTGATTTTTTGGATTTGCTTTCAATATTACAAAGCAGCCCTCTTAATGTTGATGATAGTGAACTTAAATCTGCAATTTATTTGTGGAAAAAGTACTAGTATCCACAGAGTTAAAAAAAAAAGTTCTTTTGAATATGTTGATAAGCAAACCAATAATCTGATTCAGGTTCATTGATGGTATCTTTATGATCTGGACTCAGAGTCAAGACACCTTATCTTCGTTCCTTCACAACCTCAACACCTTTTCTCCCATCCGCTTCATTTGGCCCTCCTCCACCTTCCTAGATGTTGACCTCCTACTCTCTGATGGCTCCATTCACACCTCTCTCCACATTAAACCTACCAACCTTCAACAGTACCTGCATTTTGACAGCCTACCACCTCCAAGAATCAGCCACAAAGGAGAGCCCCTTCTACATCTACATTCATACTCCGCAAGCCACCTGACGGTGTGTGGCGGAGGGTACCCTGAGTACCTCTATCGGTTCTCCCTTCTATTCCAGTCTCGTATTGTTCGTGGAAAGAAGGATTGCCGGTATGCTTCTGTGTGGGCTCTAATCTCTCTGATTTTATCCTCATGGTTTCTTCACGAGATATACGTGGGAGGGAGCAATATACTGCTTGACTCTTCGGTGAAGGTATGTTCCCGAAACTTTAACAAAAGCCCGTACCGAACTACTGAGCGTCTCTCCTGCAGAGTCTTCCACTGGAGTTTATCTATCATCTCCGTAACGCTTTCGCGATTAGTAAATGATCCTGTAACGAAGCACGCTGCTCTCCCTTGGATCTTCTCTATCTCTTCTATCAATCCTATCTGGTACGGATCCCACACTGCTGAGCAGTATTCAAGCAGTGGGCGAACAAGTGTACTGTAACCTACTTCCTTTGTTTTCAGATTGCATTTCCTTAGGATTCTTCCAATGAATCTCAGTCTGGCATCTAGCACATTACACTTGTCTACATTGAGATTCAATTGCCATTCCCTGCACCATGCGTCAATTCGCTGCAGATCCTCCTGCATTTCAGTACAATTTTACAATGTTACAACCTCTCAATACACCACAGCATCATCTGCAAAAAGCCTCAGTGAACTTCCGATGTCATCCACAAGGTCATTTATGTATATTGTGAATAGCAACGGTCCTATGACACTCCCCTGCGGCACACCTGAAATCACTCTTACTTCGGAAGACTTCTCTCCATTGAGAATGACATACTGCGTTCTGTTATCTAGGAACTCTTCAATCCAATCACACAATTGGTCTGATAGTCCATATGCTATTACTTTGTTCATTAAACGACTGTGGGGAACTGTATCGAACGCCTTGCGAAAGTCAAGAAACACGGCATCTATCTGGGAACCCATGTCTATGGCCCTCTGAGTCTCGTGGACGAATAGCGCGAGCTGGGTTTCACATGACCGTCTTTTTCGAAACCCATGCTGATTCCTACAGAGTAGATTTCTAGTCTCCAGGAAAGTCATTATACTCGAACATAACACATGTTCCAAAATTCTACAACTGATCGACGTTAGAGATATAGGTCTATAATTCTGTACATCTGTTCGACATCCCTTCTTGAAAACGGGGATGACCTGAGCCCTTTTCCAATCCTTTGGAACACTATGCTCTTCTAGAGACCTACGGTACACCGCTGCAAGAAGGGGGGCAAGTTCCTTCGCGTACTCTGTGTAAAATCGAACTGGTATCCCATCAGGTCCTGCGGCCTTTCTTCTTTTGAGCGATTTTAATTGTTTCTCTATCCCTCTGTCATCTATTTCAATATCTACCATTTTTTCATCTGTGCGACAATCTAGAGAAGGAACTACAGTGCAGTCTTCCTCTGTGAAACAGCTTTGGAAAAAGACATTTAGTATTTCAGCCTTTAGTCTGTCATCCTCTGTTTCAGTACCATTTTGGTCACAAGGTGTCTGGACAATTTTGTTTTGATCCACCTACCGCTTTGACGTAAGACCAAAATTTCTTAGGATTTTCTGCCAAGTCAGTACATAGAACTTTACTTTCGAATTCATTCAACGCCTCTCGCATAGCCCTCCTCACACTACATTTCGCTTCGCGTAATTTTTGTTTGTCTGCAAGGCTTTGGCTATGTTTATGTTTGCTGTGAAGTTCCCTTTGCTTCCGCAGCAGTTTTCTAACTCGGTTGTTGTACCACGGTGGCTCTTTTCCATCTCTTACGATCTTGCTTGGCACATACTCATCTAACGCATATTGTACGATGGTTTTGAACTTTGTCCACTGATCCTCAACACTATCTGAACTTGAGACAAAACTTGTGTGTTGAGCCATCAGATACTCTGTAATCTGCTTTTTGTCACATTTGCTAAACAGAAAAATCTTCCTACCTTTTTTAATATTTCTATTTACTGCTGAAATCATCGATGCAGTATCCGCTTTATGATCGCTGATTCCCTGTTTTGTGTTAACTGTTTCAAGTAGTTCGGGTCTGTTTGTCACCAGAAGGTCTAATATGTTATCGCCACGAGTCGGTTCTCTGTTTAACTGCTCAAGGTAGTTTTCAGATAAAGCACTTTAAAAAATTTCACTGGATTCTTTGTCCCTGCCACCCGTTATGAACGTTTAAGTCTCCCAGTCTATATCCGGCAAATTAAAATCTCCACCCAGAACTATAACATGGTGGGGAAATCTACTCGAAATATTTTCCAAATTATCCTTCAGGTGCTCAGCCACAACAGCTGCTGAGCCAGGGGGCCTATAAAGACATTCAATTACCATGTCTGAGCCTGCTTTAACCGTGACCTTCACCCAAATTATTTCACATTTCGAATCTCCGTCAATTTCCTTCGATACTATTGCACCTCTAATCGCTATAAACACACCTCCCCCTTCACTGTCCAACCTGTCTCTGTGGTATACATTCCAATCTGAGTTTAGGATTTCATTACTGTTTACGTCTGGTTTCAGCCAACTTTCTGTCCCTAGTACTATATGGGCGTTGTGACCGTTTATTAATGAGAGCAGTTCTGGGACCTTTCTATAGATGCTCCTGCAGTTTACTATTAGCACATTAATATTGTTATTCCCTGTTACATTTTGCCTACTCCTACCTTGCAACGTCTCAGGAGGCGTCTTGTCGGGCCTAGGGAGGGAATTCTCTAACCTAAAAAACCCCCATGTGCACTCCACACGTTCTCCGCTACCCTTGTAGCCGCTTCCGGCATGTAGTGCACGCCTGACCTATTCAGGTGGACCCTACATTTCTCCACCCGATAGCGAAGGTCGAGAAATTTGCACCCCAGATCTCTGCAGAATCGTCTGAGCTTCTGGTTTAAGCCTTCCACTCGGCTCCAAACCAGAGGATCGCGATCGGTTCTGGGAACGATACTACAAATAGTTAGCTCTGATTCCACCCCGCGAGCGAGGCTTTCCGCCTTCATCAATTCCGCCAACCGCCTGTACGAACTGAGAATGACCTCTGAACCCAGACGGCAGGAGTCATTGGTGACGACATGAGCAACAATTTGCAGTCGGGTGCACCCAGTGCTCTCTATCGCCGCTGGCAGGGCCTCCTCCACATCTCAACACTGGCCTTCTTCCCCGACCTTTCCGCTATTTCCCTAAGGGGCTCCATCACCCGCCTAACGTTGGAGCTCCCAATAACTAATAAACCCCTCCCCCCGTGTGCCTGCTCGGACCTTGCTGAAGGAGCGGCCACATGTCCACTCACAGGCAGAGAGGGCGATGCCACACGGCCAGCCTCCACATTTACCCTCCGCCTCATGCGCCGTGAACGCCGCTGAACCCGCCATTCCGCCCAACCGCGCCCGGTACCCGCAAAGATGTCTCGACAGCAGGGACAGTGGGTGAAGTATCACCCCTGAGTGAAACAACTGAACCACATCCTTTGCCTGGGCTTTGATTACCAATTGCCATGCTCTGAAAAGAGGGACATCCTACCTGATACACTTCCCACCCCTCCTAAAGCGGTGTTCCATCACCCACCCAACCTTCAAAACATCCTAGTCTGCTCCTATGCCAATCCCAATCCCTTGTCACAAGGATCATATCCCTGTGGAAGATCGAGATGCAAGACCTGACCAATCCACCAACCCAGCATTTGCTATTCCAGTCCTGTCACAGGTTTATCCTAACCCATCAGGGGCTGGGCCACCTGTGAAAGCCACCATGTCATTTACCAGCTCTGCTGCAATCATTTCACAGCTTTTTTATATTGGTCCACCAGCTGTCCACCAGGACGCACGGCCACCACCAAACTGTGACCAACAGCAAAGTAGCCCACCTTGTGGCAAAGCAAGCAGCTGAACATGACATGCTAGATTTCAATAGCTGCTTCACTACAGGAGCCATCTAGATCCTTCCCTCCACCACCAGCTTTTCTGAACTGCGCACATGCCAGTTATCCTGATAACAAGTTCTCCGCTCTTGTAATTATCTCGGCCTCAACTCATGGTAACATACTGTACCCACAGCTTCTACCAAACAGTTTCCGCCACCCGTGTCCTACCATCTCCTGCCTGTTCTCATCTCCTATCCTCTTTGTTTGCCGCCCTTGACAATGCACCCGCCAATTTTTCCCCACCCCCTGTCCACAACCTACTGACGCTGCACGTGTTGGCACTCTGTTCCCTGCACACTCTGCCAGACAGCATTCGTGTCCCTCCCCACCCCTACATTACTATCCCTTTCCCTTCCCCACCCTCTCCAAACTGCTGCTTACACCCTATGTGATAGTTGCATTCTGGCCCTAGATGCTGGAGTTGGCAGTCATGTGTGCATGAGGTGTGCTTGCTTGCGTATGAATGATATGTGTTTCTCTTCTGCTGATCAAGGCTATGGCTGAAAGCTTTATTTAAGCGTCTTTTAATTATGCCTGCCTGCAACTTAAGATATCTTCTTTACAGTAAGTATCAAATGGACATAATCCTTATTAATACAGGCAGGGGGAAGGGGGGGGGGGGGAGGAGGAGTTACCTTCATAGTCTCAAGTCTCAAATTTAAAATATGTTACAATTTAGGACAAAATAAAAATAATTCTTATTTATTTCTTTTGTTCAAAAAAAGTTCTTGGCATGAGACACAAGCTGCCAAAGATGATGCCTTGAGCACCATTTGCACATGTGATTTTCGTGAAAAATTTTAATACACTGTAGTCTCTGGAATAGTTCTTTTTTATTTGAAAGATAACAACTTCATGATTTCAATGATACATGTGGTTTGTAAACACATGTCAACATTCTCATGCTGTAGCCTTCTGATAGATTTTTTTTCTTTATTTCAGAAAATTCTTATCATTAACTTTTTTGAGACACTTTTTCAAACGCATTAACTGATCCAAAAATGTGTGAAAGTTCCAAAAACGTACAGGTTCCAATGCAAGCAGCTTCAGTGCATTCAGCTTAGAAATGAAATTATCTATTCAATGAACGAAAAATGTGTTCAACTGCATCGGTATCTTTCTCTGATATTGAGTTATGCCTCCCTGTTGAACCAATAGGAACTGGGGCACTCACAGTCTTTAAACCATCGCGAACCAGAAGTGAGCAATGATGGTGGTGTTGCTGTCTTGTAGCTGGAAATCTACATCCAGCAACTGGACCATGTGGTAGCATAAAGCACGCAACGATTTCTTTTAACTCATAACTGACATACACATATTCTCAGGAATTCACAAGTCACAGTCATATACACAGTCCACAAACATCCTTCTTAGCAGGTTGTGAGGTTGAATATTCTCCTGCTTTTCTTGAGGTCTTGGCTGGACAAATGGAATTTCTTGTTTCCTGCTCTTTAAAATCCATGCAATATAAGTTTGCCCATTACTTTGGGTCCAGAGATGGGTATTCTGAATTCCTTTCACAGGGTTTGTTTGGCTGAACCATTCTTCTCTTTTCTGCTGGCAGCCTTCTTCAGCTTCCTCTTTAGACAACAGGATGAGGGCTGCAGATATGTATGATTTCACCATTCTTGTTAAGTCATCGGCATTCTGAATTTCAGTTGTACTTGGGCTGGAAAGATTATGTTTTGTATCAAAGTGCTTCAGTAGGTCTCCTACACCATTACCAACGCCCCTTCCTGTGATCACTAGCAGTGTACATCCACTCCACTGACAAAAGTGAATTAGTCAATTCAAAAAGATGGCAACGATTTTTGAATTGACTAGGAGCGCCAGCAGAAATAATGATGATCTTTTCTGTCTGTGATTGCTCTTGTTCAAGAATTTTATGTACTGCCGACAATGTCTGTGCTGAGTCGTGCCCTGAGTCATCATCACTTTTAACTGCAGCACTTGTGATCTTGTTTTGGAAACAGGTTATGTCACTCCTTTAAAAATCAAAATGTGATCATTACTCAAATCATATCCTTGTACTTCTTGTGAAAGAATCACAGACTAGTTCCCAGCAAAATCACAGTGAAGCACTAAACACAGTTCTTCAGCCTGTACACGTCCCTTCACTGCTGCAATGTGGTGTTGTCGCAATCCCTTCAGATCCTGGTGTGTCACTGCTTCCACTGTCCATTTCCCAAGTCTGCCAATGAAAATGTCACTGGCTACAGTTTTCTTAATTAGCTTATTTTCCTCTTGTGTTGCATATGTAACTTCTGAAGAGTCATTTGCCCTTTCCAGGGCAGTAACCACATTGCCGAAGCAGACATGCCTCTTGCTTTACATCACAGATCACTAATGACTTCACACACCCACCCATGGTGTCATATGTCGTGTTCAAGTAAGTTCTTCAAAGTTACCATACAGAGTTCGAAATTTGCGCAATACACACATAAACAGACATCACTAGGTGGGCGTGGAAACACTCACTCAGGTTGTTTTGCATAAAACTTTGTACTTCCAATGTTTAATGTTGTATATTCCTTTTTGTACATTGTAAAAGTATCTTCAATACTACGAGTCAAGTATCTTTTCACCTTCAGCAATTTTTGTCCATCAACTGTTGTAGTTAAACTACATAAAATCATTCGAAATTCTGCTTATTTTGATCTTGTTTACACCAGTGGGCTTGAATTGTGGTGATTTTTCTTGTCACAGTAATTGTGTGGCCTCTGGCAAACCTTCTTTGATGATCAAACTGAATTTGTCCAATGTCATTCTGTGCAACATAAAATGGATGATCTCTGAAATTTTGTCACTGCAGAACTTACAACAGACCAAGAGGTACCAATATTTGCATATTTAGAAGCCTCTACAAATTAGCATGAGTTACCAGTCTTTTAGCTGTTCCTCCAATTCCACCACAATGAGATTTTCCATGGCTGGTTGCAACTAAAGTCCACTTAGCCGAGATACTAAAGCCTTTTTCATCCTGACATAAACTGATAAAAAAATCTTGAAATTCTTTTATTGGACAACACAGTCATCACTAAAGTAGTGAATATGCTTGATGTCTCCTATCGATAACCTAAAATATTTAGTCAGTCTCATTATAAAGGCTTGAGCTGCAATGATATCTTAACAAAAACAGTCACTAATAACACAGGTGCCAATATTCGGTAGTTCCTTACAACCAAAGCAAACCACAAAGGGGTGTAATGTGGCTTCACTGTCCTCCCAGTGAAACTGTCGAACAGCATCTTGAATGACAAATGAATAGTGCTCAGCAAAATCCATCAAAATGATCTCTTCACCATCTGAAAGGTGCCATAGACATGAACTTCAATGTTCTGAAGCGAATCTTAGTGACTTGCTGGACCATGAATTTTTTAGAGCCAGTTCCTCCATAAACTCTTGTGCAGTTATATGACATATCTCTAGTGTATCCATGTCAGTATGAAATCATTGTTTGTATTCTGTAATTTATTCTTGATCATATTCTTTGAAAACATGTACCAAATAAGCTTCCAGCTCAGGTTTTGCAGGACATCATTCCTAGTGCTGCAGCAAGTGATCTTTTGATTCTACATAATCCATAGTTTTCTTGATTACTACCATTTAGTCGTCATCCTTGATAGTTGTTGCAGCCGACATCAACATGGCATTTTGCTGTATTACACATAAGCCCACTCAGTTCGTGCTAGCAGCATCAACCATAATACACCTCTCTGGCCTGAGTTCAGAAAATTTTTAAAAGCCCAATTCACTGCCATATTACTCACAATAAGCTATGGTCATAGCTTCCAAGTTACAAAGTAGAAGGCATTTCCGCTTATGAACTCTTTCACCATCCATTCTTGCTGCTATGTAATCACTTTTGCCTGCGCACGGTCGAGAAAATTCATCTTATTTGAAAAACATGAGGACTCTGATCTTTTTATTGAGTCTTGGTCCCAACTTCCATCTTTAGTTTCGTTTCCTGCTTCAACGTTCTCAAAGGCCACTAAATTCTTTTGCTATCTGTTCTATACTCCAGCTGCAAGGAGCCAGGGTCAAAATTTGAATTTTACTGGCATAACTTACATGATGCACTTCAATTTTTATTTCATTACTTGAAATATCTATATGCTTTTATTTCTGGCATTGTTTCACCATTTGTGTTTCCGCAACATCAGTGATGCTGACATCAACAGTTGCTGGCATAGCTTTGGTGATGGAATCTTATGCTTTTTGAACTTTCTGCCTTATATAAGCCACTGAATCCCTTTTGCTAATTTGTTGAAGCTTTGAAGGCTGGTGAAGTATTCACTGTGCTGCACGCATTAACTGCATTCATTTAATCATCGATTCTTGCTCATCCCGCAGCTGTAGATGCTTATGAAAAAATTATCATCTAAATCTGAGAGAAAGCTTCTGGTCAGGCTTCAGACATTTATTAGTCAACAGTCTCAACTCCTTCTTCATCCTTTTTGTTTTTCCCAAATAGATTACAGCAGGTATTTCACAGAAATTGAAATATTTTCATTAGCAGGGCATTATGGTACGAACAAATTTGGGCATCTTCTGCAAAGTCCAGTTCAGAACTAAGTTTTAAAAGCTCTTTGTCCAACAACACTGGCTTAAGCTGAATTTTACCATATTAACATGATGTAGGCTAAGTTTACAACAGTCAGTGCCATCTTGAGCACACAAAAAAAGAGAATAAAAGAAAAGAAAAGGATCAGGTACTTCTTGGTTTGTGTCACAAAACACACAAAATGTGAATGAGTTCAGCCATAAAACTTTCTAAAAGCAATCTAATCACGAGCGCAACACCAGAGAGAACCGACAGATCCAAGATAATACATACTCCTTCAACAATAGTGTAAAAAAGTTTTGGCAATTTTTCAATAATTTCTTAAATTATGATGCAAAATAAAAATTCAATAATGAATTTACATGGTTCCAAAATTTACCAATATAGCTTCTGAAGCTTAAAAAACACCTTTTCTACATATATGGTAGGAAGAAAATAAATAGCCGGCCGAAGTGGCCGTGCGGTTAAAGGCGCTGCAGTCTGGAACCGCAAGACCGCTACGGTCGCAGGTTCGAATCCTGCCTCGGGCATGGATGTTTGTGATGTCCTTAGGTTAGTTAGGTTTAACTAGTTCTAAGTTCTAGGGGACTAATGACCTCAGCAGTTGAGTCCCATAGTGCTCAGAGCCATTTGAACCATTTTTTTGAAGAAAATAAATGTTAAAGAACATACAGTAGAGGTATGGGTCGCCAAAAGTATTTAAAATTTGGCACACAAAATGTTTTCAACAAATTTGCAAGTGTATATAATTTGATAGAGAAGGCTAGAGGTTATTGTACGAAAAGCATGAGAAGACAGCATAGCTGTGTGTGATACTACCAATTCTTGGCTGAATCTGCACACAAAGTTATGATTTATGGCTGGTTAAAGATGGGATCTCCAAATTGCACACTGAATAGTCTAATCAATAATGTACAAGCACTAGCCTTTAAGTGAGGAATAATTTTCATAAAAGTTACCCAAAGTTGGCCTTTTGCTAAGTGGCGCGAATATGGGACTATTTACTCCTGGGAGAACCTATCCCATAGAGCGGGACGGTGAAATACCTAGGAGTTACCGTAGACTGCAGGCTCACCTGGAAGCATCACATCCATGATGTGAAAGGGACAGCAATAGGACACCTTCGCGCCATGTATCCGCTGCTAAACCCGCAGTCGTCATTGCCACCGCAACACGGCATCATGCTATACCTAACGTTGGTCCGCCCACTGTTAGAGTATGCGGCCGAGGTCTGGGGGAAAGCCACAGATGCTCACATTGTGACTCTGCAGCAGATACAGAACCGCGCCCTGAAGACTGCTATGCATCTTCCAAGGCACGTCTCGACGCGCCAACTCCACAAGGACACCGGGATCCTGCCTCTCGGAGACAGGTTTCACGCCATCGCCAGGAAGTTCTACGAGACAGCAGGACACTCCCGCAACCAGCTTATCCGTAGACTGGGCCAACAACCCCCTCATAGGCCAACCACACTTTGGCCTGACTTGCTGAAGGATTAAGTTTTACTAAACCCCCATCAGAGTGTGTCTCTCTCTTTTTAAGGTTCACAAGCAGGGATAAATCAACAAGAGTGGTAAGATATTTTTCTCTCACCCACAGGAACAGCAGGAACGGCAAATTTTGTCCAAACTGCACCATCTCGAGCCAAGAAAAGGCTCGTCTTTTCAGCGTCAGCGTCACATCTATTTACAAGAGACTGTAGAAATGGAAGCAAAGGAGGTATCAAGCTGAAACTCACAGACAGTGGAGAACCTTCCCATAAAATCTGACTGGATTCAGAAATGGTCTAGTGGGTCTTGACGTGGAATGACTCAGCAGTTAAATCTTCAAAAGTTACATATGATTTGCATGATAACCCAACAAATAGTACACCGAAGACTGTTGTCACACCATGTATGATCATCGAAGGCAATGTGCCCGAGAAGCCTTCTTTTGTCAGCATGCATTAAATTAGTACCTATGTTTCAAGTCAGAAACATTGCTCACTGCTGCCCCACAAAGAGAAATATGTTGCCAAGGAACTATCATTCACAAAGTATGATCCTGGTACAATGGTACACATGAGTCTGTACATTCTAAATGACAGCACTGTCATGTTGTTGTTGTTGTGGTCTTCAGTCCTGAGACTGGTTTGATGCAGCTCTCCATGCTACCCTATCCTGTGCAAGTTTCTTCATCTCCCAGTACCTACTGCAACCTACATCCTTCTGAATCTGCTTAGTGTATTCATCTCTTGTTCTCCATCTACGATTTTTACCCTCCACGCTGCCCTCCAATGCTAAATTTGTGATCCCTTGATGCCTCAGAACATGTCCTACCAACCGATCCCTTCTTCTCGTCAAGTTGTGCCACAAACTCCTCTTCTCCCCAATTCTATTCAATACCTCCTCATTAGTTATGTGATCTACCCATCTAATCTTCAGCATTCTTCTGTAGCACCACATTTCGAAAGCTTCTATTCTCTCCTTGTCCAAACTATTTATCGTCCATGTTTCACTTCCATACATGGCTACACTCCATACAAATACTTTCAGAAACGACTTCCTGACACTTAAATCTATACTCGATGTTAACAAATTTCTCTTCTTCAGAAACGCTTTCCTTGACATTGCCAGTCTACATTTTATATCCTCTCTACTTCGACCATCATCAGTTATTTTGCTCCCCAAATAGCAAAACTCCTTTACTACTTTAAGTGTCTCATTTCCTAATCTAATTCCCTCAGCATCATCCGACTTAATTCGACTGCATTCCATTATCCTCGTTTTGCTTTTGTTGATGTTCATCTTATATTCTCCTTTCAAGACAATGTCCATTCCGTTCAACTGCTCCTCCAAGTCCTTTGCTGTCTCTGACAGAATTACAATGTCATCGGCGAACCGCAAAGTTTTTATTTCTTCTCCATGGATTTTAATACCTACTCCGAATTTTTCTTTTGTTTCCTTTACTGCTTGCTCAATATACAGATTGAATAACATCGGGGAGAGGCTACAACCTTGTCTCACTCCCCTCCCAACCACTGCTTCCCTTTCTTGTGTGCCTCAGCGATACAGATAGCCGTACCGTAGGTACAACCACAACGGAGGGGTATCTGTTGAGAGGCCAGACAAACGTGTGGTTCCTGAAGAGGGGCAGCAGCCTTTTCAGTAGTTGCAAGGGCAACAGTCCGGATGATTGACTGATCTGGCCTTGTAACAATAACCAAAACGGCCTTGCTGTGCTGGTACTGCGAACGGCTGAAAGCAAGGGGAAATTACGGCCGTAATTTTTCCCAAGGGCATGCTGCTTTACTGTATGATTAAATGATGATGGCGTCCTCTTGGGTAAAATATTCCAGAGGTAAAATAGTCCCCCATTCGGATCTCCGGGCGGGGACTACTCAAGAGGATGTCATTATCAGGAGAAAGAAAACTGGCGTTCTACGGATCGGAGCGTGGAATGTCAGGTCCCTCAATCGGGCAGGTAGGTTAGAAAATTTGAAAAGGGAAATGGATAGGTTACAGTTAGATATAGTGGGAATTAGTGAAGTTCGGTGGCAGGAGGAACAAGACTTCTGGTCAGGAGACTACAGGGTTATAAACACAAAGTCAAATAGGGGTAATGCAGGAGTAGGTTTAATAATGAATAGGAAAATAGGAACGCGGGTAAGCTACTATAAACAGCATAGTGAACGCATTATTGTGGCCAAGATAGATACGAAGCCCACACCTACTACAGTAGTACAAGTTTATATGCCAACTAGCTCTGCAGATGACGAAGAAATTGAAGAAATGTATGATGAAATAAAAGAAATTATTCAGATAGTGAAGGGAGATGAAAATTTAATAGTCATGGGCGACTGGAATTCGAGTGTAGGAAAAGGGAGAGAAGGAAACATAGTAGGTGAATATGGATTGGGGCTAAGAAATGAAAGAGGAAGCCACCTGGTAGAACTTTGCACAGAGCACAACTTAATCATAGCTAACACTTGGTTTAAGAATCATGAAAGAAGGTTGTATACATGGAAGAACCCTGGAGATACTAAAAGGTATCAGATAGATTATATAATGGTAAGACAGAGATTTAGGAACCAGGTTTTAAATTGTAAGACATTTCCAGGGGCAGATGTGGACTCTGACCACAATCAATTGGTTATGACCTGTAGATTAAAACTGCAGAAACTGCAAAAAGGTGGGAATTTAAGGAGATGGGACCTGGATAAACTGAAAGAACCAGAGGTTGTACAGAGTTTCAGGGAGAGCATAAGGGAACAATTGACAGGAATGGGGGAAAGAAATACAGTAGAAGAAGAATGGGTAGCTTTGAGGGATGAAGTAGTGAAGGCAGCAGAGGATCATCTGGTTTCTGTACAAATTGTAAATAGCCTTTCGCTCCCTGTATTTTACCCCTGCCACCTTCAGAATTTGAAAGAGAATATTCCAGTCAACATTGTCAATAGCTTTCTCTAAGTCTACAAATGCTAGAAACGTAGGTTTGCCTTTCCTTAATCTTTCTTCTAAGATAAGTCTTAAGGTCAGTATTGCCTCACGTGTTCCAATATTTCTACGGAATCCAAACTGATCTTCCCCAAGGTCCGCTTCTACCAGTTTTTCCATTCGTCTGTAAAGAATTCGTGTTAGTATTTTGCAGCTGTGACTTATTAAACTGATAGTTCGGTAATTTTCACATCTGTCAACACCTGCTTTGTTTGGGATTGGAATTATTATATTCTTCTTGAAGTCTGAGGGTATTTCACCTGTCTCATACATCTTGCTCACCAGATGGTAGAGTTTTGTCAGGACTGTCTCTCCCAAGGCAGTCAGTAGTTCTAGTGGAATGTTGTCTACTCCCGGGGCCTTGTTTCGGCTCAGGTCTTTCAATGCTCTGTCAAACTCTTCACGCAGTATCGCATCTCACATTTCATCTTCATTTACATGCTCTTCCATTTCTATAATATTGTCCTCAAGTACATCGCCCTTGAATAGACCCTCTATATACTCCTTCCATCTTTCTGCTTTCCCTTCTTTGGTTAGAACTGGGTTTCCATCTGAGCTCTTGATATTTATACAAGTGGTTCTCTTTTCTCCAAAGGTCTCTTTAATTTTCCTGTAGGCAGTATCTATCTTACCCCTAGTGAGACAAGCCTCTACATCCTTACATTTGTCCTCTAGCCATCCCTGCTTAGCCATTTTGCACTTCCTGTCGATCTCATTTTTGAGACGTTTGTATTCCTTTTTGCCTGCTTCATTTACTGCATTTTTATATTTTCTCCTTTCATCAATTAAATTCAATATCTCTCCTGTTACCCAAGGATTTCTACTAGCCCTCGTCTTTTTACCTACATGATTCTCTGCTGCCTTCACTACTTCATCCCTCAGAGCTACCCATTCTTCTTCTACTGTACTTCTTTCCCCCACTACTGTCAATTGTTCCCTTATGCTTTCCCTGAAACTCTGTACAACCTCTGGTTTAGTCAGCTTATCCAGGTCCCATCTCCTTAAATTCCCATCTGTTTGCAGTTTCTTCAATTTTAATCTGCAGTTCATAACCAATAGATTGTGGTCAGAGTCCACATCTGCCCCTGGAAATGCCTTACAATTTAAAACTTGGTAGCACAAAGAACCTTCCTGCATTAAACTTACCAAAATCCCCCAAACTACTCAAAATTTAATATTTTAGTGAGGTGACTTGCTACCGCTGTCAGGAACTTTAATAATTGCATTTTATCCATCAGCTGTAGAAATTATTCTTTGTTCATTTCCGCTTTCAGTCATAACAGTCGTGAAAACAGTACATCAGATGGAAAAGTAATTCATGTTATTTTTAGATGAACTGAAAGTCCTCAAGTTACAAGATGTTTACAAAACCTTTATGTAGTACCCCATTACTCTAAACAACATAAAACTGGCCTCATGGTATCTCACAGCTGAATAGAAAGAAAAAATGGAAATGAGCGTATGGCATAATTGGCCAGGAGGCCCCTATTCGGGGAAGTTCGGCCACAAAGTGCAAGTCTTATTTCATTCAAAGCCACATTGGGCAACTTGCGCGCCATTGATGAGGATGAAATGATGATGAGGACAACACAACACCCAGTCCTCGAGTGGAGAAAATCTCCAACCCGGCCGGGAATCAAACCCGGGCTCGCTTGCATAGGAGGTGAGAGCGTTACCACCCAGCTAAGCAGGCGGACAATAGAAATAAACAATGTGAGCACTGATCTCTGTTCTTATAATAACATCCTATTGTTCATGTCTGTCTTTGAATGATCTTACTGTTAATCCCTCAATCCCATTCACTCATATCTGTTCTCCCATAGCCAGATGAAACAATCCTTGCTTTCAAAATCTTGCTCTGGTGTACCCACTAGCTAATTAATAAAGCCTCCTCCTTCCTCCCCTCTTGGTCATATATTACAAGAGAATTGGCCAACTCATAATGTAGTAAAGCCTTCTCCTTCTTCCCCTCTTGATCATATATTACAAGAGAATTGGCCTGCTTGAACTAAAATGTAATTCCAAACTGTTTTGATGAGCAATCTGGAGATTTGAATAAATGGACAGTCACCACATTCTCCTTATGTGAAACTAGTTAGTCAGTAACATACTGTGATGTGATGTTAAACATATAGCAGCTACAAACACTAAGCAACCATTTTCAAAAGGCATGGACCAAAACTCCTTCACAAGTCTTCCATCTCATTCTGGAGAAGAATCAGTAAAGTAATTTATTTGCTTGTTTCACCGCCTGTATTCATAACACCAGCCAATGATAGGAAATGCCAAATTATGTTTTTAAAAATGAAAGAATACCATAGAGAACATATACCTAGTTAATGTTGACTGTGCCAAACTGCTACTGATCATCAAACGTGAAAGTAAATTTGTGTGCCTTGTTGCTTGGAGGGCTACTTATAGGAAGTTTTATATTATATACCACATATTATCGTTATTACAAATTTTTGTACAGACTACATTGTGTATATGTGTAAATAACCCAACAGCAATACTATAACATTAATGAACAAGGAATATGCAAAAATACCTACTGCTGTGACCTCTTCATAGCAAAAACTAACAATCCCACACTTCATAAAAATTGCGTAACTTTCTATTAAGTAATATTCAAGTTTTAACATAATGCACACCTAAAATTTAATTACATTTCGATAGAAATACACGCTACCAACCGGCGAAATGTAAGCGTCATTCACATTTTTTTCCTGTGATTGTTAACGTCCTAATATTCCGGTTAAAGTAAATCAATGACCAACCCTTGAATGCAAATTACTGGGGCCATAACATTTGCTAATTATTGGCTGCTGTGCAACAATGAATTCAAACTACTACAACAATAACATCTATCGTGAAATATAGCACACACATCATTTTCCCAGGATGTAAACAAACTGTCCATATTTCAGACTACACAGAAGTATCTCATAATATTTTAAACATCTGTGATGTCTATCAAGCTCTGTGTACATGTAAAGATATGTTTGTGACACACATGATACACGTAAAAGACACGTCTAAATTAATTTATTTAGTAAATATTTATTTTTTCGTGTCTTTACCTTGAAGATTCATCTGACAGTTGTGGGTTAACGTGCAACACCTTCAGTGTCTCTAAGGCCTTCACCAATCTTTCAAGTGTTGCCATGATGGGGCACTGTATACGACAATGTTTTAATAAAAATTGTTGTTATCTCAATTTAATTTTTGATAGCGTGTTAAGCGCGTCGTCCGACGCATTGTGTTTTCAAAACATGCTAATACTTCAAGGCCATTTTGAATTTTGCACTGTCAAAGATTTGACGAAGGAAGCTATACAGTTCCGAAGATTTGCACGAACAGATATTCTGACTTCTCAAGTCTTGTAATACAACTGTGGCAATAATAAACCTAAAATTAAGCAATACATTCAGTTCAAAAATTTGTCATACTACTGCAGTATATTTACATATCTTGCATCCTATATGGCCTGGAAAATCTACCATACAGGTGCTTACTTTAAGCGAAATAAAATCGACATAGTTACTGCAATAGTGTATTTTATTCTAAAACTTCGTCATCATTTCAGCTGTCGGACTGTGTATTTTATTCCAAAACTTTATCATAATTACAGCTGTCGGACTGCGTTATTCCGGGGATGAATCGCCCGTTTCGGTGTGCCTCTTCGAATCACAGCAGACAAGGGAAAACAATTTGAGTCGTGTCTCTTTGAAGCACTGTCAGACATAATGAGTATGAAGCGGATTAGAACTACAGCTTTACACCCGGCAACGAATATTTTAGTTGAAGCCATCCACTGCTGACTGAAAGTGTTGCCTCTATGTCACGATTCACAGAGGTGGACAGAGACGTTGCCCATCTTCCTCCCGGGCCTCCGGATCTCACTGAAAGATGACATGAAGCCATGACTGCAGAACTTGTTCGTGGCCAGCCGATACGACTGCTCGCGAGCTCTTTGCAAACGTATTAGACGACTGCATTGACCCGTCAGATATCGTACAACAACTGTGTACACAAATCCGGCAATTACGCCCCTTTGTTACAAGGGATCAGCAGACCCATCGCCCTTTTGCTTTTGACGAGCTGCGAGAGTGCCATTATGTCTTCATACAACATGACGCAGTATGCAAGCCACTGCAGCCACCCTACAGGGGACTTTAGTATGTCATCAAAAGGGAGGATAAGATATTCAAAGTCGATGTGATGGGTATGCCAACCGCCATCACTGTCGACGGGCTCAAAGAAGCCCTCCGCGCACCCTACACTGGTACGGATTTATCTACACACGACACGGACTTAACAAACGCTCCAGCCACTCCACCGCCTACTATAGAACAGCCCACGACGGATGTTGGAGGCTGTCTCCAATATACCATCAGCAGCCTATGCACAACCCGTGTTACAAAGGTTCGACGACCGTTTGATTCAACAGAAAATATAGTTGAGACTATGTTATGTGATATGTGCAGCGCAATACTTTGCACAAGTGATTACTATTTTTAATTATTATCTTTGGCGTAGCGTCTGACTTATGTTTTCTCTTTGTTTCATAGACTATTTTTTATTCTGTTGTTGAATGTGCTATGAAACAGAGTTGTGTGAGTCACGGTTCAGTTTTTATGTTGCATTAAAGTTAATTCGTCTAGTGGAGCAACAATATTACGACATTCAAGAGAATCCAGTTTGTGAACGTGATGAAATAACAGTAGGGCATATCAATCAAATTTTTGTCAAAGACAAACTGTACGTAGACCAGCTATTCGATTCCATAAACAATTAAGTAGATCTTATCAACTATTACCAATTACTACACTAAATCTGTAAAAATCCAAAATACTGATGGCTTGCAGGACAAAAGAATAAGGTCATACTTAGGATGAATGTGACAGGGTTTTGAACGCCTCCTCTGGGATATGAGTCCAGCATGATACCACTGCACCTTCTGGATTGGTACACACAGACAGCTCATGAAGGTAGTAAAGTTTATCAAGTGCGCCCACGACACGCACAAGTGTTATGACCTCTCGAAATACTCAGATAAAGTTTCTTGGACACCAAAGAATCTCACATATCAAATTAATAAATTAAACAACAAGACAGAATTACCTGGCAAAGCAGACTCTGTATTACTAAATGTTTAACACAGGTCATGACACATGCTTCAGTATTTCATGTAAATATTGTCTGAACTTAAATAATTCAAATTTCTGTCGTTATGTTCAAGGTTTAGCAATGAAGTAAGTATTACAGTTAGAAACTATGTATGCCAGCTACCATCACTGTCAACAGGCTGAAACCAGACCTTAGACTGGTACTGCTTGTAACTTATAGTGCGAAACTGTTCAAATCACATTCTTCCAGTATTTGAGAATGAGAACATTTAGTAATTGGCAAAATGTTAAACATAATTTTAAATCTTTACAAAACTTTTTCTTGCTCATATACCCCACAAAAAGTTTATCGATTACTATACTTCCACTGTTCATGCAGTACACCTTCAGCTTCAGACCTTATTTTTAATTTATTGCTTCTTTACTACTAATTCTATTCGCAAAATATTTTACAGATATTATCCACACAAAACACAGAATGTATGTGCAGAATTATATCATTTTATGACAATTAGTTCAGGAGATATGATCTCATAAACATTAAAATGCGCGAAAAACTAAGAGAACTAAGCACAAATTACCCAGACCACATTCATTCAGGGTTTGACAATGAGAGCACTTGGTGGCTATCTCAAACCTTTTCCAAGCTTTTTCTCGCTTACATGCTTAACATCAAATACTGAACACATTTGTAAAGTAATCATAGGTTTAAATCTTTTTTATGCATTTGTGTGTTCGATTCTTTAAGGAATTGAGGGTTTATTGGTCAGCAGCTGAAGCACAGTTTATGTTGGATGTCAACAAAGTAGATAAAAAGGTGATGTCAGCAGCTAATGATACAGTGTGCTCACAACAGAAATATCAACACAAGATTGTGATTAGTCTATTATTTAATGATGAGGCTATGAAACACACCCATCACACTAAAAGTCAGAGTTTACTATGACAATTAAGAATATAGCTGTAACACAACATCAAAAGCAAATATCCTAGATCACTGTTTTTATTCGTCATTACGATGCAGCTTCTGTTTGTATCGCAAACTGCCAAGAGATTAAACATTAGGAACTGTAACATCGAAACGTTTCCAACATCGGCATTCATTTGTTCTTGGTCTGAGAGTCAACCAACTTCACCACTGCTGTTTGTAGGTGGGAACCTCTGTGGTGATCAGGTTCTGGAAAACTGTTACTATGTGAGTGAACACTTATTTATAGCAACACACACGAACACCATAACATCCAGTTCTGGTAAGACACAATAATGAATCTGTCCAGGCTGAAAATTGAACTCCCTAACAAAACTGTCACCTTCAGAAATAAGTATTAGTCCAGAGACTAATTCTGTTACCAACATTGGTGGTCTAAGGGCTTCAACAGTTCTTGTCCTCGGGGCTGTTTACTGTAGGCAGCTGAATTCAGAATGGCCACTGCTCTCTTCAGGCTGTTGCTGTGTGTGAACTCAGTCCTGCATAGCTGATTCATTCTCAATGAAATCCCATTGTTGCCTGCCAAGTACTCCTGCTGGTTTGCTGGGCTGCAAGTTACAAAGCTGCACAGATTGATACACCTAATCTCCGTGATTGGCTGAGGCCATCGTCAATAACACATGTCATGACCATTGCCCATATATGGCGATACTGTGAGCACCAGTGACGTCACAGCTGGCAGGTAGTCTATATAAGGGGCACACCAGTAGCCCACTGGCAATCGTATCACTTGACAATGGCCAAGGAGTGCTTGACCAAAAGCTCATGTAACCTTAATCACTTGATACAGCTGGGAACGCAATCAGCTTTTATTAAAAACTGTTTGCATTGCTGCTTCCTTTGATGTATTATTTATAATTGTAAGTTGAATGTAATAAATGCTATGAAGCCTTAAAACATCATCCACTGGCGCCCTCTGTGGACAACCACTGGAGTGCTCATTGCTCTTCACCTTGTCTAAATGTAGGCTACTCTGGAATGCCACCATGACAGAAGGGTGCACTACACAGCAAAGGTCGTGATGTAGAGTACAACAGACACAGACACATCAAAAAATTAGAAGGTGATACACAGAACCTTTTTTCTTATACATTGTATTTCTTCCTTCTAAGCACCAAATAGTGCCAAAACAGCTCCATTTTCCTCATTCAATAGTGTTGATATTTTCACTTTTATAACATAAGATCTTTCTAGAATGAAAACTGGTTTATTAATTTATGTTCTTATTTAGCACAGTGTAGGGTTTTTCTCTGACTAGATATTGGAAAACCTAAATCACCATCGTTTTTGGCCTCCATTCTAATATAATACTCATAGAAAGGCCATCCAGGTCATCACACAATATTTTAAATTTCACAATAAAAAAGAAAATAATAAAAAGCTATTAAGACACAACTGGTCAAAACCAGTTGCAAAATGAATTAGATAAGATATCTGTTTGGTGCGAAAAGTGGCAATTGACTCTAAATAATGAAAAGTGTGAAGTCACCCACATGATTGATGGAGGACATCGAAAAAATTCAAAGAGGGGCTACTCGCACTGTGTTATGCCAAATAGGGGAGACAATGCAACTGGGGTGTCAATCATTAAAACAAAGTCGGTTTTCATTGTGGCAGGATATTCACATGAAGTGTAAATCACAAATCTCTCCCTCAAATGCGAAAACAATTTGTTGGCACAGATCTACATAGGGAGACATGACCATTTAAATAAAATAAGAAACATCAGAAGTCGCACAGAGAGACTTAAGTGTTCATTTTCCTGTGTGCTGTTTGAGTGTGTAATGGTAGAGAAATACCTTTAAGGTGGTTCGATGAATCCTCTGCCAGGCGTTTAGTTGTGAATTGCACAGAAGCCACGTTTAACTTTAGATGGTAGCAGACAATGCCATCCTCTACCCCCCAGTGACAAAACTTTCTTCTTAAGAATGCTTGACATTGATGTCCCATACTATCAATAGCAAATGTGAACGCCTAAGTTTGTTATGTATTGTGGGATGTTTTGTCATGCTGTTCCACCATATTCCATTCTGCCGAGAGTAAATAAGCCTTATGAAGTTCCATAACTCGTTAAGTTTGTATATAATGATAATATAGCACTATGAAGCAAGAACTTCTACACAACGTATTATAGTTTCCAGTACAGGAAAGAACAACTTGGCAAATTCTAAGTTGTCTTTTGATATTGCACTAGCACAAACTAATTCTCAAAGAGTGGGATACTATTTGGATGTCAAGGAGTATTTTAAATATTAATTAATAATATAATAACTCTTGTTTAAGAAATGCTTACAAGTCTTTGCCAAAAGCTGCTAGGTACAGTTAGTCTTTAAATTCATTTGAAGGCTGTTGTATAGTTTTAGTCCATGATACATTTTGTGTTTTAGACTGATTTTTTCAGTGGAGAAATTACACAGCCAACCAGTTGCAAATAATTGTTTAATACAAGGATTTGAAGCCATAAACCTATCTAGCAAATCATATTCTCAAGGAAGGTATTTTCCCTGAATATTTGAAACTGACTGTTACACCACCAATCTATAACAAAAGACTCACAAAAATTCCAAACAATTATAGGCCCATGTCAATAGTTCTCATTACATCAAAAGTCGTAGAAAATAGTATATATATGCAAATTGACAATTATTTTGAATGTAATAAATTATTGAGTAGTAGCCAGTTTGGCTTTCAAACTCAACCACCAACAACAAATGCAATTTAGTGTCTCCTCAGTAACTTATATGAAGCATATTGGAACCAGAAACTGACTTATGCAACACTTCTAGGTCTAAGCAAAGCCTTTGTCTTTGTCACACATGGCACAACGACCAAAAACGTTGTAGATAATCAATTACAATCATTGCTTTCATACTTAAGTAACAGGCCACATTTACTAAAGACAAATAACCAAAATGAAGAACCCATGAAAATATAGACTCAGTGCTCGAGCCTCTGGAATATTCATTGTGTATATCAATTACTTTCCACATTACTTGCCATGTGACAATGTGCTGTATGCTGATCAGATAACACTAATTACAGTTGGAGAATAATCTACAAGAAGTCTTACAGTACAAAAAAGTAGTAACTGAAAAGATTACAGGACCAATAAAACCAGACAAAACTTGCTTCACCCTGAAGACATTTAAACGAGGTATAAAAAATGTAAAATTACATGTAGATCAAAAACGTAATATCTGATAGACATACAAATTACCTATGTGGCAAATTAGCTCATACTCTCTTTCTGTTGTACAAGTTGATATACGCTAGTAATAATAATTTACTATGTCCATACACTTTCCTTTCTTTTACTTGAAATGCAATATGGGGTACTAAAAACATTGGGGTGACTCAGTGGGTTCATATAACATCTTCAAGTGGTAGAAGAGAGCAGTTAGATGCATATTAAGTCCAATACCAATACAAAACTGCAATATATATATATATATATATATATATATATATATATATATATATATATATATATACTAGGCAGTGTCTATCTTAGATTCTTTAAACTGTTGCAGTTTTGTCTTGGTGTTGGACTTAATATACATCTAACTAATATATATAGAATATTAACTTAAGTTCCAAAGTGCAATCCATATAACTAAAAATAATAGTAAACCAGATCTTTGATACTCAAGATAGACATAAACCCATAAGAGCTATAAAGACCTAAGTTGGAAGTCTTAAAACAAACTACCAAAGACAGTGAGCGGTCTACCCCTGAATAACATAAAGCATCTCATAGAAGTATGTTTCAAACATACACGATACTATTCAGCTGTTGAATTTTTTACATTGACACACAAGAGACATGCAATAAGAACTCCATAAATACCTTAAGTGCTATATTACGTACTATGTGTGTGCAGTATTGTATCAGCATAGATTATTTACACTGTTTTATACATGCATAATTAATTTAAATCAGAATTATGTATGATACTATTGTATAAATAATTATGGGATATTATTCTGCTAAATGCACAGTATCACTGTATGTAAGATTATTGTATTATCATTATTACTTTAGCATATATATCTACTGGTTTTGCACATGTATATGTATGTAAAATATTTACTACTGTATTGTTTTATGTATTGAACATACTGACAAAGTCAATTGTACAGAAAACATACCAAACTGCAAACAAAGATTCTGTTCAGTTCTATCATGAACGAATGTACATAGTTTTTTTTCACTATAGTAATTCGTAAATGTTGTGTATTTCCGAGTGATCATAAAGTCCCATTCTCGTGTCCACATTATCACCAATGGTTACTTTGTATTAATGTGGGATCATGGCAGAGGACAACGTTGAGGCAATGTGAGTGATTATTACTATGTGATTTATTGATACAGCTGTAAGTATTTCCATGCAACTGTTATTGTCTTTTTACAAACATTGTATTACTGCATAATAAGTCACACATTTTGAACTTGTGAAACGAATATACATGGTGTATACTGGACAGTTGTAACAATCATTACACATAAATGCGTCATGCAGAATGAAAAAGAGAGAAACAGTGTGTGTGACACATTATAGATGCTGAGAAAAACATATTAGCAAATTAAAATGGGATGTGCTTGATATGTGTTAATCATTAAGTATAAATGCATTATGAAATAGAGCACAATAGTATGACTCAATAAACATTTTAAGAAAAGCTCAAATAATATAGTGGTCCAAACATACAACAATTTTAGTATAGTCTGTCCAAAATTACTTTAGGATTGACACTTCAACAGGAACACATGGAGGTGCAATAACTAGCCCAAAACAACAGTATGTGCTGTATTATGTACTATGCCCTTGTATAAGCTGTATGGTTATATTACATTGCCATGTCCCACACAGAACAAACGTGTAATCTTACATTTCACTCTACAGGCAAACTACTCACTTTATAAATACATAAATTGCAGCAATGTGTTCTGGAAGACTTACACTAAGTTTTGATTTTAGTTTTATCTTCAGCAATAAATTATTAAAACGATATACACACAGTTTACGAAAACAGATTTTCTCCCGACGTTACCGAATTTTCCAAATGCAGGAAAGTGTTGTATTATCGAAATTAGGCGAATATATTATGTGAATGAACTCTTAAGAATATGCAGGAACTATAACCCCCAGCTGAACACCGACGACATAAATATTATAAATTTATTACTTTAATGAACAGCGAAAATCAAGGAATAAAATACGCTGGAGAAAAAATGGAGAGATCTTATGAAAGCAAGACATACTTGTATGTTTGTATTAAGAAGCAAGGACAACACATGAACAAAAATGCTGTTAACTCGTTCATAATGTAGATACGAAGATAGTCTACACTTTCTGATACTTGCTCAGTTGCTTGTGTCGCCACACGGACCCCTGTTGAATCCTGCCTTGATGTCAAATGTGGTGGGTCTGGAAAGACTTTTTAGATTAGATTAGATTCAGTTTTCGTTCTATAGACCCAAAAAATCTACATCTACATCTAAGTCTACATTTATACTCCGCAAGCCACTCAACGGTGTGTGGCGGAGGGCACTTTACGTGCCACTGTCATTACCTCCCTTTCCTGTTGCAGCCACGTATGGTTCATGGGAAGAATGACTGCCAGAAAGCCTCTGTGCTCGCTCGAATCTCTCTGATTTTACATTCGTGATCTCCTCGGGAGGTATAAGTAGGGGGAAACAATATATTCGATACCTCATCCAGAAACGCACCCTCTCGAAACCTGGACAGCAAGCTACACCGCGATACAGAGCGCCTCTCTTGCTGAGTCTGCCACTTGAGTTTGCTAAGCATCTCCGTAACACTATCACGCTTACCAAATAACCCTGTGACGAAACGCGCCGCTCTTCTTTGGATCTTCTCTATCTCCTCTGTCACCCTGACCTGGTATGGATCCCACACTGATGAGCAATACTCAAGTATAGGTCGAACGAGTGTTTTGTAAGCCACCTCCTTTGTTGATGGACTACATTTTCTAAGGACTCTCCCAATGAATCTCAGTCTGGCACCCACCTTACCAACAATTAATTTTATATGATCATTCCACTTCAAATCGTTCTGTACACATACTCCCAGATATTTTACAGAAGTAACTGCTACCAGTGTTTGTTCCGCTATCATATAATCATATAATAAAGGATCATTCTTTCTATGTATTCGCAATACATTACATTTGTCTATGTTAAGGGTCAGTTGCCACTCCCTTCACCAAGTGCCTATCCGCTGCATATCTTCCAGCATTTCACTGCAATTTTCTAATGCTGCAACTTGTCTGTATACTACAGCATCATCCGAGAAAAGCCGCATGGAACTTCGCACACTATCTACTAGGTCACTTATATATATTGTGAGAACCAATGGTCCCATAACACTCCCCCCAGAGGCGTGCAGTTCCTCATGTTAAGCACCAATGAGCAAGGGTCTTCAGATTGATTACCTTGTGTGAAAAAAAATCAGAATGAAGTCCTCAGGGCTTCGCTGTACACCATGAAATGAGATGATTCTCGTGGGTGTGGAACAGCCTGTCTTCTCAGATCACCAGACAACATTCAAACATATAGTATTAATAAGTTTTATTACGAAATGAACAATGACAATACTTTGAGAATAAGAGAGAAGTGTCGCAAGAGATGGGTGATCTACGAAATAAACAAGATTCTTCAGTAGAGACAATGCTACATAGTACTAGCGAAATTGTTGGTCTTGAAGGTGCTGTAGTAATGGCCCGCGACCAGTTGGGCGTGGCACTTATATTCTCTTCACATAGAGGCCGCTGCTCTGGTGTTGTCGTCCTGGAGAGGGGTCGGTCAGTGCGCAATTGGCTGTCGTCTTATTCATAGCCCTCTCTGCTCTCTCGTTCACGACTGGCGTGCCAGCGCTTGATGTTACGCCGTAACATCCCCATCCCATAGAGCAGAGCTCCTTTAATGAAAGGATACTTGTGCCGAACAATCCTGCCTGCTCTCATGTAAACTGGGGGCTGTATCAGTGAGTGTGAGTGCTCATGTCGATGTGTGAGTGTCTGCAGTGGCTGACTCCATTGACAATGATGGCAGGGCGACAGTTGGAACTGGTGGCGTGGGGGCTTAGTCAGAGGGGGAAGATCTAGGATCAGGCATTGGCGATTGAGAGGTAGACGTTGCATAGTGCGGTCTCATGGAACAAGGTATGCTGGTAAAACCAGCTAAACTTTGTTTAGCTTGGCATTAACTAAGAGCATCATTATGTGAGCGTCTCTTTCTAAAAGTGGATAGGGGCTGGTGTCAAATAGTTGCAAGGGTACTCTAACTACATCCATATGGAGCATGATATGGGTACATTGATCAAGGTCTTTATGCACGAAAATGTCTGGGTTCATATGGCGACGAGCTGTTGAAGGTTGGAAATTTGCAGTACAGTTCCTCATTTGTAGCATCAATGAGCAAGGGTCTTCAGGTTGATTACCTTGTGTGAAAAAAAAATCAGATGGAAGTCCTCAGGGCTTCGCTGTACACCATTACTGATGTAGAAGTGCTGAGATCGGTTTTGAAAGCATTCCACAGCATCAGTAATACCAGTGGCAATGCTGCCAGCCAGGAAGACTTGTGCAGCGCCGACTTGAGAGTTCTGTGCCAGCATTCCACCACACAGTTGCTTGCTGGATGGTAGCTTGTGAAACAATGAGTTAATCGACATAAAGCAGCTAATTCATTGAAAAAATAAGGCTCAGTTTGTCAGCTGTGATCTGTTGTCACATGAGCTGGGCAGCCAGGTCTCGCAATCCATGTTGTCAAAAAAGCTCATGCAACTATCTCTGCAAAATGTCCATAATAGACGTGGCTTCGGACCACAAGTAGACTTATCAGTGCCCGTGAGAACATATGCGAATCTGTTTATGGGGATAGTGGCCCCACAGTACCTTTGTAGACATTTTAACAAAGGGAAGGGATGGGAGTTGAAGAGGGGAGCTGATGAACTACCAGCAGCTGGGCAGTACCAGGTGCTGAACTCTCTGAGAGTGTGACAGAAGACCACGACCAGGCCGGTAGTATTGGGTTCAACACCTGCCACCTACACCACACCATGGATGGGGTGATCAAGGGAAGAAGAGGCATGGAGTGGGATTTAGTGCACTCCTTCAGCCAGTAGCAGCCATTCACGCTGCACCAGGCTGGGCTAAGCATCTGCATTGACGCAAGAAGAACGACGTCTCGCTAGGACACAGGCGCAAGGACTAGCGCAGTGGTCGACACCGCGAGTCTGTCCGTAACCAGGGCAGGAGGCAACTACGGCCAACAGTGCACCATCCTTTGTAAACTTGTCACAATAAATAATTCACTGAATAATCATGTTTTCTTAGCGCCACAAGCGCTTTCAGACGATTCCTGACATCATGCAGATCCACTCGGACCCTCTATACTACACTTGAAAGTAACGAAAGGTCGAGGTCAGCTCTGCAAAACGTCACAGCAGATGAGGAAGTAGCCCATAGGAACTTCTTTCAGCTGCATTTGGATAGTTTACTTCGAAAGGAACTCCTGTAAATCTTGGTCCGTTACTTATGCCATAACTAACTGGGTTGGATCCAATCATGCAGAGAGTATGTTAATTCTTGAGAAGTAACCAGAAACTATGTGTCAGCCCCTCACAAGTGACGAAAATTGGGTGTTAAATGCCAAAGAAATAACTTTCTGGTCTGTAAGGACAGTGAATTGGCATCCCTGATCTTGTGGTTTGAAATGTCTAATTGCTTCCTAGTCTGCTAACAGCTCGTGGTCATAGGAATCCCATTTAGTTTGTGTGTCAGACAACTTGCGGGGGAAAATGGAGGGGCTGCCATGACCCTTTCAGTTTTGTTGCAGCACTGCCCCTTTACCCACCTGTCTAACATCTACAACCACAGCCAGTGGCGCTGAAGGAGGAGGGTGAGCAAGAAGTACTGCCACTTGCAAGGAGGATTTGACTTTGTGGAAACCAGACAATATTTCATGTGTCCACACGATGGATCCTTTTCCTCGTGAAGTGTTTCCAGAAAGCTGCTGTGAGTGGTGCCTGGGCTGCTACAGCTTGTGATAGGGGGTGCCTGTAGAAAGTAGTGATGCCTTAGAAAAAGCGTACTTGCTGATATGTTTCGGGTAGGGAAAATTATTGAAACAAGTCCACCTTAGACTATGAGGGAGTTATCCAACGTTCCAAAAAGTCCACTGCTTGTTTGTGGATCACACATTTGTCACCGTTTGTCTTCACTCCAAAATCGGAAAGCCTCTCAAAGATAGTCCTTAAGTGAATATCGTGCTCTGCAGCTGATACAGAAAAAATTAACACATTGCCGATATAAACAAAGCAGAAATCCAGATGGCGGATCACAATAAGTTTCTGGTTCTTCGAAGGTCATTAACTGCACTACGTAGTCTTAAAGTCTTTTTGGACGTCTTAGCCTTAAACATTCACGCAGTTGTGGCCTAATTCTTCCATCATCACATTGTTCTTATCGTTCTCCTGTTTAATCGTATAAATAACCATAATTATTGGGCTCATTCTTTTCTATTTTATCTTCTGTTTCATCCTGTAAATCATCATAATTATCAAACTGATTTTTTCTTTGAAACCCATGTTTCACTTTGCTCTTAATTTCGTCTGATGACTCTTGAGACTCCTGGTGAGGTAGATCTAGGTCCGCAGAAACTATTGGACTGCCTCTTTCATAATTATCTCTTCAAAAGTAACGTTCAGTGATCTCATGAACAGAAGATTTTCTTCACACAAGACCTGACAACCATTGTCATGTTCATAGCCAGTCAGATTCTCTTTCAGTGCTTTTCGATCCCTTAAATGTTTTGCAACATGAACATAACATTTAGACCCTATTGTACATAGGTGCTTCACGCCATGCTTCTTTCGATGTCATATTTCATATGGAGATGTCCCTAAAATACTGGAAGGTCCCATTCGATTGAGTATGCATGCTACAGAATTTATCTTTCCAGCCCAAAATGATTGAGGAATGTTTTCATGTGCATGCATCATAGCCCTGGCTATTTCAACAGAAGTATGATTTTCTCTTTCACTGCATCCATTTTGCTGTGGAGTGTATAGCATAGTAAAATGTTCGATTATGCCATCCTTCTGTAAAATCTCCCTTGTCATTTTAATGTCGAACTCTCCTCCCATAATGCTTAAAAGGTTTTTAATTGTATGCTTAGCAGTATTTGTTTCATTTATAAACTGTCTTAGTTTATCAGGAATTTCTGAATTTTCCTTGACAAAGTAAAAAGCTCGAAATTTACTCTAATCATCTTTGAATAACACAAAGTAGCGACACCCAGAATTGGACTTTTCAAAAGAACCACAGACATCCATGTGAATTAGCTCTCCCAGTTCAGAAGCTCTCTTACAAGTGCCAAGTGCAAGCCAATGTGCTTAACCACAAATACAGCCCCCACAGAGCTCAGCGTCCAATCTCAAGTTTGTGCTTAAGATCTTGGAGACCAACATATTGAAATGTTGCTTATTTTGATGTCCAAATCTTTCATAGTACAACTGTAGTAAATTTTAGCGACTGATTCCATTTACTTCAGCAGGAATACTTCTCATCATTAATGTAAACAGTTTTTCATAACGATGACGATAGCCAACTAGTTTTGTGATTTCACGAATTTTAAAATAACACCTTTCTGTTGTGGATGAAATGTACTTTTAGGATTTTTGTTTTGTGCTGCTAAGACTGAAAACAGATTCTTTTTAATTTTTGGTATGTACCATACACCACTCAAAGTGATTTTGCGCCACTTTCCATTCACTTCACTATTCCATTTCCGTTGTGCCCTCACCAACAGCCTCAACAGTATCACAATCTGGTGATGTAACTGTATGTGACGTAGAAAATAGATCAAATGTCTTGAAAAAATTGTCAGTATTGCTGATATGACCAGTTGCATCATTATCTACAAATCAGGTTACCAGTATCGCACTCAGATGACAGAACAACACATGATTCAGCGAAGAGAAACATGTTCGTATTTGAGGTTTCAGCAGCTTCCAACATAATACTTCTCTGAGGCTTTTGTGGTCGACCAGCCGCAACCCACTTCCAGCATTACTGGTCTGGTTTCTTACAGTAATGACAGACAACTTTATTTTTCCACTGTGGTTGTTTAGATGAATGTTTCAGTTAGTTGCTTATAACAGACCCTTGATATGTAGAATCCCCACCTTTATTCAACAGAGCTTTCTCAAATGCACAAAGTTGAGCTGTCAAGTTATCAACAGTCTTATCATTTTTGACGTAAGCATGCAACTTGATTTAAATGAAAATTAGTCACCTGGCAATGCCCCTAAAATTTTACAGATTAAAAACAAATCGGATAATTCAGAATTATTTTCTACATCTTAGGCCTTTTCTTGCTTCAAATTATTCCATGCATTTGCAGCTTTGATATATGATTTGCTACATCATCAATAGACTGTTTCACATATCCAAAAAATCGTAAACAAAGATAATAAAATTCGTCTTCAGAAATACCATCAAATAATTTATGCAATTCTGCCCATACTTCTTAAGATGTATTAAAGTGCATTGTTTTCTGCAATGTTTCATCTGTCATATGCTTAGTCAATACAATTACAGCAGTGCTGTCAGTCTTAAGATAATTATTTATTGCATTCTTATAAATGTCATTTACTTGAGCAGTAGCATCTTCCATAGCTTCTACAGGTTTAACTAACCTAACTTCAACAATGTCAAGCACTCCAGGAATACGCCCACAGAGAGACATTTGCTTTGCATTGGCATGTATTCCAATTTTATTGCCCTTCCAGTAAACCAATGCTTATTACTCCATAGTCGAACTTTACTCCAAAAGTTACACTGACATATAAATGTCGCAATACGAGAATTTCAAAATTCATACTTCATTTATGTACAAAACTTACAACTTGTATTTCTTCAATTCCTTTTAATAATTACGCAGTAGCACACCTGGGCCTATAAACTGTTTGATTATTTAGGAATGACACAAGTTTTTCATAGATAGAAAAACACTGGTTTATTAGAAGTCTACAGAATAATTCTTAACAACGATAATAAATTTCCATTGTGGCAAAGAACGCAAAACAATCTGTGTCTAGTAAGACAGAGATATTTAAATGTCAGTTTTATTTAATAACTGTTTACAACACAAAACTTTTACAGGTACAGCAACAACTTTGTAGAATTTCATTTATGTTTCCTTTCTTGTTTTCTTTCCGAAATTTATTCCAGTTGTTCCACAGATAGCCTGGAATTTATTAACCTTCTTCTCAATGTCTGTCATAGTTGTAACTAATATCATTTCCTAGATAACGGAATTGGAGCACTTGTTCTAAAGTTTTCTCATTTATAACTGTTTTCGGCCCGACTGGATTCTTTCTTCTGAAACTGTTATTATTGTCTTATCAACAGATACAGTTAAATTTTAGTAAATTATGCTTTTGCTCACTCTATATACTGCTCTTTGTAAATTATCTTCTGTTCCCTGTATAATTATTGTCGATGGGCTGATTACCCACTCATATAGAAAAACTACAACTTAGAAGTCGCTAAGATATACATTAAGTCAACTACGAAAAAAAAAATGAGAACTTAGTTCTGTCCACAATTGAAGACTTTGATAAAGGCTGTTTTACATTGGACAGCACAGAAAGGGATGGAAAGGAAATTTAAAACATTCTACAGTCCATTTCAAATTGCGGTATTCACACAGAATGGCAACGGATAGAGTGAACAAGGAAGTTTACCTATTCTTGCTCTGCTCAAAGATGTTATAATATTAGGTTTGGTGCTTTCGTGTCTTTTCACTTTTCATTTTATTGTTTGCTTTGTTTTTATGACACATTGCATGTGTTCCATGACGACTTGTATACTTTTTGAATAAATATTCGCCCACAACAGAGCCCACACGTCCAAAAACGAAGAATGTCTTACATTTTGCACTACCTGGACAAATTGAACAGCCTATGCTGGCATAAATAAGATCGTAAATTGGTGGAACAGTTTTCATAAAATAACGTTTTTGCTATTGAAAAAGTCTGCTTCAATGAAGAAGAAAAATACAGTGATTTTTAAATTTATTTAGGCATTAAAAAGAAAAAATACTCATTGTATTTATTCCTATACATCGTTTAATGAGTTTGTATACATATTTTGTTAAGCAAATACATTTCTATGTTGATTTTATTTTATTTCATATCCCACAGGTCCCACTGTGTTGGGTTCATAAGGATGCAAAAAAAGTCAGGTGTCATATTTGCAGAGCATTCACTTTCACAATCATGTAACACAGTACATTTGACTGCATAACTACAAAAAAATTACATTTTCATAGGAACTTTAAAATTATACACAGAAACAGATATAATGTGCAAGATAAATAATGTTATTAGTGGCCAGGCCATCGAAACTATATATTTTTTAAAAAAATATTAAAATCATGTAATTTAATTAGAGCTATAGTGAATTCAGTTTTATTATCATTCTTGTATAGGGACTTCACAATAGCATGCATAAGTCTGTTGGAATAATGCTTTGTTGAAGTGAAGCACTGAAAATATGACAGAGAATGTCTCTTATCTACAAGCAAGAATATTTTACTAAATTTTCAGACATATTACTGACCACTTCAGAATTCTTACTTTTTAGTGGCTTCATGGCTTTTTAAATTTCCTCAACAGTATCAAGATGAAGGTGCATTTTTTGTATTATGTTGGAGCATGGAGACTGACATAGAGTCATGGCTTCATCAACAGAGACCTTACAGCCAGTTTGCTAAGTAATAGACAGGAAGAGTTTATTAAATTTTTTTATTAATATCTGATTTATTTTCAGTCATCTTTGTCCACTGCGTTTGTATCTGTTTCTCGTTTTGCAATACTCCAAATTGTTTTGATGTTGTTATTAGAAATGGACAATGCATGTCCCATTGTTCCACTTTTCAGTGCGTTACCATGGAAAATTCGTTAGGAATGTCCATTGGCCATTAATTAAATTTAGCACTGCTAGTTTCTTAAGTTGAAATTATATTCAGACCTTTGTATCAAAAATCATGCCTCATAACCCCACTTTCAGTGATCATTAATGTGCTAAGGGAAGCAACGTTGTAAAGCATTCTGTCCACTATGAGCACACCACCATTTGTCAGTGGTGTCATTTTCCATCCTTTCCATTGACATACAATATGAATTGCCCTTAATACAGTAATCCAAGACAAAGATTTTTACTATCATGAAGTCACACAGTAACTGGGTCACTACAAATGTTAGCTTTATCTGACTCACTTGTCCTATTTATCACAAGGCGACTTATATATGGCTCCTCTATGATCTTCACACTGATAAGGAACATTCCAAGCAACACACATGCCCACAGCCAACACTGCGAGCAGCAATATCGTTAACAGTGGCAATCCCATTATAGCCTGTTCAAACTTACTTTATGATTGCCAGAAGGAAGTAATAGGATGAGGCCCACAAGAAAGGTATGAGACACATTCAGCCAATCCCAAGAGACCTGTAGCCACAGAAACCATCTTTATTGCCAGATCTCTATCTCCATCACCGCAAAACTTCCCACTTCCACTGTGCTGCAGCTTCAGGTGTCCTGTGTTGTCGTTCAATGTGAGCTGAGATTTTATTTTTCATTTCTTACGATAACATAGTCAATACTTAAAAAAGGAAGGAATAATAGAGTTTAACGTCCCAGTGACAATGGGGTCATTAGAGACAAAGCACAAGCTCGGATTAAGAAAGGATGGGGAAGGAAATCTGCTGCGCCATTATGGAAGGAATCATCCCAGTATTTGCCTTAAGCAATATACGGAAATAATGGGAAACCTAAATCTAATTGGCTGGATGTAGATTTGAACTATCTTTTCCCAAACAGTTGATATTTTACCTGTTATTAATATTTTCGTTGGGTGATACTGTACAATGTCAGAAGAAAATTCCTTGAATGTCATTCATTGTGTTGCACTCCAGAATGATTCTGATGTACATGCCTAAATTGGAATGCCAATAAGAATGTCTTCACAGTGTACCTTCAATGTTGGAACGTCAAAGTAGATGATGATTTTTCTTAAAAAAAAAGGTGGAACTTATGGATTCAATAATGTACCATGTGCCATGATTCCTGAATTCAAAATTGAGGAACTGGTGAAAACAAAAGGTATACAGTCATTAGCCTGCCACCTTGTAACTGCCACATTAAATGTTACCTAGCTAGCAATAATTCAGGTTATACGAGTGACAATTGGAAAGTGACGAGCAGTAATTTTATTACTAAAAAGTTAAATAGGTAGCAAAACAAAAGAAATACAATTGATCTTACAATTTTTTCCTGTTTTTCTACATAGTCACCAATGTTCTCAAAACATTTCTCCTAACGTGGTATCAGTTTCAGTATGCCCTGCTCATATAAGTCCATGTGGTTGGAGAATAGCCACCTGCAGACTTCTGTGTTCACTTCTCCATCTGTCCCAAAGGCTGGGAATTTATTCATGGGATCAAACAGATGAAAAGTCCAATGGTGCAAAGTCCAAAATGTTTGTTGGATGCTGTAAACACACCCAAATTTGGATATTTTCCCAGAAACAAGAGCAGCAACGTGTGAGCGAGCATTGTCATGAAGAAGTTTGACACCGTCAGCATTAATGTTGTGGCATCTGTCATGAAGGGGATGACGCAAAGTTTTGATGTAGGCTGTAGCATTCACAGGGGCCCCGTGTTCAGCAAAATTCACCATGCGTGTCCCAGAACACTGCTACAAGCCCTTTTCTAGCAGACTGAGTAACTTGGAATTTTTTTTCGTACTGAGGAACCAGCATGTTTCCACTCCATAGAGGGCTTCTAGGTTTCAGGCGTGTAGTGGTGCGCCCCCGATTCATTGCCAGTGATGGTTCCTTTCAGAAAGCCACGCTATTCTGTGGTGTAATGCGTTAAGTGATTCAAGTCATCAAACGCTGCACCCTGTGGTTGTCTGTCAGGTTCTTAGGTGCCAAGCGAGAACTAACTTAACGAAATTTAAACATGTCATGAACAGTATCGTACACCACACCATAGGAAATGTTGAACTGCTACAATAGGTTGGCAGTTGTCCTGACTGATCGTTCAAAATTGTTGCTTTAATGGCTGCAAAGTTCTGCAGCGTTGCAGCTGTTGCTGGCCGCCCAGAGTGTAGCGAATCACTAAGGTTGACACGGCCCTCTTGGAAGAATGCACGCCATCTGGAGACATTGTTATGATCCACACAGTATCCCCATACATGCCTAGCATGGCTCTGCGGATTTTCACTCGGCTTATGCCCTTTGGCCCACACATATCAAACCACACTTCACTGCTCTTCACAAGGTGATGACAGTAACGCACATGCCATGTTTGTTACATTGTTCACACTTCTCTTACTAGAGCTTTACATGAAAACAAAATATCCTCTGTCGCGCAAACTTCGAACTATATCATCGTGATACTTCAACATTGCAGTTGCAATACCAGGATAGAAAAAAATCTTGTGAGTAATTTTTCGATTCCCCCCCCCCCATCCCCTTGTACTTTGTCCGCAGTAGATGCACTCTGTACTATGCTGTTGGGTAAAGCAATTCTGAATACTGGAAGAAAGCTGTCAATAGCACACATTTCATCATGAAAAAAGCATCCCACAATGAAGCTATTAAAGCAGAATTCACTGTTGTAAATGATCAAACGTCTTCGGTGACGACGAGAGTGTCTGCTTCTTCAGCTGAGTGGTCAGTACAGTTGGCTGCCATACTGGAGCTCACTTTTGCTTCCTGGCCAGGTCGGAGGTTGATCCACTTGGGGAGTGAGTTTTGTGTTGCCCTCATCATCATTTCATCACAGACATGCCAGTTGCTGAAGTGGCATCAAATAAAAACACCTGCACTTGGTGGCTGAACAGCACCAGATGGAGTCTCCCAGTGAAAACTGCCATACGATTATTTCATTTCTTTCAGTGATGGTAGTAATATCAGTTATTTTCCAACTGTTATCACATGAATAGGGGGATTCAGTTGAATGTTTTGTGAGGGCAGTTTATGCACTTGCGTGAAAAATTTTCCATAACTTTTGTTATCATTAAGGAGGCTTTTATTAGCAATGGAGTCCAAATGAAGTTCATAAGGAACTCGCTCATAATGATGTGGAAAAAACGTCTCACTGTTTGTACTACAGATGTTACTATACTGAGGTATTTTATTTTGTGCCACTATTATTTATTTACTTAGTTTTGGTCCTGTGACATCTTGTACAGATAAAGAACAAGTCAAAAAAAATACAGAGAAATTTATCACAAGTGACTGCTTTGTATAAGTTTGATGTAAATGCAAATTATTACATGTATACAAATAACAATAACAGAATTTGTGGTTATCATATATGCTTGCTCAGTAATAACACACACTGAGTATCGAATACACATTTATTTATCTCTGACACGAAACGAACAAACATGGCAGAAGAACATGTTATGCGCCGAGAAAAAGCTAGAACCATACAGTCCAAAGACAACAAGAGTCAAAAATAGGGCGCTCTGCACCAGAGATGCCACAGAGACCCCCAGCTGCATCGTGGGGTGGGCCTAACCGTGCAAGGCAGTAAAGATTCCATGACGAAAGGCGGTAGGGATCAGGGGGCAGGATGTGCACATAGAAGTGTCACAAAGGACAGGGATCGGCAGGCTGTGTAGTACATGTGGCTGGACATAGAGCGATGACTCATTGTATGATATTATTCGCTGTATATCATCATCTTTGGCTTGAAGTCGTGCGAGCTCCTCCAGATTTAGCAGTGCGGTTAGAATTCAGATGCAGGAAAGGTTATCTGTCACAAAGTTCTTCACACTGTGGATATAGTATGCATTGGAAGAGTGCTGACGGATGTAGTCCATATGGCGGAAACACCTTGGTGGAACGTCCTTAGCAGTATTACGAATAGCATCCATGAAAGTGGCTTGTGATCTGCATAGATTTTGAAAGGTCGGCCCTCTAGGTCACTATGGAAATGTTTAATCGCTTTGTACATTGCGAGGAGCTCACAGTCAAAAGATGACCATTTACACTGGCTCTTAGTCAGTTTCTTGGAAAAGGAGTGGAGGAGTTGGGTGGAGTTAGCGGTGTGCTGTTGTAAAAAGCGTCCATAGTTGCGTGACTGCCGTCAGTAGTGATCGAGGCACGGGCCTCAGGATCAGGGTGGTCGAGTCTAATGGCCTCAGAAAGGGCATTTTTAGGGTTACCAAATGCGTCGAGCAGGAGTTTGGTCCACTCCAACTTCCGTTTCCCAGAGGTGTTTTTGATAGAGAGGGCATCGGTGAGGGCCATTTGGATTGAGGCAGCCTGAGGAATATGGCGGCGATAAAAATTACCCATACCCAGAAAACGACGGAGCTGGGCATAATCCTCGGGTAGAGGGAGATCGAGTATGGTTTCGACACGAGAACTCGTCGGTCGGAGGCCGTCGGCAGAGACAGTAAGGCCTAGGAAGATCACTGGTGTGGAACACGTTTGTGCAGCATTTTTCAATCCATAAGGGATGTAACAGTATTCAAATAGGCGAAAGTGTGTGATGATGGCCGTCTTAGGTATATCTGGTGGATGCATATGGATCTGATGGTATGCCTTGGAACAATCTAAAACAGAGAAAAAATTAGAGCCATGTAGTAATTATGTGAAATCCTGTATATGAGGAATAGGGAGAAATTATCGATAATGGTGCGAGCATACGCAAGGTTTTTTAGGAACTCGGTGAATGGATGAAGACGAGTTGCTATCAGAGGGGCGCAGGATGCCTGAAGCCAAGAGATCCTGAAAAATGTCCTTGGTGTGTAGAATTTTGGAAGTGGGAAGGCACCTGGCCATATAACGTGCAGGTGGGCTGTCGGCGATGCGAATCCTATGACAAGTGCCATTACTGATGGCCGATACTCGCGAAGGAGGGTCGGCAAGAGGGGTCAAGAAGGGATCTGTAGGCAACGTCGGTTCATTGACATTGATGAATCGGTACAGCGCAGGCGGGGCCTCAGCTGTTGTCGACGACGGGAGGCATGATGCAGGAGCCGCGCACAGTGCAGGAGGGGCGCAAGCAAGTGCGTCTTGGAAATTCGTCTGCAGCGATGCGAAAACGACAGCAGGTAGCAGAATGCTTGTTACAGAGCAGGTTGGCGAAAAGATGTAGTAGAGGCGTGTGTTGGGTCGCCTCATTGCGGTTCTGCAGATAGGCACATATAGTACGACATGCATGTGACAACTCAGCAGAAGTAGAGGCTACGCGGGCGCATAAGGCAGCATTCTGTGTGCGGAGTTCGTCGATTTGTGAGCGCAATTCCGACAGGTCAGAGAGCCGTGCAGTAATGCGCTCGATCAGGGACGCACATGTGGAAAGCTTAGCCAAGGAGGTGGAGAGCGAAGTCGTGCTGAACTCGTATGGGCATGGAACTGTAAAGCCACACTCGTGGCGGAATGTGGCGGCCTGCAGGTCTGGTGAAAGTTCATAATAGTGTAGAAAATCCAACCTGATCACAGGTTCATCCACGTCGGCAACATGGAAAGTCCAAGGGTAGGTGTGAATCAGTGATAGGTGAAACGACATCTCGATGGAGCCATGGACCGCAATAGGAGAACGATTGGCGGCGTTCAAGGTGAGGGTAGAAGGTGCATCGGGAGCATGCTTGGCCGGGATTACGCTAACGTCGGCCCCAGTGTCGACTAGAAAGCGGATTTCTGATGACATGTCTGTGGTATAGAGGCGTCACGTGGCAAGTGGTGCAGTGTCAGACGATAAGCGCCCTGAAGGAATGTAGTGGGACGTGGCACTTAAACATGCCCCCTGATCTCGTTTGGGTAGGCACAGCAGTTGCCGTTCGCCACAGAACAGTGGGTAGGCCGGTTGGTGTGGTGGTGCGGTGCAGGAGGGGGTACAGCTGACTGTGTCAGGGTCAGTAGCCGAGCGGGTTGCTGCTCAGGCGAGTTCGGCGGCTGTCAGCAGCCCGCTGGCAGTACCGCCTGTAGGCCGCTAGGTGGCACTTGAGGCAATTGAGGCACTGAGGCGAGAGCACTGGAATCTGCTGGCAGGGTGTGGAACTGGAGGTGCAGGTGTGCCAACTGAGGGTGATAGAGATGTCGTTCGTGACAGGCGGTGTAGGTGACGAATGATAGCTTAAGCCTGATCCACCATGCATAAACAAACCTCTAGTGGGTCGGCGACGTGAGACAGTAGATGAAATTGCAGATCTGAAGGCATCTTGACCATCCACAACGTCCAAAGCGCGGCGTCAGGTAATGTTTACTCATCGATTAATGCACGTAGGTGCCACCAAAGTTGCGAAGGGGTGCGGTTGTCGAGGTGCTCATCGTGAATAATGTGGAGGATAGCCTCTGCAGGAGAAAGGCACTCGATAAACAGTGCTTTCGCCCTCGAATATTTGTGTGAGGCAGGCGGTGAGAGAAGTAAGTTGCTGATGAGGGTTTAGGTGGCTCACCAGGCAGACAAAATGGGCGTCGTCGTCCGAAATGCCTTGTTTGTCCATCAAGGCGAACCAAGTCTTTGGGTTATCTTTTCGCAAAGCAGGTAGCTGAGGCAACCTGCCAGGTAACACATGTTGAGGCAGAACCGGCAGCCAGGAATCGGTGCGAGCAGAGCTGGACGCCTCCGACATCGAAAGTGCAGTAGCCGTGAATGATGCAACGTCCGGGGTCTGTATGGGGCAGTGGCCACATGCAGCAGATGGTGCGGAGGGAGCGGGCACAAAAGTTGGCATGGTGTGTCCAATCTGCAAGCCTGACGAAGAACACGGTGCGGGTGTAACAGCCGGTGCCATTGCAACAGCGGGCAGGAGGCGGTCTTGGTGCAACCACAGTGCAACAGTCGATGAAATCGGTGGATGGCGTCGCCGAGACGACATGCGGGGGAGGGGGGCGGGGGGGGGGGGGCGGTGCTGCGACACAATGCATGTAAGAATGTGAAACCCTGCACTTATAAATGTTCGATTCACAGTTCTGGAACTTCGTCAGCACATCAAATCATCCCGAAGGTAATGGCGTGCATGAAGGATAAACCACAATGTCTTTAACTGGAAGGTCGTCCATGATGTCCTCAGGCGGCGTGCACTGTCCATGTTGTGGCTGCTGTTGTGCTGTGGCCATGTTGAGTCAGTTAAGGTTAGATGGTCGCCGGCATGGCTGAGCATAAATAATTGTTCACTTTTAACCAAACCCGCATTAGCTACACTTGACCACTCATGGTTGGAAGCTCAGTTAATAGGGAGCATGACACTTGCACTGAAAGACACTGCTAGATCCATTGTGGCGGAAACAATTGTGGGGTGGCATATGAAGTTCATAAATGACAAAAACAAGCACAAAATAACTCGCTATGAGACGATGACAGTGTCAGGGTCGCCTCTGTGGTTAACACATATGGTTGGTCGGTAATAACACACACTGAGTATCGAATATGCACTTATTAATCACTGAGACAAAACGAACAAACATGGTAGAATAACAAGTTACGCGCCGAGAATAAGCTAGAAGAAAAGCAGTCCAAAGAAAATAAGAGTCAAAAATAGGGCGCTAAGCACCAGAGATGCCACAAAGTTATCAGAGTGACTGCTTTGGACAAGTCTGATGTAAATGTAAATGACTATGTCAGTATAATATCACATACAAAACGCGCAATTTATCACACATGTGACTGCTATAATATTTGTGCTACTTTTGCATTATAAGTCCCCATTTTAATTGGCAAGGAGTTCATTTACAAAGTAGTAACTGTGATACATGATAAATAACTTCAGTTTCTTTTGCACAAGCCATTATCATTTACTAATTTGATGTTGTTAGGGGGAGATTATATAATTGCAGGGCTATATGAGAAATAGTTCCTAATAGGTTGATGTCTTTGCATAGGAGATGTAGATTTTGTTGCCATTTCTTGTTCTGTGACTGTGAACAGAGCTATTTTGCTGATACATGTTGGAGACTCCTAAATATTTTCTTCTATAGACTATCGTTTCAAATATGTACAGGCATTTAAGATTCAATCTCTTTAATTTTGGGAAAAGAGGGCGACAGTTATCCTATCTGTTTATGTTGTATATGATTCTGATAGCTCGTTTTGGGTTTTGATTATGGGTCAACTACAAGGTGCATATGTGTCTAATATGCCCCTATTACTGTTTTCTGTTACAGCTTCTGCTTAGTATCCATAGCATAAAACAGATTGATGACAGTTTAACGATAAGAACTTTGATATGTGATTCCCATTTTAGATCACTCTGCAGATATATTTCAAGGAATTTCACATAATCAGCTAATTTTAAAAATTTGTTGTTTACTTGGAATGAGTGGTCATTTTGTTGCTTGTGGTGGGATATATCAAAATTCATGGTTTCTGTTTTATTGGTGTTTATTATAACTTTACTTCTTTCGAACAAGTATGTTAGCTCCAGCAATGATGTTTCTGCACATGATTGAAGGTCAGTTTGGTTTAATCCTGTAATCAAAATACTGGTGTCATCATTAAATAAAGTTTTCTCTTTGCCACGGACAGTTTCATTCAGGTCATAGATGTCCAAAAGAAAGAGGATTTGACCTAGTATTCACCCTTGGTGCACACCATACTTCATTGTAACTTTTTCTGATGAGTACGTTGTTGCTCTTCTGTTTCCAGTGCTTTTATCTTGTTTAAGAACAACTTTTTGTTATCAGTAAGATATGACCTAATAAATTAAGTTTGAATACCTCTAATTCCATTACTTTCCAATTTACTTGATGGAATGGCATGATTATAATGTCAGATGCTCTAGATAGGTCTACAAATATTCCAGCAGCACATATCTAATGAACAAAATCATATTATGAAATCAATAATAAGTAGTCTCTCAGTCCATGATATCCAGTTCCTTTCACTAAATGTTAACGCTGATCTGGATATAAACTCTACGAAATCCGAGTTCAAGAGAGTAGACAGTAAGCCAAAAATTGGAAACTTCTCAAAGACATGAATTGGAGTGATGTGTATATTGCTCATAGTGTGAATGAGAAATACGACACTATTAGTAATAGTGCCCTTAACTTATTTTAAATCTGTTTTCCCCCAAAACTAACCAGATTAGACCAAACTCTAGTAAAAAACGCCATGGATTACCCAAGGAATAAAGGTATCTTGTAAAACAGAAAGAAAACCATATCTATCAGTCAGAAACGCCTCTAATGTAAATGCTACAGATCATCACAAAACATGCTGCAAAATATTAAACATAGTAATACAGACATCAAAGCAAATGCATTATCAGAAATGTGTAATTACATCAGATAACGGAATAAAGAGAATATGGGGTACAGCGAAGGAAGAAACTACTAGAACCAGATATGGAGAGGAGTATACACCAGTAAGAGTAACAGGCGTGTGTAGGCTTGCTGAACTATTCAGTAAGTATTCATTACTGTTACTGGAAAGAGGGATTGTTGGTTTCAGCAAATGCAATATCTTAGACCAGTCACTACAGATAATTACAGTAATATGAGTGTGACCCTACCAACACCACTAGAAGTAATGTCCATCATAAAATCCTTACAATCAAAAGATTCTAGTGGCAATACAAAACAAAGCAGATTAAACAGTGTGCCTCTGAGTTTAGTGACATTTTAACTTATTTGTGTAACCTGTCTCTTATCCGTGGAATATTTCCTGAATAGTTGAAATATGCTGAAGTTAAGCCTTTGTATAAGAAAAGAGATAAGGAAATACCATATAACTGCTGCCCAGTTTCGTTTTTGCCCACATTCTCAAAAATTTTAGAAAAGATAATATACAATCGTCTTCTGACCACAAATGGAATATTATCCAAGTCAGAATATGGGTTTCTGATACTGAGAAGGCTATCTAGAGCTATAGTGAGGATGTACATAATCCATTAGACAATAAATTACAGGTTACTGGCATATTTTGTGATCTGCATCTGACTATGAAAATCACAATATCCTTTTAAGTAAATTAGAATACTATGGTATAACAGGAAATGCTGCGAAATGGTTCAGGTCCTATATCTCTGACCGAAATCAGGAGTCAATAGGAAAGGGACAAACAGTAATCTGCCAGATATCATCCAACTGGGAACCAATAACATACAGTGTCCCCCAGGGTTTCATCTTAGGGCTCTCACTGTTTCTTGTTTATATCAACGACCTCTCAGTAGTAACATTACCAGATGCCAAGTGTGTCTTGTTTGCACATGATGCAAGCAATAAAATAAATAGTAAATCAAATATTGCCTGGAAAGGTTGGCTAATGAAATTTTCCTCGACATTAATAAATGGTTTCTAATAAATGGTTTCAAATCAATTCTCTGTCACTAAACTTTGGAAAACATACTTAATGTTACAGTCATAGAAAAACTGAAGTTTTATGGAATAAATAGCTTTACACATACCAGTTTGGATCATGCTGAGAAAACAGAATGCAAAATGTTGTGCTGAATAATTCATACAATGCTGGAGGGGACAGAAAATTTTATAGTGACTGGTGAAAAATTACAAAGAGATCCCCAGACGATTCAGTTTTGTATCTACTGTTGTTCCTTATACTGTATATGTGAATGATCTTCCACTAAACATTTTACAAGCAGACTTTGTAATTTCTGCAGATATTAAATTCTATTAGAGAGAAAGCCACAGAAGATATTTTTAATGATGTTTTTCAAAGAATTATTAGCAGTTACCTGAAAATGGTCTTTCTCTAAATTTTAAGAAACACACTATGTTCAGTTCTGTACAACAAATAGAGTAACACCAACAGTGTATCAGTAAATAGTGTAGAATACTCCAAATATTTGGACATGCACATTGATGAAAATCTCAACTATGAGTAGTGCATGATTGAGCTTCTCAAACAATTGAGTTCAGCTGCTTTTGCTCTTTGTATAATTGTTAGTCTTGGAAACAAATAAATCAAACTCCTGCTGTATTTTGCTTATTTCATTCAGAAATGTTACAGACAAATTCCAAGGTATACTAAATGAATGACAAATTGTAAAAGCCTATTTATGCTGTTGTACAATACATGTAGTAGTCTGAACACTGACCTCACCAGACTGAACTATGTCAAATGTCCGAATGAGTACAAAAGAGCCATTGTGGAAGCCAAAAACCCACACAATTTCAGGAGTATTTTGAAATCCACAATAAGAGGTAAGCTGCATGGAAACTAATAAATAGTTTTGCTCAAGGTAAAAGAAACAAGGAAATTGATGTCTGTCCCAAAAAATTCAATGATTTTGATTAAGTTAGTTGAATAACTAAGAAATGCTATTATACACCCTATATGAGTTCATCAGAGGTACTTTCCAAAAATGTTTTTAGACCGTTTTCTAAGGTCTCAGCTAATTTCTTCTTAATGATAGTAAAGTAGTTGTAATGATCAGACAGTGTACCTAAATGTGCACATCTTGCAACATAGCAAAGAAAGTAATACATTATGTTGTGTACTCCTTTTGCATATTGTATAAACAAGTGTATATATATGGAACACTTTCCTGATGAGCTTGAAATATGTAAGGTAGTTCCAGTACAAAAAAAGGGAGATAGAAATTCACCTTCAAGTTACAGGCCAATTTCGACAGTGCCTTTTTGTATAGTATTGGAATGTGTAATTGGCCAATTTTTATCTGTTTATTTTGAAAATCTTAGAACAGGATCACAATGTGGTTTTAGGAAAAACTTGTCAACAGTTTATGCTGTAGACTCTATATTCAAATACCTACATTGAGGTTTTGAGGATAAAGATCTTGCTCAAGTCACTTTCTAAGCAAAGCTTTTGACTGTGTAAGGCATACATCAATTCTAGAGAAATGGAATTCTAAGGCATTAGCGATAACATCGTGAAAGTATTAAAATCGTATATACAGAACAATAAGGAAATTGTCTCTTTCGACAAACAGATGTCCAATAGAGATCAAGATGTTCCACAGGCATCTATACTGCGTCCTTTCGCTTCACAATAATGTTTAATAATTTGCAATTGTTTATTAAGTCTAGTAGAGTCCAATATGCAGACAATACACCTATTCTTCTTAGTAATAATGTTTTCAGTAGCCTTAAAACTTTTGTTGCTAATTGAGTTGCTCAAGTATCATATTGTTTTAAAGCAAATGGATTCTTGCTAAATGAAAACAAAACGAAGCAGATGGTTTTCAGTCACAAATGCAAGCTTCTATCAAATGATGTAAATTATATTAAGTTTTGTGAGATGTAATTACATGGTAAATTATCTTGGGATCAACATGTACAACATACTAGTGGTAAGTTTTCAAGTGTTAATTATTTGTCAAGTATTTTATTTGTTAAGCTGACTTATGGACTGTGTCCCTGAAATGTGTGTTAGAACATACTATTTTTCATTCTTCCAAGGTGTGATAACCAATGGTGTTATTTTATGGGGAAACTCCAGCTGTGCATACAACGTCTCAATACTGCAAAGAAAACTTTTAAAGTAATTTAAACTTTCTGACAGTTAAAACTATATGCTGGACCATACCTTGAACTAGGGAGTTTTTCCTTTCATGTGCAAGTGCTGTACCAAATGAGCCAACAAAGCACAACTCACAACCCATTCTCACAACTTTACTCCCGCCAATACCTCGCCTGTTATCTTCCAAATTTCACAGAGGCTCTCCTACAAAACTTGCAAGACTAGCATTCCTGGAAGAGAGGATATTGTGGAGACATTGCTTAGCCATGGCCTGGGGGTTTTTCCAGAATGAACTCTTCACTCTGCAATGACATGAAACTTCTTGATGGATTAAAACTGTGTGCCAGACAGAGACTCAAACTCAGGACCTTTGCCTTTCACAGGCAAGTGCTCTACCAAATGAGCTATCCAAACATTAAGGTAATGATTGATGCTTCATGTACACAGAAATAATTGTCTTTCAAAAAAAATTATGACTTTAACAAACTTCATGACTGGTCAGTTGCCCATCCATTACATCATATAAAGAAATTTATTAACTGTGATATAATTCTGTAATGTTAATGACAAGCGAGTGACTGCGTGTGAGATCGCTCTCCAAGTTTTTATATATTTTTAGGTTTCAGATACATATTTTAACGGTTTTTGTGATAATATTTACTATATAAGTGACTTATTAGTGGTTTCTTCATTCACCTCTGCCTTTCTTGTGTTGTGACCTGATATTTGTGAGTGTTTCGTATCAAGCAACGTAACCTCTTACCTGTGTTTACATTCCGCACTGACCAGTTGCAGCTGTAGCGGCGCATCGAAAGCTATGTACTAATTAATTGTTTGTGTATAGTGGTTTATTTAGGAACTTTAGTAGTCTTCAACCGGAGTTTTTGTGTTTTCTGGTGAAATAATTTCAGAAGAACCTTTTGGGAACTGTTTTCAGTTTCGTTACTGTGTCATTAGACGTTTGATTCTCTTTCTGTATTAGTCTTTTGTTATATTCACATTTGTTGTTTATTAATACTGTTAATAATAGTAGTTACTTCCCTTGTAGAGTAAGTTTGTGATTATTGTAGTCAGGTTTTTAACATCTTCTTATTGTCGTAGCGGAACTTAGAAAAATTAAATTTTACCATCAGTGAGAAGTGTGGGCTTTGCTTTAGGTTCTTGAGTAGTGGATTGCGGTGTGAGACTTGTTCGAAGTATTTTCACTGGGGGGAATGCAGTTGGGAAGCCAGTGGGCATTCTGGTGAGATCCCCTCCTGGAACTGCAGGTTATGTAGCAAGAGTAAGTTAATAGAGGAGCAGGAGCGTAAGATCTCTGCCCTTCAAGTGCAGTTGAAAAATGTACAGGAGGAGCTAGATAGGATGTGGAGGGAGAAGGGGGTTGGGGAATGGGAGCTGGCTGTTGGCAAGAGATCTGCTAGGAGAAGAAGATTTTCAGATAGTTTTACTATTGGTGTTTACAATAGATATGACCAACTGTCAGAGTCTAGTGGACAGGAATCTCTAGTAGCTATAGATGTAGGAAGTATGCAGCAGACCTCAGTAGTTACGGTGGCTAGTACAGTTGCAAAGTCGAAGAGGAAGAAGAAGGTTCTGCTGTTAGGTAGTTCTCACGGCAGAGGTGTAGGCCAGCAGTTGCAGGAAGTGCTGGGGAGTGAGTACCAGGACACCAGCATTGTAAAGCCTAATGCAGGATTGGCTCAGGTGGCTGTTAACATAGGGGGGTTATGTAGGGATTTTACTAAAGAGGATCAGGTAGTGATTGTGGGTGGGGCTGGTAATAGTATTGACAGGGATGGGGAGTATGACATAGATGGTGACCTGGAAAAGATAGCCACTCAGACTGGTAACACGAATGTGCATTTCGTGGAACTGTTTCAGCGTCACGATCGGCCTCATCTTAATACAGCCGTCAGGCGTAATAACATGAGACTTGGGGGTGCGCTGATGACAGAAAGCATGGGTCACATTTCAGTGGTGTCAGTGGAGTCTATCAGCAGGACGGGTTTCACTAGACATGGCCTGCACCTCAACAGGTATGGGAAGGGGAGGTTGGCAAAGCTTATAGGTGACAGCATAGGTGGGGTTGGTGGGATCACTCATGGGAAAATTCCTGCAGTAGTGGGTGTTAGAGCTGCACCTTTTTTTAGATTGAAGTCAGCTGACAGGTATTTCCGCTTAAGGGAAGTCTCTCTAACAAAGGAACCATTTTTGACAAAGATTAGGTATCGGAGTAATGAGGGAATTAGTATATTTCACCAATATATACAAGGTATTAGAGATAAAGTTAGTGAACTGCTTATAGATGTTGACTCTGAAATTATTGGTATATCTGAACACTTCTTAAATAAGGAGATAATTCAGAGGATTCCTTTACCAGGATACAGGTTGGCTGGCAGCTTTTCGAGGAGCTCTTTGCGGTGTGGGGGAGTAGCCATGTATGTGAAAAACGGCATCCCATTTGAGTCAATTGATGTTTCAAAGTACTGCACTGAAAAGGTGTTTGAATGCTGTGCAGGTGTGGTTAAATTTAACGGAGCTAAACTTCTAACTGTTGTTGTTTATAGATCCCAGACTCCGATTTCACAACATTTTTGCTAAAGTTAGAGGAGGTTCTTGGTTCACTTTATAGCAAATACAAAAAGTTAGTTATATGTGGTGACTTCAATATTAATTGTATAAGTGATTGTGCAAGGAAGAGGATGCTGGTAGACCTCCTTAATTCATATAATCTTATGCAAACCGTATTCTTTCCAACGAGAGTGCAAGGGAACAGTAGAACAACCATAGACAACATTTTTGTTCATTCCTCATTACTAGAAGGGCATTCTGTTAGCAAAAAGGTGAATGGCCTTTCAGATCATGATACACAAATTTTAACTCTAAAAGATTTTTGTGCTGCAACACGTGTTAAATATAGTCATCAGCTGTTTAGGAAAGCTGATCCAGTTGCTGTAGAGACCTTTGTAAACCTTATCAAGGAACAAGAGTGGCAAGATGTTTATAGCGCTGATTCAGTAGACGATAAATATAATGCTTTTCTGAAGACTTTTCTCGTGCTCTTTGAAAGTTGCTTTCCGTTAGAATGTTCAAAACAGAGTACTAGCACAAACAGGCAGCCTGGGTGGCTGACTAGAGGGATAAGAATATCTTGTAGAACAAAGTGGCAATTATATCAAAACGTTAGAAACAGTCAAAATCTAAATGCAGCAGCACATTACAAACAGTATTGTAAGGTGCTTAAAAATGTTATTAGGAAGGCAAAAAGTATGTGATATGCAGATAGAATAGCTAAGTCTCAGGATAAAATTAAAACCATATGGTCAGTCGTAAAGGAAGTGGCTGGTCTGCAGAGACAGGTCGAGGATATAGAATCAGTGCGTAGTGGGAATGTCCGAGTTACTGATAAGTCGCATATATGTACAGTATTTAATAATCACTTTCTGAATATAGCTGGTGAACTAAATAGAAACCTAGTCCCAACAGGGAATCATATAGCGCTCTTAGAAAAAAGTGTTCTGAGACTGTTACCTGAAATGCTCCTCCATGATACTGACAAGAGGGAGATTGAGTTAATAATTAAATCACTATAGACCAAGAACTCTCATGGATATGATGGGGTATCTAGCAGAGTACTGAAGTATTGTTCTATGTTAGCCCAGTACTTAGCCATATCTGTAACTTTTCCTTTAGGAGTGGTTGGTTTCCTGACCAATTAAAGTACTCAGTAGTGACGCCACTTTATAAAAAGGGAGACATTGATAATGTTGACAATTTTAGACCTATATCTATAACATCGGTGTTTGCTAAAGTTATCGAGAAGGTTGTATATACAGGGTTACTGGAGCATTTAAATTCACATAATTTGCTGTCAAATGTTCAGTTTCGTTTTAGAAATTGTTTAACAACTGAAAATGCTATATTCTCTTTTCTCTGTGAGGTTTTGGACGGATTAAATAAAAGGTTGTGAACGCTAGATGTTTTCTTTGATTTAACGAAGGCTTTTGACTGTGTTGATCAGAAAATATTACTGCAGAAGTTGGACCATTATGGAGTAAGGGGAGTAGCTTACAATTGGTTCGCCTCTTACTTTAAGAACAGAAAGCAGAAGGTAATTCTCCGCAATATTGAGAGTGGTAGTGATGTTCAGTCCCAATGGGGCACTGTTAAATGGGGCGTTCCCCAAGGGTTGGTGCTGGGGCCACTGTTGTTTCTTATTTATATAAATGATATGCTTTCTAGTATTACAGGTGATTCAAAAATATTTCTGTATGCTGATGACACCAGCTTGATAGTGAAGGATCTTATGCATAATATTGAAACAGTATAATGTAGTTCATGAAATAAGTTCGTGGCTTGTGGAAAATAATTTGATGCTAAATCACAGTAAGACTCAGTTTTTACAGTTTCTAACTCACAATTCAACAAGAACCGATATTTTGATCAGACAGAATGGGCATATTATAAGCGAGACGGAACAGTTCGTTCCTAGGCGTTTGGATAGATAGTAAGCTGTTGTGGAATGCCCATGTCCAGGATCTTGTTCAGAAACTAAATGCTGCTTTATTTAACATTAGAACAGTATCTGAAATAAGTGACACTTCTACACGAAAAGTAGTCTACTTCGCATATTTTCATACGCTTATGTCGTATGGTATTATTTTTTGGGGTAATTCTTCAGATTCAAAAAGGGTATTTTTGGCTCAAAAACGGGCTGTTCGAGCTATATGTGGTGTAAGTTCGAGAACCTCTTGTCGACCCCTATTCAATAGTCTGGGAATTCTGACATTGCCCTCACAGTATATATTTTCTTTAATGTCGTTTGCTGTTAGCAATATTAGCCTATTCCCAAGAGTTAAAGCTTTCACGCAGTTAATACTAGGCAGAAATCCAATCTGCATGTGGAATGCACTTCCTTGACTCTTGTGCAGAAAGGAGTGCAGTATTAAGCTGCATCCATTTTCAATAAGCTACCACAAGAACTCAAAAATCTTAGCAGTAGCCCAAACTCTTTTAAGTCTAAACTGAAGAGTTTCCTCATGGCGCACTCCTTCTATTCTGTCGAGGAGCTCCTGAAAAAGCTAAAAAATTAAGCAAATTCCAGTGTTACATTGTTGATTTTCTTTATTTAAACTTAAGACTTGTCACCTGAATATGTTTTTTTATATTTCATTTTATCTGTTTCTAATATCGTGTTATAATTTCATGTATTGACTCATTCCATGACCATGGAGACTTCTCCTTAATTTGGTCCCACGGAACAATAAATAAATAAATAAATAAGCTAGTTATTTGTTTTAAATTGTCAATGTATTTATTATATATGTGATATTGTCTATTGTTGTAATGGCCTAATGACAATAACATTATTATTATTATTAATGTCTTACAGAATAATTGTCTTATAAAGAAAGAGCTGCTTGCAGAAATCCGAGCTGTAGAGTAATATGTGCTGTTCATCTGTGGTTGTCAGGTAGGTACCTCATCAAGGAAATACGCATTTTAATGGTGTCATCACAAGACATTCGCTAGTGAAATTCGTCACAAATAATTTGTCACAATTTGAGACGAACAGTGATTTCTATACCTACAACAGTAGAGGAAAAATGAGCTGCATTACTTGTTATCAAAGCTGTCAGTAGCTCTGAAAATCGTTCAGTATCCCAGTAACACAGATTTTTATCATTTGCCCAATAACATACAATGTTTCACAGCTAGAAAAGCAGATTTTAAATTTAAAGTAGAATCATATCTTTCTGACATCTCATTTTATTCTGTGGACGAATTTCCATTTGAAAACTGGTAGCCTGATAAAAATTGTTTTTATGTATAGTTGCATGAGAAGGACTAAAAAACAATGCATTAATTACTGTTAATGCTAAGCATGTACACATATACCATAAACTGACTGATTGACTCATTCCACATCACTACGATAAAAGAATCAGTCAAATGATGGGACATGTAGCTACCTAAATAACTAACAGAATGTCTACACAACGTCAATTCTCTTATCCAAGTACCACATGCTGAAAGTGAAGTTATGATTCCATCCATCATACATAAAATAAGAACACAGCATCAGAAATGAAGGGCTAGCAATTATAAAGTTCATTAATGGTCAAAGCAAGTTTCATAACAAATAGTCTTGATCAATTTTATACTACTGAAAAGTGAAACAACTTTTAAAAACATCAAGATTTAGTTATTAGCGATAATATATACATACAAACATATAACACAATGTTTATAAGGGAGTAAATAAAGTTTTGTTAATTTATGAATGATTTTTTCCCACATAGCATATAATATCATAAACAACTTTATGTTTGTTTTTCATTAGAGCTGAGCTTTTCTCTTACTAAATGTTTATTTAATGAAAATTGCTTTATCAGTTTATGTTCTTATTTATATACAATGTAGACATCATTTCATTGAAAGCCTTTGTGTATGCCACCATTTGATGTATGTGGAATGTTTGGAAGTGATGTGATGTGATTTTCCTTTCTATCAAGTGTCAATTGGCCTACAACTCCAGCCCCATCTGTAGGGGTACATTACTCCCACAGTCATTTTATGCAAAAAACATGAGTCATGTATACCAAACTTTGATTGAAATTGCTCAAAGCATTCCAGAGTTATGTTTTTATGTCACCTCTTCTCATCCATACCCTCAGTTGTAGGGTTGTTGGGGGTCTTACTGTCACAGTAATATTTCTTCCAGGGCGCAAGTGATAGGTGCAACTGAAATATCACTGTCTCTACACCCCCATTGCTCCCCACCCCCCCACTGCCCCCCCCCCTCTTGTTCCGAACCCATTTTGGCGTCTGACGTCATGTCTAACGACGTGGCGGGGCGCAACAATTGCACATCACTAGTATTGACAGTATGTTAGATGAAACAGATGAATGAACAAAAACACATGATGACTGACAACAAAAATCAGACGAAATCCATTCAGAATCAAATGACACAACATAAACGGGACATTGACGCACGTATCGACGAACAGATGACGTCTATACGCGCCACTTTGAAAACAGCTCATGACGAGATGAAAACACAACAAGATGAAATTAAAACATATTCAGCTCAGCTTAAAACGTCAAACGACACTTTGTGTAGCCGTGTTGAAGAGATAAATAACAGACTGACTCGACAAGTGTCCGAACACAACACGAAATTTTCAGAACTTTCATTACAACAATAAAACACAAATAAAGATGTGACAGATATCCAAGCACAAGTAAACAATCTCAGGAAAACATGCGAGTCTGCAGTTACTCACATTAAATCTTATCCGGTAGTGCATGATTATGTAAAGTGCGTATTGCCGATGTCGAAAACAAGGTTGACAGTTGACAATCCGCTTTCTGATAAAGTAAGATTACGCACTGACAACCATTTCTCACACATCAATGGAGAATTTCAAAGTTGGGTAGAGCAAAAAGGCAAATATTTTGACGAGTGCTTACAAGAAAAATTGCCTGCTGTTGTCCACAACACTGCCGCGGAATTTATAAATAACAACAAACACGTAATCAGTCAAGCAGTACAATCTGCCGCTGCGCAATCGAAACAGTTTGACAATTACGTACAACCAGTGTGCAATGACGGTAATAGCAACCAAAACACACAGTTCGGCAATGAACACAAGTACATTTATGACGCGTACGCACCACACACTACGTACTCACAACAACAACAACAGTAGGCACCTCGACATGGTCCATTGCATTGCAGTCGTGATAATTACCATTAACATTTTCTTTGCCATTCGCCAGCTGAACCTCACAGAAATCATTTTGAAACTAAACATTACTATAACGTCAAGGAAGCAGAGAGCCCCATAAAAGACAGACAATTTATACCTGGAAAAAGAACCGTACATCATGTCGTTTTTCTTAAAGCCTTCAGAAATGCATTTCCTCGTACGTGTAGTGACTTTAATAGAATATCTTATGTTGTCGGTAATATCCTAGGCGACGCAGCTGTATGGACGTATAATGAAGCTGTCAGATGCGTCATGTACGAACAATCTGAGAGAGCCTTTTCAGCTAAATTTTGGTCACAAACTGTACAGGAACGACTTCGTCGGCAGATTATGGTTCCTGAACCATTCAATCCTAAGCACGACAATTTGCGCCGGTATTTTGCGAAATATTTAAATATGGGACATTTCCTTAACGAGCTGGTTGCTACGCGAGACATTCTCCGTGCATTGAAAGCAAGACTGCCGTTTAATATCAAAGAATAACTTCTGCACACCCGAGACTACGACACAGAGTATTTTCTAACAGCGCTCGATTCTGCTGATATGCTTTACGAGGACCAGCGTTTCGTACGGCAAAACAAGTGCTACAATGTTTACAGCAGCGCCATGCAAAATACGCAGGGTAGCCAACTCAATTCCGGCGCGTCGGCTGCTGTCGGACACGCAAGCCAACAGAACCAACCGCTTCAAATGGCAAGTGTAAATACACAACAGACCAACATGCTCGACACAGCACAAACAGCAATTATAACACTTGTTATTCTACTGGCGGCAATCTAAATAAGAGACAGCACACCAGCAACAACAACAACTATGATGGTAATAATAATTATCGCAATGGTAACAAAAATTTTAAGAGAAACAAAAATAACTATCAAACCCCACCAAACCAGCAGAGAAATAATACATGCCAGTGGCACTTGCCGCCGCCGCAAACGCAAACTGAAAACTTGAATGCATCTACGAACCCGCAGGTGAGTTAAAACGCGAAAGCGCAACGACCGCCACAGTTCGGAGACTGGAATAAACAATACTCATATGTAAACATTAAGTAACTAGTGATACCCCACCTCTGCCTGTGCCTACACCCACCACAAATGTGACGAAGTCAACTAAAAGAAGTCGCTACTGTGCCCCAGGTCGTGGCTGTGGAAGATTTGGTGGGCGACTTCAATTTAAATTTATTATTTGACACACCCATTTAGCAACAGCACAATGATCATGTACCTGACAGTTGTATACAGCAACCATTATATTCGTAAGGTATAATCATGACGAAAACGTGTCTGATGAACTGTTACAAGAGAACACACAATGTCGTTCATGATCCAATGAAATTGTTTTGCCTCAGCTACTGGTGTTGTGGGTGGTATTCCCACTACTATTATTATGGACACAGGAGCGGATGTTAGTGTTTTGTCCAATGATTTTTACAAGAAAATGTGTGAGTTGGAACTCATACCAGAGTATCCTGTCCAGAACTGTGAAATTTTAACTGCTGTAGGCAATAAGTCTTCTAGGGTCAAGTAACAGATGTCAAGGTAGGTAATGGAATCACACAATGGCCATTCCTCGTCGTCCAAAATCTGGTCACTAATTGTATCTTAAATTTGGATATATTGTGCGAGAGGGCCAGCACTATTGAATCCTCCCAAAGTAAATGTATACTTACAGATAAGGGAAGAGTAATTTCAAGCATGGTAAATACTGTACAAGGTACAAATTCAGTTAATACAGGACACTGACGATGTTGACACACAGACACACGCACACAATGCCGAGTTTGAGGACTTGAAATCTAGAGTTAGTAATAAGTTATCAGAAACCACAGCTGTCACACATGATGAACGTAATGAACTTTATGATGTTTTGTCCAAGTATATATAAGTATTTAGCAAACAACCAGGTGCGATCAACACATATGTGCATAAAATAGAAGTTAAGCTTCACCAGATTTTCTTCCACAAAAATAATGTGCCACTATCACAACGACCTGCTGTGTGGCACGAGTTGAAACAAACGTTAGAGTGGAAAAACATCGGATCGTCCACGTCACCTTACTGCAGCCCTTTACTTGTTGTGAAGAAACCAAACGGGAATATCAGATTTGTTTTGGATGCTCATGCAATTAATGAGATTATTTTACCAGTTCGCACAAAACCTGATAATTTAGAGGAGTAATTCCAGAAATATTTAGATTCTAAGTATTTTTCTACAATAGATCTGACCAATTCGTTCTGGAAACTCGCAATCACGCCAGTTGCTAGAAAGTATACTGCATTTATTTTGTGTCCTTCCCTTCAGTCTGAACGTCAGTTCAGGCTTGTTTATCCCTGCATTGGATACTGCACTTGGTAATGAATTGGTTGAATCAGTTACTCACTACATTGATGACCTGCGCATTGCTAGTAAGACTTGGTCTAAACACATTGGTACTTTGCAAAATATTCTGCATAAATTCGTACAAGGTGGAGTGACAGCTAACCTCATAAAGTCGATATTTGCTTGCAGTGAAATTAATCATCTTGGACATATTATTAATGCTCAGGACAAACGACCTAACCCAGGTAAGTAGATGCTATCAGGAATTTTCCTAGTCCACAGACTAGAAAACAACTGAAATCTTTTCTTCGACTTTGTTCTTTCTTTCTACGATTTTTATCACACCAACTTTTAAACAGTAAACATCCATGGAACCTGCTAAAAAAATCAGATATGGATATGGTCTAACCAGTGTCTGAAAGATTTTGATAATATTAAGCATGCTTTCGTTAATGCAAACATTTTGGATCACCCTGATCTTAAATTAGATTTTTGTATGAGATGTGACTCCTCATCCTATGGCTTAGGCTGTTGTTTCTTTCAAGTTGTAAAGAATGGAGAAAAAGAACATGATAAAATAATTAGTTTTGCAAGCTGCACACTTAGTGAATATGAATGCACTTACTCTACCACAGAACTTGAAACACTTTCTATAATGTGGGCCTTTAAGATATTCAATTATTATTTGTATGGTAAGGACACTAAAATTTATACTGACCACCAAGCTCTCACATTTCTGTTAACTTGTAAACTTGTACATCCCAGATTATCAAGATGGGCTTTATCTTTGCAAGACAATTCCTTTGAAATTGTATATATTATGGGTAAAGACAACATCGTTGCCGACATTTTGTCTCATCTGCCTCAAGGCTTGAATTAGTGTAACTCTGACCTGGAGAATGTGAATGATTACAGAATACTTCTTATGCAGGATGAGCTATATCACTAGTATTATAATGACATATCTAGAAATATGTCAACGTTGCAGAAATCTGATCATCACTGGAATAAGGTAAGAGTTTTACTCACAAATAAAGCTGACCCTCCACTGTCAAAACGATATTTGATACATAATGATGTGTTATTTTATTGCCGTCATGCTGAAGCCACTACTTGGTGTGTTTGTATTCCTAAGGATTCTGACTGCAATCTGATTTGGCACACACATTTTGTTTGGAGTTATTATGGTACCAAGAAGTGCCTAGGAAAACTTAGTACCTACTGATACATTATAATATGAGAGGTAAGATCCACAGTATACTCAAAACATGTGCAATTTGTCAAAAATCTAAACCGTTGAATTGCTGATTTGCGTTCTATTCTACCCAGTAAATCTCTATAAATAGTAAGTTCTGACATAAGTGGTCCACATCCCACAAGCAGTGGTGGTGTGAAACATATTCTTGCATTTTACGATTTATTCTCCAAGCATGTTAAACTGTTTGCTGTAAGATCTGCTACTGACACTGCCATCATTCGTCGTTTCTCATGTGACTACATTCCTCACGTGGGAAAACCAAAAGCTATTTTATCCGATAATGCTGCATACTATACTGGGTATAACTGGCGTAAATTTCTCAAACACAATAGTACTAAGAACGTGTGTTCCGTGAGATTAACAGATTTATGAGAACCTGCATTTTTACCAATCATACCAATTGGGTAACATATTTATCTTTATTTGAAGAGGTACACAACAGCCTCAATTTTATGAAACTCTATACACTCCAAATGAGCTCATGTCCAATCGCAAAGAAGACAACGATTGGACAACGCCACTATCAAAACTTTTTTCCAGCAAACAACACACGACGAAAAGATAAGTGAAGTCTATGCGACACTGTCTGCAGAAGCCAAAATTAGGAACAAAACTTATGTGTGCACTGTCAAGAGGAAGCAGACATTTAAAGTTGGTATGTTAGTGGTTTTGCGTACTCACCATAAGACGTCTACTCTTCAGTGGCGCAACGCGAAGTGGCGTCTGCTGTATGACGGTTCTTATTATATCATTGTCAGCATTCTGCATATCTACTGCAGCAACCTAAACCAAACAGAATTATTGGACTACATTCTCACCAGGATCTTAGAGTATACCAAGCTCAACAGTAAACTCATCTATGAATCATGCTTAAGTTATACACAACTATTAAATACACATACCTCACAGTACTTCAACAGAGAAGCTACGTAGTATAAGAGTTTTATTTCAGCTGTTCTTGTCAACAGCAGAAGGAGAAAGATGAGATTCGTCTTCGCCGAACACTTACAGCAGCCACTTAAAATTTTAAAACAAATTTTATATTAAATTTTATACAGGTGAGGAAGAAGATATATTTTCAGCCTACAAGACTGACTATCTGCACACTCAGTCTACGACTACTAACGACTGATTGACATGAATACCTAATCATTATACACACTTACACTTTCACCTTGAAACTGATTAGATACGCATCTCACCATTGAAGAGACACACTTACGAGTTGCTAAGGCCATGCTTATACTGCACACTTACACTCATGTCGCGAGTATTTTTGGTGTTTGATGTTAGTTCATTGTTTTTTTTATTCGCTTATTCGTAGTTGTGCGCTTGGTCTTATTGCTGGTGTGTGATGTTATGTCTAATGCTCCTCTATTTGAGGTGACATCATTTGCAAAAACAAAACATTATCTGAAATTGTACTGATTGCTTGTAAATACTGCAAATATTGTGAACTTTTGTAAAGCTATATGAAAAATATTTCTATGTGACCAATCATACCTGTGTGAAGACAAGATAAATATGTTTCTATCTTTATGAAAAGCCAATATGTAATATGTTTGCATGTATTTGTACCTGCATAAAAACCATATATATATATATATATATATATATATATATATATATATATATATATATATATAACATGTTTCTATGTATTTACCTGTATTTAGGTACAGATAAATGATATATGCTCACTTTTATGTGTTATCTGTAATTGTTACGTGTGCCCATATGGGAAAAGTTACGAGACTTGTATAACCTGAAACAATTTATGGACATTTACTACATGTCATTGAACTTGTAACTACGAGGAAATTGGTGTACAAAACCGCATAATTGAAAAAAAACTGTTCGTGATATATTGCTATGCATATAGACATGATGAACTATTTATGTTTGAAATTTGTAAACAGAGTAACCTGTGAAAAGATATGAACTGTGCTATGAGTGATCGCACACCTGCATCTGTATCAAAACTCTGAACTGTAACATTTAACTGTCCTAAACAATGCTCACCTTTATGATGTTATCGTATGTTTTCGGTTCATGGAACTGTGAACGACGACACGTCGTGAAAAGACGTTATATCTGTAACAAAAAGACTTTTGAAGGGCAATACTGTGCGAAAGGGACTATCAGCCATAAGAATTTGTAATTTCATGTTAAAGAATGTTGTAACTTTAGGATTTTGTACCTGTATAAATGTTAATCCACATTTGTGAAATCCATGATGATAAATGTTGTCTCTGCGACGTCTTGTGCACATGGACTGAGTATACCCTATGTATCACTATTTCCTGTGATGAAATCGCTTAGCAATGGTCCCATAACTTTAAAGAAGTGTGCATGCGCGGTAGCACAATACCAACATAAAACTATTATAGGCGCATGTGCCACATTCAAACATTGAAAATCAGTTTTGTGTAAATATTGTCATTATATATATGTTATACAGGATGTACATAAAGCCAGGGAACACTTCCAATTATTTATTACACAAGAACCAAACATTGTACAGATATCATGCATATGTCATTTTCAAAAGAACCCCTGAAAGTTTTTTTTTTCATGTATAACGCCACAGCATAGTTTGTTAATTTGCTGATAGGCAGCGTTAGTCGTAAACATGGCGGGTTCAGGTGCGGAGCGAGATTTCTGTGCGTTGGAGTTCGACAAAATCAAGTGTGTTACTGTTGTTCAACCGATAATTAGAACCACCTATGGTAAGAAGCCATCAACAAGGAAGGCTATTTACCACTGGCACAACAAATTTGTTACGACAGGTTGCTTGTGCCGGCAAAGAGAAGCGGACGTCCCAGTGTGAGTGAAGTGAATGTGGAGCGCGTACGAGAGACATTCATAAGGAATCCATAGAAATCGATGCATCGTGCATCTCGTGAACTCGAAATTGCTCCAGAGCCAGTGTGGGACGTCTTGCGACAGAAACTGCCTATGAAACCATTCACAATGGAGCCATTGCAGAAGCTCAACGACGACGAGAAAGACAAGCATTTTGAGTTTTGTTCGCAGTTGCAACAATTGAATAAGGATGGGGATGACATTGTTGATCGCTTAATTTTTAGCGGCGAAGCCACTATTCACACTAATGGGCAAGTGAACAGGTATAATTGTCGTATCTTGGGTACAAAACATCCATACGAATGCATTGAATTTGAGCGTGATTCCCCAAAGGTAAATGTTTTCTGTGCCTTGTCACGTCGAAAACTGTACGCTGAGAGCACAGTCAAAGGATATTCCTACTTCGACATGTTGCAGCAATGGCTGATGCCTCAAATTCAATCGGATTCTCTGTTCATCTTTCAGCAGGATGACGCTCCAACCTATTTTCATCGTGAAATTCGTGGGTACCTGAACACGGAGCTGCCACATTGATGGATCTGCCGTGCTACAGAAGGGAACAGCTGTTTCATGAAATGGCCTCCCCGATCATGCCACAGTTGAAGATGCCATGCTGGGATAGGCATGACAAGAATTCGACTACCGTTGACATGTTCTACATCCTAGAGGACCTCCTCACTATGGATCAATTGGAATGAAAGTAAATCTAATCTAATCTAAGACATGTGTGGGATCACTCATGGTTCGCATATCGAATATTTGTAAAAAAACTTCCAGAGTTTCTCTTCAAAATGCAATATGTATGACATCTGTACAATGTTTCTGGAGATTGGAGGCATATGTTGATCCCCTACCAAGTTTAAAGAAAAATAACGTAGCAATCAAATATTTTACCGTACAAATTCTGTAGAAATGTTCGAGAAAGATTGCAGGACGTGAGCCTCGGTTCTGTCAGCCCAGTGCCACACCAAGTCTGGCCCACTCTGTGTGACATTACACCAAGTGCCCTGTGGCCTTCTCTTTAGCTGGTGGTTTTCTTACCCCTGCAGCGATTGTTGTCTGACCATAAGGGATATGTGTACCACGTTTTGTTGAAACTGGTCTTGTGATTTAGGAGTAGATGTGGAACACACACACTAATACACAGTTTATACAGGTGCATGTACGCACTCATACCATATGGCATCATCTGCATTACGTGTCGAACAATGGTATGATTTTGCAGGTACATGCTGCAGCATGTGTAACAAACAGAGTTGTAGCAATGAAGTAATAAATTTGGACGTCATGTATGATGTGGCATTTTGTCACACATTTCGCTATTTATGGCATTATATCTCCTGATCTATGTGTCATATACACAGACTATACATCTGTGGAGCGAGACTTTTTGTATGCGCAGAACGAAAATTCTGTCAGCACCATCTCCTGCAGTTCAAGTTGCGTGATTTTGGGATATCGCACTTTAGCCTGTATATCACTTAGCGTATTGTAAGCGTTATTACTTCACAGCCAAGACAGATCACCATCAGAAATATCATAAAACTTTTTGTGTGCGTTCTACAGACATCTTATGAATTTGTTACCAAAATCTGAAGTTGGCTTAAGGATGTGAAGAGCTGCCCTGCAGCCAGGCGACTACCACGAGTTTTGGTGTTCTCGTAAAGACACGTCATATTAGATTATAAAAACATATAGTTTAGTACTGATTAGGTGGTAAATATGTGTATTAGTGTGTCTTTTAAACGTACCATTAAAGGTTTCATTAGCAATTTAACTCTAGCGTACCTTTTCATTATTTAACTCACATTTCCGGACAGTAGCGTAAAGTTTAATTTGTTGTTTCAGAAACTTTGCACTGTTGTTTTGTTTACACACAGTTGCGTATAGGCCAAATTTGTGGAACCATATTTTCTTGTTTATCTGTAATTTAACAAACTTATTAATAATAAACTATTTTGTTTATTATGAGTAAAAGGGCTTGACTTGCCGTAGAATTGTTAGGTCGTGGGTTTGGTGTGACAGGCGCTGCAGTTTTTTCCATGTGGGTGACTGTAGTGGCGTGGGAATAGGGGAAGTAATTGAGATTCATCAGTGGTTTTGTAGCATATGTAGTAAAAATAGGAAGATAGGACGATACAAGAACAGGAGGGGAAAATTGCCGCCCTTCAGACTGAGTTAGACAAGGCCAGGGAAGATCTTGACAGGTTAAGGAGGGAGAAGGGTAAAGAGAGGTGGGAAGTGGCAACAGGCAACAGGAGGAACAGGCCTAGAGATTTGTCTGACAGATTCGTGGTGAATTTGGAAAATAGATTTGACCTGTTGCTTCAGTTAGAAGCTGGTGAGCCTCAAGCTGTTGCAGGTGTAGACAGGTCACAACAAACTTTCAGCAGCAAATTGAAAAGTAAGAATGTATGGAGATCAATAAAGAGAAAGAAAGTGTTGTTAGGTAGTTCCCATGGAAGAGGTGTTGACCAACTTCTGAGGGATGTACTAGGATCAGAATACCAGGTCACCAATGTTTTTAAACCTAGTGCTGGTCTGGAGCAGGTGACAGAGGATTTAGGATCACTTTGCAAATATTTCACTGACGAAGACACTGTGGTTATAGTGGGTGGGCCAGGTAATAGTATTGACAGAGTTCCTGGGTACAGTATAGAGTGTGACCTGCCAAAAATTGCATCAGCATCGAAGCATAATAGTGTTAAGTTTGTATCTGTTCTTGGGCGCCATTACCGACCTCATTTGAACTCTTCTGTCAAGAGAGTTAATTTGGAGTTGGAACGTTTGTTCATGTCGGGTGCAGGGTCACACATTGATGTGGTTCCTGTTGATTCTCTCAATAGGTGCGATTATACTAGGCATGGCCTTCACCCCAACAGGAAAGGGAAGGGTAAACTGGCTGGAAAAATAGCAGGAAAGTTAAAGGGGGGAGGCACTGACATGAGTGATAAAATACCAGTGGTTATAGGGTTCAGAAAAGACCCTTTTTTAGGATAGGGAGGACAGAAAGAAACCAAATTTTAAGAGGGGTTAGGACTGAGACAAACCTTCAGTTTTGAGAAAGAAAACAAAAAACATAATTCTAGCTTATTACATCAGCTTAACAGCTATTAGTTAAGAAGTTTCACAATCAGGAGATATTCAACTCTAGCCATTTTAACTCAGTCAATGTGAAATGTCAGCTATCTTTATTGCATCAAAATATTCGAAGAATGAGAAAAAAATTAACGAATTAGTTATCTGCATAGATGAATTAGAGTCCTCAAAACCAGCTGACGTAATCTACTTCTCTGAACATCATGTGACCACTGGTATAGAACTTCTAAGCGTTACAGGGTTTAGGTTAGCATCTCACTTTTGTAGAGTAGAAATGGAGAAAGGAGGAGTTGCCACTTTCATCAGGAACTGTCATAAATTTAAGAAGATAGACATTCATAAATTTTGGCTAGAACAGCATATGGAAGCGTGTGCAACAGAAGTAGAATTTCACAAAAAATCCCTCATAATATTAAGTGTATATCGAGCACCTGCAGGTAACTTTAACCTGTTCATAAACCACTTTGAAACTGTACTGGCGCTTTTAAGAACCACAAACAAAGAAATGGTGGTTGCTGGTGATTTCAATGTAGATTTCCTTAAAGACTCTCCCAATAAGAACTTATTTGAGTTGGTAACATTATCATTCAATTTAATTCCCACTGAAAAGTTCCCCACTATGGTAGCCAATTGCTCACAAACAGCCATTGATAATATCTTTATAGAAAAGTCCAAAGAACAAAATTATATTACAAAGCCAATAGTCATTGGCCTCTCAGACCATGATATGCAGTTCCTTCTGTTAAATGTTAATACTGAACAGGACATAAAATCTGTTAAATCTGAGCTGAAGAGGGTAATCAATAAGCAAAAAATTTATTATTTTAGGACACTCCTCAGAAACATTCACTGGACTGATGTTTACAGTGCTTATGGCATTAATGAAAAATATAACACTTTTGCTAATAAAATGCTTACCTTATTTGAGCACTGTTTTCCTCCAAAACTAACCAAGGTTAGAGCAAAGTCTACAGAGAAGTCATGGAGTACTCAAGGAATAGGAGTATCTTGTAAAAAAAAAGAAAACTCTATCTGTCAGTCCAAAACAGTTCTGATGTTAAAAGAAATACTGCAAAATATTAAAGACTGTATTACGAACAACAAAGCAAATATATTACAAGGAAAAAATAGTGATATCAGATAACAAAATAAAGACAATATGGGATATAGTGAAGGAGGAGGCCGGTAGAACCAGACATGGAGAGGGACAAGTAGCATTAAGAGTAAATGATACATTGGAGACAGACGTGTATAATCCAGAATGAGATTTTCACTCTGCAGCGGAGTGTGCGCTGATATGAAACTTCCTGGCAGATTAAAACTGTGTGCCCGACCGAGACTCGAACTCGGGACCTTTGCCTTTCGCGGGCAAGTGCTCTACCAACTGAGCTACCGAAGCACGACTCACGCCCGGTACTCACAGCTTTACTTCTGCCAGTACCTCGTCTCCTACCTTCCAAACTTTACAGAAGCTCTCCTGCGAACCTTCCAGAACTAGCACTCCTGAAAGAAAGGATATTGCGGAGACATGGCTTAGCCACAGCCTGGGGGATGTTTCCAGAATGAGATTTTCACTCTGCAGCGGAGTGTGCGCTGATATGAAACTTCCTGGCAGATTAAAACTGTGTGCCCGACCGAGACTCGAACTCGGGACCTTTGCCTTTCGCGGGCAAGTGCTCTACCAACTGAGCTACCGAAGCACGACTCACGCCCGGTACTCACAGCTTTACTTCTGCCAGTACCTCGTCTCCTACCTTCCAAACTTTACAGAAGCTCTCCTGCGAGAGCTTCTGTAAAGTTTGGAAGGTAGGAGACGAGGTACTGGCAGAAGTAAAGCTGTGAGTACCGGGCGTGAGTCGTGCTTCGGTAGCTCAGTTGGTAGAGCACTTGCCCGCGAAAGGCAAAGGTCCCGAGTTCGAGTCTCGGTCGGGCACACAGTTTTAATCTGCCAGGAAGTTTCAGACGTGTATAATGTTGGAGAACTTTTTAACAAACATTTTATAACTGTTACTGAAAAGATGGGGTTGCCAGGTTCTGCAGATGCCGCTATGGAATACCTAAGACCAGGCATTTTAAAGAAACTTCCATAATTTGAATTTGACCCTTACTACCCCAGCAGAAATAATGTCCATCATAAAATCTTTAAAATCAAAAACATCTAGTGGGTATGATGAAATATCAACAAAGTTAATTAAAGAATGTGATTCTGAGTTAAGTAACATATTAATCTATCTGTGTAACAAGTCGTTAGTCAGTAGAATATTTCCTGAATGGTTGAAATATGCTGAAGTTAAGCCACTGTTGAAGAAGAGAGAAAAAGAAATAGCACCAAATTTCCGTCCAGTTCCGCTTTTGCCAGCATTCTAAAAAATTTTAGAAAAAGTAATGTACAATTGGCTTTATAACCATCTTATCTCAAACAAAATACTGTCAAAGTCGAAGTTCGGATTTATAAAGGGTTCTGATATTGAAATAGCTATCTTCACTTACAGGGAAAATGTGCTTAATTCATTAGACAAACAATTGCTGGCAACTGGTATATTTTGTGATCTGTCAAAGGCATTGGACAGTGTAAATAACAATATCCTTTTAAGTAAATTAGAATATTATGGTGTAACAGGAAATGCCGAAAAATGGTTCATATCTTATATCTCTGGCAGGAAACAAACGGTGTTATTAGGAAAGAGACATGCATTAAGCCATCAGGCATCATCCAACTAGGAACTAATTAAATGTGGGGACCCACAAGGTTCCATCTGAGAGCCTTTACTTTTTCTTATGTATATCAATGACCTTTCATCAGTAACATTACCAACATTACCAGATGCCAAGTTCGTTTTGTTTGCCAATGACACAAACATTGCAATGAATAGCAAATCAAGTAAAGTCTTAGAAACATTGGCTATTAAAACATTTGTGGACATTAATCACTGGTTCCTAGCCAATTCTTTGTCACTAAACTTTGAAAAAACACACTACATGCAGTTCAGAACTTGTAAGGAGCGTCCCACGAGTATATGCCAAACATACGATGACAAACAGATAGAAGAAGTGGACAGTGTTAAATTCTTGGGATTACAGCTTGACAATAAATTCAACTGCGAGGAGTACACCACAGAACTGCGGAAGCGCCTTAACAAATCTCTATTTGAAATGCGAATTGTGTCAGACACAGGGGATATAAAAATGAAAAAGCTGGCATACTATGCTTACTTTCATTCCATAACGTCATATGGGATTATTTTTTTGGGGTAATTCATCAAGCCAAGCTAAAGTTTGGAGGGCACAAAAACGTGCAGTAAGAGTTATATGTGGCGTGAACTCAAGAAGATCCTGCACAAGCCTGTTTAGCGAACTAGGGTTACTAACTACTGCTTCCCAATTTATTTATTCCTTAATGAAATTTGTCATTAAAAATGTATCACTTTTTCAAACCAACAGCTCAATTCATGGAATCAATACTAGAAGTAAGAATAATCTTCACAAGGATTTAAAGTCACTTACTCTTGTACAAAAAGGTGTGCATTATTCAGGAACACACATTTTCAGTAACTTGCCAACAGCTATAAAAAACTTTAACAACCAATGAAATTCAGTTTAAGAGAAGCCTAAAGGATTTATTGGTGGCCAACTCCTTCTACTCCGTTGATGAATTTCTCAGTAGAACCAACTGATTTGTAATGTGTTCATCGTAAATAAGTATTATAGTAGTTCTATTACATGTTTATTAGCTTATAAATAAAATACTTTTTTATTTTTTAAATTCAGTGCATTAGTGTTTGTAAAATGATTCTTTCATATAGTGTTCATTTAAAAAATGACGATCTTTCCACTTGGGACCTATGGAATGTACATTGGCTTATTTCTTTGAGTTGTAAATATTTGTCATGTATTATTGTTTTTCTGACATGTTCTACATCCTGGAGGACCTCCTCACTATGGATCTATTGGAATGAAACTAAATACAATCTAATCTAATCTAACGGTATCGTGCTTTTTCACTACAGTATCACAACTTAGATTCCACTGTACTGACGTGTTTTTGGTAATGGGATAAGAAGTTTCCGGTTGCACTTATTCATACTGTCGAATCTCTGTTCTAATTAATTATGGTACAATGACACTTTAAATGGCACCAGAATGTCATGAACAAACAATGCATTTGAAGCTATGAAATTGTAATTGTAAATAAGGTAAACTATTTGCACCACCTTCATGTCCATTATTATTTCCACCTATTCTTTATTTTCCCTTCTGATTTTTAGAGACAACTAAAATAACTATAACATTTTTCTCCATCTCATCAGAAAAGAAAAACCATACACCATGCACAAATAATTAAAGATATAAGATCAATAACCGAAGTTTGGAGTAATAAAACAAGTGACAGACAACAATATTTTTTAGGTTTTCTGTTGCACTGATTCATATTGTCGAATCTGTTCTAATTAATTACGGTACAATAACACTGTATAGGGAACTGTCTCATGCAGAAATACTTGGATACATACAAGTGTTTAAGAACCTGTGTAAATTGGAGGAAAATAATCAGACTGTCACATATCAATTTTATCTGCATATAAATATAGTAGCAATATGTATACACTGACTGGTAGTTTACTCAAACACACTTGAAAATTTATCTAGCATTTGTCTCTTAAACATGTGGCCATAAATTCGTCGAAATTTATCTCTACAACACAAGACTTAATAGTACCATGTCTCTATATTTTTCAACATATAAAGTGCTTCATATCGATATTACATTTACAATTATACACCTGTTGTAGGTACCTATTAAAAGTAACTTGTCCCCCTCTCACATACACGTCTTTAGATCCAAATAAAGACAGTCCTGCATCATTACTGTTACTAAACTCAAATGTGCAGAAACATATATAAAACAAGCCAAATATGTGTAATATTCTAGTTTTGCTGTTACCGCAAATAGTAGACAAGCAGTGTCGTCCCAAAAACACATGACCAGCTTAGTTTGATGTGGAGAACATGCTCACTAGGCTGGCTATGCTTACTCAATAGATACACATCCTCTATGGTCTATAATGTTAATGTATTGTAGATACATTCAGCGGCCTCTGTGAATACTGTCTGCAAAATTTATTGTGAATATAGTAGCAAACAAGTTGTAAGAGGTCCGAGCAGATGTAATTTCGATGTATTGCTCATGCGCTGCCTGCGATATGCAAGGTCTCTGACCAGAGAGCAGTGTTGACTGCAGTAGGAACTGTGTAGCTGTAGCAGTAAGTTGTTGCTAGTCTGGAGTCTGCTCTGGTCAGGTATGGTGTATCATGTTGGTGGCCTGGTCACAGTGCAGCGATGCCAGAGCCTGAGTATTACTGTATAAGGTAAAAAGCAGCCTCGCACATATGTATTAATGTTATCTCAAGTCGCATGTAAATGTTTTAAAACTCTCATAATAATAATCTTCCTCATGAAAAGTAACTTTTAACAACCATTCATTTCAATTTAAAGAATTTACTAATTTCTCCCATCCATGATCATCCCGATTATTGCAATGGAAAAATCAGTTGCTTCCTTTCATAAATGACAGATAGGTCGGCCAGCATTGCACAGAGCTGTGCCGCAAAAATTTATTGTAAGAGCAGATATATCCGGCGACTTCATTGAGGTAAGAATTTTTCCTTTTTTTTATTCAGAATGATCTTTCAGGGCTATGACGCAGCACTGCTGTCGTCCAAAATTTACCAGGTTAAATGCACAGTGAATTATTGAAAAGTCATAAGTGAGCGACAATTTAATTGAGAGGTTAGTTACATTGTTTTATTACCAGGTTACTGAATTTATTTTTTATTGGGATGTTACACTGAATGTGAACGACATAATTATAATTTTTTACTGTTGAGAGATTTAGGAATTTTTCTGTTGTGAGGTTACGCTAAATGTGAATGAATTTTGAGCTTAGATTAAATCAGAAAGAATTTTGTGTGGAGGTTAATGTGAAAAGAATTTTGTGGGGAGGTTACAAATGAGAAAGAATTTTGTGGGCAGGTTACACTGAATGACGATATTTATTTATATTAATGATTATAAATTATTGTGGGGAGGTTAAACTAGGCGACAACCGGCCAGGATCGTATTTCTTTATGAATCTCTGAGAAGTACTCATATATCTGCTCTTATTTACTTAAATGTAGTTTGCATCTGGCGCAATGCATTTACTAATTTGTCACTCTTTCTTTCACAGATCATCGGCAATTTATTGCTCTTTGTTGTAATTGTGTTAGTTCCATTTTTGCTTCGTCTTTGTTTCACTTTGTGCTTAATTTTTATTTGTGAGAAATGCCGCGAAAAACTGTTAACTGTACGTCGCAATGTGCAATGAGTGAAATAGCCGAATTGAATAATTTGACAGATAATACTAGCGACACTCAGTCTAATAGTGATAATCCCCTAATGATAGATAATCAGTGCGTGCTGATCACTAATATTGATTTGGATCCTAATGATAAGTAAACAAATGCAATTATGTCCACAGTAAATGTAACAATTGATGACGCGGCACGTTCCGTTGCAATGAACGCTGTCCAGTTTGACACGCCTAATTTGCAAAATTTATGTAGCGAACAGATAATTGTTTGTAACGAAGGTGAAAAATGTACTCAAAGTACGTCAGATTTATTTGATCCCGAGGTAGTGACTAACAGTGCACATCCAATTGGCGAACCTTTTCAAGAATCAGAAAATGACCAAATGATTACACAAAACGTGACAAATGCACATACACCATTACACAGCATAGAAAATAGAGTCGCTAATTTTGGCTTGGATCAAATTATGGCAGTATTGCTACAACAGAATGAAAGACAAGACAACAACTTCAAACAACTTTATGAAAAACAAGACAACATTAATGAAAAACTCAAACAGTTGAATGATAAGCAAGATAACAATTTCAAACAACTTAGTGAACAGATTACAGCCGTTGCCGCACAATGTCATGATACTAAAGAACAATTACGTGATGAAATTAAGGCTTGTGCTAAGAACAGTAGTGAAGAAATTAGATCTGTGGTACAAGAATTAAGTAATACACATGCAGCCACAACTAAATTACTTAGAGATGAAATTAGTGCAGTCGCTAAACAATGCTCTGAAAACGCAACACAATTACGGGACGAGTTTAAATTAATGTCAGCAGAACTTTCACGCACGCTGGATGCGAAAGTAGACGCGAAATTTGACCAACAGAACAGCCAAATTGACGAACGTTTTAATCACCACCTACACAAGAGTGAAACGCGTTACAGTAAATTTATACAGGAACAGAATAAAGTAAAGCAACAAGTCATGGAAACAATTGCTGTACAAAGACAGGAAGATAAGCGTAAATTCTTTACGAATGCAAAAACATACGTAGACAACAATATTGCTACAGTATCAGACGAAATCAAACAGTTGAACACAGAATTGCATGATGAAATCTCCGATCTTAAAACAAAAACAGACACACACACATTAGACTTTCAGACAATGACCAACAGACTTGAAAAATTGGAATTAATACAGGATCCCGATGCCATTAAAGCAGACATTAAAAAATTGAACAAAACCACACGTAAAATACAAAAACAAATTAATGCTTGTAATTCTAAAAACGATGATCACGTAAATGTACTGACTGAAAAATATGATGAATTGGCCAGTCGTATTGACGTTATCGAAAGTAATAATGACGCCAAATCAGACGATACGTCACCAGTTTCGTTTAATCAAACACCCGAATTCCAAAATTACAATAGACGATTAGTGAGATAGGTTCGTCCAATAATACATTACGTAGAAAATTGTCATCTTTACAGCAAGAAGTGACGGAGATGAAAAATATTTCAGCCTTTAACACATCACAGCATACGCCACTCTCCGAACATTTGTCAGACTCACACAGCCAGTATAATTTAGGTAATTTACAGAGAGTACGTGACTTAGATTCCGAACAGTCACAGACAAACAGATTAGCATACAATCCTGAACCTGTTCAGACATTCCGAGACGATAATTTTGATTACAAGCACTTTCTATCCGTTAGGAAATTTAAAGTATTTAAAAATGACAGAACACAGATTCACTCTTTCGACTGGATACGACAATTTGCTTTTGAATTTTCACCAGCATTTCCTGTAATGCAGAAACTAGCATTGGACTGGATACAACAACTTGCTTTTGAATTTTCACCGGCATTGCCTGTAATGCAGAAACTAAAATTTATTTGCAGCGCGTAATTGACCTCAGGGGATTCATTACGCTTCGATGAATATGTGCCGTAGCGTGCACAGGGCCCCGAGCCGTAGTAGTGCTATTTCATCTTTAGTTTTCTGCACTGCTGCCTTCTCTTCTACTATCCTTTATATCTATCAAAAAAACTCTTCAACTATCGATCTATCTAGAATTAGGAATGAGTAAAGAAAACCTGATATGACAAATTTTACCAAAAGTGACAGTTTTCTTTAGACACTCCCGAAGCGACAAGAACTACCAGCGTAATTTTAATATCAGACAAAATTTTAATTATCAGTATCCTCATGGTTATCAGCAACAGGAATCACATTTTGGTAACAATAGAGGTTTTTCCCAACAACAGCAACAAAACCAGCCGGTTAGAATACCTAACCAACAATGTAATGTGCAAGGTCAACCAAGCTTTAATGTTTCGCCGCCTACACGTATAGCGTCGGCTCCGCCAAATAGTAACGCACAGCCACAAGGAAATCAGTATGTACAGAAAACACACCATTTCAGCTCATATCGCAATGCACCGTATAGCAATGACTATCAGGACAGACGTGAAAGTAATGAGCAAAATTTTTCGCGTACGTTTAATAACAGTCGGTCTTACCAGCAGCAAAATCATCCGCAACAACAGATTATCATGAATGAACTAGACAGTCGGTATCATCCCGAACCTAATGCGTCAGGACGAAATAACAGAACAATACAAATAGTCGAAATGCCACAGCATCCTCCCGCAAATAATAGCACGTCAGATAGAATTTGACTAGATACAGTACAGGTTGCATCTTCCAGCAACGCAAGCAATACATTTGACGCACAGAATCTTGTTCACGAAAATGTTATTACTTTTGACGACATCCGAGACACTCTTTTGCAGGAAAAACCAGTTATTCAAAAAACCATTTCACACCCTGTCATTGAAGTAAAGATTGGATCATCCAAATTTTCAGCAGTAATTGATTCTGGATCACCTATGTCAGTTATAAATGAGGAAACTTTCAACGAATGAAACAAAAAGAATACCTATCCTACGTTACCATTAGGCAAAACTAAAGTAAAAGGAGCAGTATCTGGTAAAGGAGTAGATGTAAAATTACAGACACACTTATCGATTTGTATTGCAGGTCATACGTATCACTCAAATTTTTGGATTGTTCCCTTATTGACAACAGACGTTATTTTAGTTACGAATTTTCTAGTACAACACGACGCAATTATTGACTTTCAAAATTCCTAGTTAATGTTAAAGGATGAAAATGTACAACTGGCTTTAGAATTGCAGCACTCTTTATCTGTAGAAGAACAAACAATTAATCGTACAGAGGTCATTTCTGCATCACGTAACATAGACTGTCATTCCACATTGTTCACAGATATGTACGTACACAACTATAATACTCCAGACGAAGCCGACTATGACGTTATACAGATGATTTCTGATAAAGTTAAACTGAGCAATGCAAACACAGATGACGAACGTACTCAACTACACAAAATTCTTTTACAGCAAGCCCCAGTTTTTGACAACGTCCCTGGTACTATGTCCGGTTTTATGTATGAATTTCAAGTTAAACAGCACGATACATTTAAAGCCAAACATTATCCCATTCCTTATATTCACACTGAACAAGTTAAGAAAGAATTGCAATCTATGCTTGACCAAGGAATTATTGAACCGGCAGTTAGTCCGTACATAAACCTGCTCCATATTGTTAAGAAAAAGGATGGTTCACTTCGCCTCGAACTTGATTCGCATCACATCAATGACATTATTATTAATTAAACAGATCGCCCACAGACATTAGAAGAACTTCTACAGAAATTTCATGGTACTGCTATTTATTCCACATTAGATTTGAAATCGGGATTTTGGCAAATTCAGCTCCATCCGAACTGCAGAAAGTACATGGCTTTTCTCTGTTTTGGTGACTGTTATCAATTTTGTAAATTACCGTTCGGCTTAACTATTACTTCAGCAGCATTTATTCGCGGTTTGAATACTATACTTCCGACAGAACTAAAAGACAGACTCAGACGTATGTAGACGACATTCTTATTGCAGAAGCTAACTGGTCTGAACACAATCTGATTCTTGAACAACTGTTGCAAACTTTTCGTGCACAACGAGTCACAGTTAATCTTAGCAAATCACACTTTGGCAAAACTTCTATAAAATTTCTTGGACATGTAATTTCAGCAGAAGGCATTGCGCCTGACACGGAAAAACTTCAAGCTTTACGTGACATAACTGTACCTACGACGAAGAAACAACTACGCAGCTTTTTGGGTTTAATTAACTTTTTTCGTAAATTTATTCATTACTCTGCTTTAGACACCCCTAGATTATGTCAATTGACGGGTAAAAACACTATTTGGTCCTGGGATAGCCAAGCGCAGTCTGAATTTGTCAATCTGAAACAAGCTTTGTTGAACGCACAACTTTTATCACATCCAGATCTTACTAGAAATTTTTCCATTGCCACCGACAGTTCTAACACCGCTTTAGGCGTACACATTTTTCAGGAAATTGAAGAAGATGGTTCTACAGTAATTAAAAACATCGTCTTTGCGAGTCGCGTTCTGTCACCTGCTGAACACAATTATTCTGTTACAGAACTTGAAACATTATGTGTTGCATGGGCATTTACGAGATTTCGGCATTTTCTTTATGGAAGACATACGACCGTTTACACAGATCATACAGCTATCCAGTTTTTACTTTCAGCAAAATTTACACATGACAGGTTAAGCAGATGGAAGCTTTATTTACAGGAATTTAATTTTACAATTGTTCACATTCCCGGTACACAAAATATTGTAGCAGATGCCCTATCCCGTTCTCTCAGCGACAATCAGCAAGACATCGCAACCAACTTCTACCAAGCAAATTTTAGCGTCATGTATATTCAACAAGTTGCATTTGAAAATTTCATTTCGTCGTCATTAAGAGATATAGCACAAGAGCAGAGTAAAGACAACGTATGGAAGGAAATTAAACACCTTTGGCAAGGTAGGAATAACGTTACCATTAGAAACCATTACACTGTACGCAATAATATTCTATTTCGCCGCTCTCACCCTGACAGCAATAATTAGTTACTATGCATTCCTGACGAGCTTGTTAACAAATTAATTTGGTATACTCATTTAAGTTACGCACATTACGGAGCCAGAAAATGTTTTCTTAACAGAACTGTTATTTTGCCAACATGGAGAAACGTATTCGACGAGTTTTAGCGACATGTAAAATCTGCCAGAAAGCCAAGTAAGACACGACTTCACATATTCCTCCGTTACATCCCATTGTACCTGTTAAATTGAGACACATGGCCGCTGTAGACATTTTTGGTCCGATTCCCAGATCTAATAGAGGTTTTTGCTACATCTTTGTCGCTGTTGAACTCTCTTCAAAATTTGTTACCTTCACTCCGTAACGCAAAGCTACTGCTAAATCTGTTTCGAAAGCATTTGTAAAACATTTTCTATTTCATGTAGGGCATGTATTGAAAGTAATTTCCGACAATGGACCACAGTTTCGATCTGCTATATGGATACGTATGTTACGAACAAGAAACATTTCTCCGATCTATATATCCAGGTATCACGCTTCTTCGAACCCTTGAGAACGACTAATGAAAGAAATTGGTAAACTATGTAGAATATACTGCTATAAAAAACATATTGATTGGGATACACACATACTGTCATTCCAGGATGTAATTAACTCCATACCAAATGAATCTACTATGTTATCTCCGACAGCTATATTGAAAAATGTTGAACCACCTAACAAAATTAAAGAATTAGTATCCTTTCCTACATCTCGTCGACTACGACACCATGAAATAATTGAAATTGCGCTGAACAACATCAAACGTGCCACAGAGCGCCGGAGAAGACAGCAAAAACAGGTTTGTACACGCCATGACTTTCACATTGGACAGAAGACATTAGTACGCACACATTATTTATCCAACAGAGGAATGAGTAGATGCAGTAAATTTGAGCTTTTATACGCAGGTCCGTATCGAATTCGCAGCATTCCTCACCCCTACGTAGTACACGTCGAAACTCGGAGAATCAGAAAAAGTAAAGGCAATCACCATGTCTCCAATATTAAAACCTTCATTGAATGAACATACTTTATGATTTGTCGCACTGTAATGCCATTTGCAGATATTTATATGAACACTTACTGATGATTATCGTATTTTTTCTTGGCAAGTGCCCGGCAAGGTAAGGTTAAAAGGTCGCTTTTCTTGTCGTTACACATCAGACCGTGCACATTTTTCCAGATAAACTTACATATTTTATGACCACTTATGCAATTCTGTATATGTGATTACTTACTGATTATTATCATATTTTTTCTTGGCAAGTGCCCGGCAATGTAAGGTTAGCAGGTCGCTTTTCTTGTCGTTACACATCAGACCGTGCACATTCTTCCAGATAAACTTACATATTTTATGACCAATTATGCAATTTTTTCTAGTGACATATTAATTTTATCAAATTCTTTCTCCATTAAAGTCTTCAACTCTCGCCTCTATCAACTACACAGCATACAAGCTGAACACAAAGAAAGTCATTTCTTGTCGTTATAGATCATACCGTGCACATTTTCCATTTTTCGTGTATGTATGATTGTTTTCCTGTTTTGTTTGTATGCATTACGAAATCTTTAAGATATAACAAACACCAGTTGACTTTAACATTTTTCCTTATGATATCTCAATATCTTGACTATTCTACACTTTTGGCTACTGCATTATTAGACTGTGTGTACATTTTTGCACCTGAACACTGTGTTTTTGACATAATACGTTTTCTGTCATGCTATGCTGCATGCTTAATTATATCACTAGAAACAAGTTTTTATTTAATGGGTATATGATGTAAATGCAAGATATTAATCCTTATTCATCATTTTCAGAAAGCAATAATGTGTAAAAGAAATAAATTAAACAAACCACAGTGGATTACTATGAAATGGGAATTTGACCTTCGGAATGAACAAAAGAAAATGGAATACCTTGTGATGAAGAGTAAATGGGTCAGAATTAACAAGCATTAACAAGAATATACTATACACATCGTATGATAGCAGTCTTAACTAATTTTTTTTTCTTTCAGAATACGAGGCGATTGATGCAGGCTGTCAGACAGAACTACACATCTTAGTTTTAGTGATAAAATATGCTAGAAATAAGACACTCTATACTATGAATAGTTGTATGAAGTAAATGGTAATATGAATAATGAATAATGAAGTGTCTTTTTTGCAGATGATAATAGATGATGATGAATAGTTATATGAAGAATATGCTAATATGAATAATGAAGTTTTTCTTTGCAGCTGATGATAGTGATGAAGTTATGATAATATGAATAATGAAGTTTTTCTTTGCAGATGAGATTAATGATGAAGTTTATATATTTACTGTTAGTTAAGAAATGGTATGTAGTTATTTAAGTATTTGTTGCAGTTCGTTTTGACAGTATCTCTTATATCGCATGGTATAATGACTGAATGTTTTGGAAAGGACAGCTAGAGTACATACACATTGAGTACACGTTTCATTACCTGTTATTTCGAAGTTCACTACTTTTCAGCATAATATGCGATTCTTCTTTCAGCTGAATAATCCATTTTGTATTTTTTCCAGGAGAAGCTATTCATGAAATTAATGTGCTATAAGCAGTTAGTTATTAAACCTGTTCTAGTACTTGCATTTTTTTACCCATTTGTGTGTGCCATTCATGAATGTGATCACATATACTCTACTTGTTTCATAACCTTGCTACAGCTGACTCATGACGAATGAAGTTATTAATCGTTATTTGCAGCAATAAGTCAAAAGCAAATATTTTCATGCCCCAGTAATTAATTATCGGTCCCAACGCAATGCATTGCTTGCACAAAAAAAATGTATTACCAGTCCCAAATAATGCTACTAGTTTAAGAGATATTTATAGTACTAAATATAATGCAGATTTCTCAGATGTATTGAATACATTATGTCTATGTATTATTGGACCACAGACCTTGAGTAATAGTTGCAGTGTGTTGCATTTTAAATATGTCTTATATCACTTGAATGATGAGTTCTGAGTAATACTGAATGACGTTTTCAAACCACAGACCTTGAGTTATAGTTACAGTGTGTTACATTTTAAATATGTCCTATGTCACTTGAATGATGAGTTCTGAGTAATACTGAATGATGTTTTGTAATAATGCATAACTGCTATGCCAATAATTTTTGCAAATAATATTTTTGTTATACTCTATAAATGCTATGCCGATAATTAACTCTCATTTTTAATGATGACTTCTGAATAATACTGAATAATGTTTTATAAAAGTATATGAATACTTTGTAACTGGCCAATGAATGCCACTGTTTTTTTATATTTTTAAATTTGTCTTATATCACTTACATGATGTCATATATGAATACCAGTAGCTTAATGCTACGCTCATTAACTCCTGTTTGGAATGACGACTTCTGAATAATACATAAAAATGATTTGAAACTGGCCAATGAGTGCCAATGATTACTATTACTAGATGAATTATGTTAATACTATGCCATTAATTAACTCTTGCTTTGAATGATCACTTCTGAATAATGCATAAAATGGTTTGTAACTGGCCAATGAGTGCCAATGATTACTATAACTAGATGAATTATGTTAATGCTATGCCATTACTTAACTCTTTCTTTGAATGATGACTTCTGAACAATGCATAAATATGGTTTGTAACTGGCCAATGAGTGCCAATATTTAGTGTAATCAGATGACTTATGAATACTGTTCTGTAATACTCCATACATAGTACAGAAATGTTTAGTAACTAGGCAATGAGTGCAAACAGTTACTCAAATCGGTTGATAGACTAGTGCCATTGTCTATGATGACTAGCATAAGACTTAATGTCCTTCACCTTCTGACCTATTTACCAGAAATTACTGCAATATCCGTTTGTCCTGTCTATCCTCATGATCATGGAGCACTATATTTGGTTTCTGCACTAATTCTACGTTGGTGTACCTTACAAGAATGTGGTGTTGACACATCATGCTGTCCACCACCTTGAACGATGGAGATGTTATTATGGTCCCACTGTTTGGTGTACCTAATGTACCACCAAAATGCTAACATTGAATATTAATATGACATTTCAGTGTCTTGGCTACACTGATTAATACTTCAGGGAAGAGAACTTCAGATTGTCTCACTTGGTGTTGTGCTTCTGTAGAAAGATATGGACTTTCAGTGCAGCTACGTGCAACGTACTGTGCTACAACCATGATGCAATCCTTCCCTTTCCTTTCCTAGTTCTTATAAAATGGTAATATATATATATATATATATATATATATATATATATATATATATATATATATATATATATACAGTGCGTGTGCACTTTATGTCATTTATTAATATGTTTTGTACTCATTGCGTATCCTAGTTCTTGTAAAATGGTAAAAAATATATACAGTGCGTGTGCACTTTATGTCATTTGTTAATGTGTTTTCTACTCATTGCATATACATTTTGTCATTGCTTGATATGTTCTGTACTCAGTGCATGTGCACTCTATTTCATTTCATGTTCTGCACTTATATATATATATATATATATATATATATATATATATATATATATATATATATATATATATATATATATATGTGTGTGTGTGTGTGTGTATACTCTGTGACTGTAAACTTAGTTATTTAAGTAGATTTTAGAAAAATTTGTTGCTCATGGCAAGTCCAATTGACTCACCATCGCTGCCAAATTTTTGCCCCCTCCCAGTGGAGGATTATGTGAGAGGTCCGAGCAGATGTAATTTCGATGTATTGCTCATGCGCTGCCTGCGATATGCAAGGTCTCTGACCAGAGAGCAGTGTTGGCTGCAGTAGGAACTGTGTAGCTGTAGCAGTAAGTTGTTCCTAGTCTGGAGTCTGCTCTGGTCAGGTATGGTGTATCATGTTGGTGGCCGGTCGCGGTGCAGCGATGCCGGAGCCTGAGTATTACTGTATAAGGTAAAAAGCAGCCTCGCGCATATGTATTAATGTTATCTCAAGTCGCATGTAAATGTTTTAAAACTCTCGTAATAATAATCTTCCTCATAAAAAGTAACTTTTAACAACCATTCATTTCAATTTAAAGAATTTACTAATTTCTCCCATCCATGATCATCCCGATTATTGCAATAGAAAAATCAGTTGCTTCCTTTCATTAATGACAGATAGGTCGGCCAGCATTGCACAGAGCTGTGCCGCAAAAATTTATTGTAAGAGCAGATATATCCGGCGACTTCATTGAGGTAAGAATTTTTCCTTTTTTTATTCAGAATGATCTTTCAGGGCCATGACGCAGCACTGCTGTCTTCCAAAATTTACCAGGTTAAATGCACAGTGAATTATTGAAAAGTCATAAGTGAGCGACAATTTAATTGAGAGGTTAGTTACATTGTTTTATTACCAGGTTACTGAATTTATTTTTTACTGGGATGTTACACTGAATGTGAACGACATAATTATAATTTTTTACTGCTGAGAGATTTAGGAATTTTTCTGTTGTGAGGTTACGTTAAATGTGAATGAATTTTGAGCTTAGATTAAATCAGAAAGAATTTTGTGTGGAGGTTAATGTGAAAAGAATTCTGTGGGGAGGTTGCAAATGAGAAAGAATTTTGTGGGCAGGTTACACTGAATGACGATATTTATTTATATTAATGATTATAAATTATTGTGGGGAGGTTACAAAGTAATAAATTTAAGTGTCATGCATGATGCAGCAGTGTTCAACACATCTCATTGTTTATGACATATCAACTGATGTGTCATACAATTATATAATTTTCCACATAGATTCAATGTATATGCGCATACTATCGGTAAAATGTATCGTGTATACAATTAGTAGTAACGAAATAATAAATTATAACGTTGTGCCTCACACTGTCCTTTTACTCCATGAACAGCAGAAAAGTAGTACGTGATACGCATTTTTCCTTTCATCACTATATAGCAGTAGTAAGCGAGAAAAAATTTCGTGAAACTTTGAAATTATATGTAAGGTTCTTGCAAGTAGCTAAGTGCTCTCATTCTTAAATACTGGATTAATAAAGTTTGAGAATTCATGCATCACAGTCTATGAACTTTTTTCACTGCCGCTCCTAGCTTTTTGATAGGTACATGATTCTTACCCCCACAGTGATTGTTGGATGACAGTAAGTTATATGTGTAAGACGTTTGGTTGAAATCGGTCCAGTGGTTTAGATGGAACTGTGAACAATAAACACACACATTTGTCTATTTTTATAATATTATTGCTATATATATGTGTGAGACGACAGTTAAGAACAGAAAATCAAATGTTGATTATTTTTTGACCAAACAGTTGAGTTATTTATTTATTTTTTGATAATAATGTTCCAGACATAGTTATTTACCAGTTGTCAAGCATAATTTTGTTTGTGAACATGTGTAACAAAGATAGTTAATGTGGTGTCACCGCCAGACACCACACTTGCTAGGTCGTAGCAAATGACATAGCTGAAAGCTAAGCTAACTATCGTCTCGGCAAATGAGAGCGTGATTGTCAGTGAACCATTCCTATGAACGTCGGCTGTACAACTGGGGCGAGTGCTAGTAAGTCTCTCTAGACCTGCCGTGTGGCGGCGCTCGGTCTGCGATCACTGACAGTGGCGACACGCGGGTCCGACGTATACTAATGGACCGCGGCCGATTTAAAGGCTACCACCAAGCAAGTGTGGTGTCTGGCGGTGACACCACATTCCTCCCCCGCAAATCGGCGTACGGTTGTGTTATAAGGCTTCCACCTGCCGTGGGGAGGACCCCATGTTGACGTATGGCGACGAAGATTTAACGGTCGTATTGCTCTAATTTACATGTGTCATGGTTTCGCCACAATCTCCAGATGTACTGTCCGAATTTTATCGCTTGCAGAATCAGCAGATGCAGGCCTTATTGGATGGTCTTGGACAGCTCGTCCAGGGTCAACGTGCGATGCAAAATGATGCGGCAGCCGCCGCTTCACCGCTACCGCAGCCACAAAACGCAGTTGCACCACCTTTTCGTCCTTTTGATGCGGCACTGGAAAGCTGGACGGAGTGGTCACGCCAATTTGGATTCCATCTCGCCGCCTACAGAATTCAAGGTAAAAAGCGGCAGCCTTTTTTGTTAGCATCAGTGGGGTGCACACGTACCGTGTGATAGTGAAATTGTTTCCCCGACGCGACGTAGCAACTCTGTCCTACGACGAAATTTTGTCTGCATTAGATGCATATTTCAAAGAATCAGTCAATGTTGTTGCCAAACGGTATACGTTCTTTCGTACCAAACGTACGGCTGGTCAAACTAATCAGGAGTGGGTTGCAACTTTGCAAGGCCTTACTAGGGATTGTGCTTTTGAGTGTGAATGTGGACTCCCTTATTCAGATACTATGGTGCATGATGCAATTGCACAGAACGTTTCTGATGTTCGTATAAGGGAACAGATTGTGAAACTAGTCAATCCCTCCCTTCAACAAGTGATGGACATATTGGATCGGCAAGACACACTTGACTTTGCTCAGGAATCATTTGAAACTTCGCCAACTGTGTGTCACATTAACCGGCCCGCCGGGCGAGCTGCACGGAACAGTAAACAGCCCTCGCGCTCGTCCGCGCAGCTGCCGCCCAGCTCTCCACTACGTTTGCCGCGCCAGCGAGCAAATGCAGTGCTAAAGTCATGCCCGCGGTGTGCTACTAGACATTCGCGTGAGAATTGCCCGTCACGCCAAGCTATTTGCTTTTTCTGTAATAAAAAAGGACATGTTCAAAGTGTTTGCCAGAAAAAGCTCAGATCGGACACTAGCAACCACTCCAGGACCTTTGCTTCGCGCCGGAATCGGAATCGAACCAAGAATGCTCAGGCTCGTGAACCTTCGCCCATGGAAATTCATGTAGTTAATTCCACTCCGCCCAGTGCCACTCTCTCTAACAGTGGCTGTGTTAGTCCCACGAAAAGTGTGCGTCGACGTCGCCGGAAATCCCGTCACGTCGCAAGTGATTCTGTACCAGTGTCCGTTCACGTTGCACGAGACAGTCGCTCTTGTCGTCAGCAGGACAATAAAATTTTTGTAGACTAGGACATTAATGGCAACGTGGTCCCATTCCAGCTTGATACCGGAGCTGCAGTTTCACTAATCAATAAAGACACGTACAAACAACTGGGCACACCTCCGTTGCGTGCCGCAAATGTTAAGTTAAATAGTTATTCCGGTCAGAATATCCCTGTGTTAGGACAGTGCAGCCTTCTTGCAACATACAAGGGACAAACAAAACTTGTGTCATTTTACGTCCTTCGTTCTTCTTCTGCAATGAACTTGTTTGGTTTAGATTTATTTCAGTTGTTTAACTTGTCTATAGTAAATCAGGTCCTATCAGTGAACCAGACTGTGCCTTCAGCCAGTGTTTCTCGTCTATGTGAAGAATTTGCAGACATTTTTGCACCGGGCCTAGGTTGCGCTAAGAACTATAAAGCACATTTGGAACTGAAAGTAAATGCGCAACCGAAATTTTTCAGAGCGCGCAATGTTCCCCACGCATTGCGTGATGAGGTCGCACGAACGTTACACGATTTGGAATCACAAGGTGTAATTGAACGTGTGCAGGCTTCTCTCTGGGCATCACCCTTAGTAATTTTGCCAAAACCTTCCGGAAAATTGAGACTTTGTGTGGACTTCAAAGCTACAGTGAATCCACAACTAGTGATTGCAACTTTTCCTTTACCCCGCCCGGAAGATCTTTTTGATAAACTGTGCCCGGGTAAATATTTTTCGAAGTTGGACCTAGCAGATGCGTACTTGCAAATACCAGTGGACGACGAATCCCAGCGCGTCTTGGTGGTTAACACGCATCTTGCTTTCTATCGATTCAAAAGACTGCCATTCGGGTGTGCATCCGCCCCTGCATTGTTTCAGCAATATCTGCAAACAGTTTGTGCGTCGGTCCCTACTGCAGCATACTATCTGGACGATATTGTGATCTCCGGAAAGACTGAAGAAGAACATTTAGCCAATCTCAGAACATTATTTCAGGTCTTGCGACAAAATGGTCTTCGCTTGCGAAAGGACAAATGTGTGTTTTTTGCTCGTGTTTTACCATATCTGGGACATGTAATCAATGCCCAAGGCATACATCCCAGTCCAGAGCACCTCCGTGCCATACAAGACTTGCCATCGCCGCAGAATTTGAAGCAGCTAAAGAATGTGCTGGGAAAAATCAACTATTATCATGCCTCTTCCATTTCAGCTCCGCTTCATCGCTTACGCCGTAAAGGTGTTCCGTTCGTCTGGACAGCGGAATGCGAACGCGCCTTTCGCCAGTTGAAATCGGCGTTGCTTTCAAATACTTGCCTTACGCCATTCGATCCCCAGAAACCCCTTTTGTTGATGGTAGATGCATCGGATTTCGGGATCGGTGCTGTGCTTGCGCACAAAGATGGATCGCATGATCGCCCTATTGCCTTTGCGTCCAAATTGCTCTCGTCTGCACAAAGACATTATTCACAGATAGAGAAAGAAGCTTTGGCTCTCGTATTTGGTGTTACAAAGTTTCATGATTTCTTGTATGGTCGTCACTTTACCATCATCACAGACCACAAACCTTTGACATCGCTTTTTCATCCGAACAAGCCTGTACCTCCACGTACAGCGCAGAAATTCATTCGCTGGTCTATTTTCCTCTCGCAGTACCGCTACGAAATCTTGTATCGGTCCACTGCTAAGCATGGAAACGCCGATGCGTTGTCCCGTTTGCCTGTTGCTGAGGATAGAGCATTCGATTCCTCCGAACTTGCTTGCATGTTCATTGATTCGGAAACCGATGACGTGGTCGAATCGTTTCCGATCGATTTTCGTCGTGTAGCTACGGCCACAGCTGCTGATCCTGTCCTTGCTACCGTTTTGCGTTTTGTTGCTACGCAATGGCCCTTGTCGAAGTCACGGATCGAGGATCCGTTGGTTCGCCGATTTTTTGCTCACAAGGAGAGACTTTTTGTTCGACGTGGTGTTTTGCTGTTGCGTTCTGATAATGATCAGTCCAGGGTCGTGGTCCCACGTTCGTTACAGTCCTCTGTCTTACGGCTTCTTCGCCAAGGACATTGGGGTATAGTACGAACGAAACAACTTGCTCGTCAGCACTGTACTTGGTTCGGAATCGATGCCGCGATTACGAATATGTGCTCTTCTTGCATGGCGTGTGCCGAACAACAATCCGCACCACCGCGGAAATTCTTTGCATGGCCAAAAGCCACTTCCCCTTGGCAACGCTTACTCATTGCTTTTGCTGGTCCATTCTGGCATGCTAGATGGTTCGTTCTGGTCGATTCATTCAGTAATTTTCCTTTTGTTGTCAAAATGCCTTCCACGACGTCATCTGCCACCATCCAAGCGTTATCTGCTATCTTTTGTATCGAAGGTCTTCCACAGACTATTGTTTCCGACAATGGCCCACAATTCATGTCCACAGAATTTCGGTCATTCTGCAAGGCCAATGGTATTCAACATCTGACATCCGCGCCGTTTTCGCCTCACTCAAACGGTGCCGCTGAACGATTGGTCCGGTCTTTCAAGCCACAGATGTTGAAGTTGAAAGAGTCTCATTCTCGGGAGGACGCGTTATTGCTCTTCTTGTCTTCGTATCGCTCTCAGCCCCGAGATGGTCGCTCGCTGGCTGAGTTGTTGCACGGTCGTCCTCATCGAACCTTGATGTCTTTGCTACATCTGCCGCATCAGGTTCCTGTGCAGCGGCAGCCACCTGCTTTTGCTCCAGGCGACGTTGTATACTATCGCAACTATCGCGGTTCACTGCGTTGGCTCGCAGGGCGCATTATTCGCTGCCTCGGCCGCGCTATGTATCTGGTTTTGGGGGCCTCTGGTGAGGTGCGTCGGCATCTCAATCAGCTGCGCCACTGTCGTCGCACGGGTTCTGCCGCTCCCCGTCTGCTTTCAGCGACGGTGCCGTCAGGTCAGCGCCCTGGGGACCCATCTACTGGCTCGCCTCATCCCCAGGTGTTACCGACGATGCCTTCCATTTTGCCCCATGGCGGCGCGCCGCCGCCGTCGCTGGTCCTCCCGCCGGCGCCGCCCGCAGTGGACGCGTCGCTGCAGCCGCCGGGCGCCTCCCTGGGTCACGCGCCGCCGATCGCTTCCCGTGACCAGCTGTCCTCCGACATGGAACTCTTGCCCGCTCCGGACCAGATGTATTCGCCCGTCGGGTGCCCCGACGCGATGGAGGTCGACCCTACGGCCCCTCCTGTCTCTCTACGGGCGCATACACCGCATGTTGGCGTGCACCCTGGACTAGGTATTCAGGCGTTTCCTAGCTCCCCTCGGACCGAATGGCCGGGTGCGGGTGGCACAGCCTCGCCTGTTGTTAGGCTCCCCACCTCGTCGCATACGTCAACATGGGGTCCTCCCCACGGCGGGCGGAAGCCTTATAACACAACCGTACGCCGATTTGCGGGGGAGGAATGTGGTGTCACCGCCAGACACCACACTTGCTTGGTGGTAGCCTTTAAATCGGCCGCGGTCCATTAGTATACGTCGGACCCGCGTGTCGCCACTGTCAGTGATCGCAGACCGAGCGCCGCCACACGGCAGGTTGCATGGGGGCTTAATTAAATGGAATGCAAATAATTTCAATTTTAGTAGCTGAATGTTCGATTACGAAGTCTCGTAAACGGTAGGCCCTGACTAGTATTATTACGCTATCTGACTGCATAGAACAACAACAATGAATGAAATGAAAATTTTCGTTAACACAATTAATTAATTAAGTCCCCAGCAACTATAAAACCTACGAAACCAAAGCACAAGATAACTGTTCTGTGTGTGGAAGTGTGACTCAACATACGCATCTGGCACGGTTCTTCTTCAATAGCACAAGAAATTTTAAATATCATTTATACTGAATTAATTAAAGGAAATAGAAATACCATAATTACTCAAGAAAACCAGAATTACACTCTAATACAAGAACACAAGCCAGATGCTTTGTTGACTGAACCTGTAATGACGCATTATTTAAGACACTGAAATAATGAAAAAAAAACACAGAATATTTTACCTTCATATATATTGACGGAAAGCACTCTGATCATTACAGTATTTCCATTCGAACCATCTGCTGTCTATCCCATCAAACAACTGCATAAAACATGGAACAAGCACTCCTTACTGCAACATCTCGACAAGCACACTCCACCACGACCTCTCGACAGGAACTGACTACCACGAGTCCTCGACAAGCACTCCCACTACGACATCTCAATAATCACTGCCAGTGGAGGCGGCGGAACAATACTCTCTAGCGCGATCTCTGGCGCTGTGGCTCAGTGTAGCCACCTTTCAAGGTCTAGAGAGACTTACTAGCACTCGCCCCAGTTGTACAGCCGACGTTCATAGGAATGGTTCACTGACAATCACGCTCTCATTTGCCGAGACGATAGTTAGCATAGCCTTCAGCTACGACCTGGCAAGGCGCCGTATTCAATTGATATTTATATTGTGAAGCATGTATCATCAAGAGCGATGTTCTAGGATTATGGATTAAAGTTAAGTATTCAAGCCACTACGTTCTTTATTTATTAGACTCAACTCCTTTAATTGTTCCAGACCTCACGCCAGTCTGCGTGAGCTTATACGCGTGTATTTCGGCCTCCTCTAGCAACACGGTGTTGGCTCTTCTGCCAACACTTCAGTTAATATTCAGCATTGGTTAGCTTTTTTGTTTATAGGCTAGATTATAAGTAACACCTATAAAATAATGACCCCAAAAACAAAAAAGAAGAAAAAATGCAAGTACAATACATAGTGAAGCAGTAACAGCCGACGTTGATAGGAATGGAGAAACACCTTTCACGCTTACATGAAGAGCAACAGAGGATGATGAAGGAGTGGTAAGTGCGACACATGTTGTGTAATGATGGGAAAATGAGTACAGGAAGCCTTCTGGAGAGATACAAGATCAAACGGAGAAACACCTTTCACGCTTACATGAAGAGCAACAGAGGATGATGAAGGAGTGGTAAGTGCGACACATGTTGTGTAATGATGGGAAAATGAGTACAGGAATTGTTCACATGCCAGATGCAGGAACTGTGACCTCTCACAAGGCCAATAAACCAATGATCTTCCTACTGGAGAAACCTGAGCTTTGGTTCACAATGATAAATTAGTGCTTACCCAATGCAAAGTCACGAAGGATGATACGAAATTTGTGGTAGTAGTTAATAGAGTGGACGCACATGTGGCGGAGACAGTTGCAGATGCCATGTTGAAGCCTTCTGCACACGAGTGTAATCGGCACTTGTAAGACATGAGTAGTGGATCAAAGCTGAACCTGCCACAGCCTGCATTCTTGCCAAATTTAATCAAGGTAGCAGATCCAAGATGGTGTCAGTAGATGTGGCAACATCACACTGATGATGTCACTTGATCACATCATTGAATTATGTCATGGGTTTCCCCCTCCCTGCCCCCCCCCACTCTCCCCACATCCCACTCACCTACCACTCCACATCCCCCTCCCACCCTCTGATCCCCTCCTATACCACTCCTGTCATCTCTCCCCTCCCTATCTGGAAAATGGAGAGGAATGCTAAGTCTGTGCTGAGCTGCTGGCCTGCAAGGTTTTTGCTTTATTTCATCAGTTTTTGGTGTTAATTTGCTGGAAAAATTTTATTGTGTGTTCGCAATACTGCTTGAGACAGACAGGAAAATCGCAGGAAGGTTCAAACGCCCTATTTAAGTACAGATCGTCAATGTACAGTAGATCGGTTAAAAAAATCATATGCACATCTACAGCTCCATACATACTACAAAAATCATACTAAAGGTCCAAAAGTATCACAAAAATGGGTCGTAGTTATGCAATTACACTGCTACAGATCCTGAATCTAGATCGTTTAAAAAAATCATATGCACAGCTAAAGATCCAAACATACTGCGAACATCATAATTAAAATCCAAACATATCACAAAAATGGGTCCTAATTATATAATTACACAGATACACATCGTCTATCTAAATCGCTTAAAAATCAAATGCACAATAGATCATGAAAAACTTCACATACATATCATATAAAGACCCCACACATACCGCAAACAATGTGAGATACTATACTCCAACACAGCTATCGACTGTAATAAACCTCGCCAACAGGACATTTTCGAACACCTGTGTGTGGTTTACAGCCAGCGGTCCTCCCCATATGTAAATAAAGAATCCTGTCAATCTTATTCAAAGGCGAAGTCCTTCCTAGTATATTTTGGATACAGGTCTCAGCCATCCAGTCGTCACAAACAGGGAAACCTTTTCCCCAAGGTAGCGTTATAGGCCGTCTGCTGTTCTTTATCTATACACACGACTTAGTAGACAATCTGAGCAGCCGTGTTCTGTTGTTTGCAGATGGTGCTGTCCTTTATCGTCTACTAAACTCATCAGAAAATCAAAACTAATTCCAAAAATGATTTAGAAAAGATACCTAAATTTTACGAACATTGGCAATTGACCCTAAATAATGAAAAGTGTGGGGTCATCCATTTGAGTGCCAAAATGAATTTGTTAAACTTCGGTTACATGATAAATCAGTCCAATCTTAAGTCCATAAATTCAACTGAATACCTAGGAATTATAATTACGAGCAACTGAAATTGGAAAGAACTCATAGAAAATGTTGTGGGAAAGCCAAACCAAAGAGTTAGAAAACTTAACAGATCTGCTAAAGATAGTGTCTTCACTATACTTGTTCATCATCTTTAGGAGTACTGCTGCATGGTCTGGGATCTTTATCAGATAGGATTAATGGAGTACATCAAGAAAGTTCATAGAAGAGCAGGGAGAGAGTCTCATGGTCGTGCTATAGGATTTGGGATGGAGACCATTAAAACAAAGGCGTTTTCCTTAGTGGCAGAATCCTCTCACGAAATTTCAATCACCAACTTTCTCCTCCGAATCCGAAAATATTTTGTTGGCGCCGACCTATATAGGGAGAAACGACCACCACAATAAAATAAGAGAAATCACAGTTCGCACCGAAAGATAGAGGTGTTCGTTTTTTTCCGCGCGCTGTTAGAGTGTGGAATAATAGAGAATTATTGTGTAGGTGGTTCGATGAACCGTCTGGCAGGCACTTAAGAGAGATTTGCAGAGTATCTATGTACATGAAGATGAACATCAGCCTCCAATAATAAGGCTGTTTCCTCGGAAATCGGAGCATTCTGCTGTTAATTCTGAAAGCTCTCTCTCTGTCTCGCAAACAACACCTGCAGCAAAGAGAGAGGTAATATCAGTCCCAAATTGCCAAAACTAAACAGTTCTTTTCCCGTGAAAGCTGCTTTTCTTTATGAACAGAATTCCTGCCTGGTATATTTCACAAACACCTACTTGTGGTATGCTGTCGGTAGTCCTCTCCGTTCGTAAATAAAGAACCTTGTCAATCATTTCACAGACAAAGTTCTTCCTCGGATACTTTGGATACAGCTCTCAGCCTTTGACATTGTTAGCGAACAGGGAAACCCTTTCATCATCAGCCTCCAATAATAATAATAATAATAATAATATAGCTATTCGCTCGGAAATCGGGGCATTCCGCCGTTAACGCTAAAAGTTTTCGCTTCCGTAGACAGCACCTGCAACAGAGAGGTAATATCTGTCCCAGTTTGTCGGAAGCAAACAGTTCATCTCCCCTGAAAGCTATTTTCCTTCATAAACAAAATTACTGCCTAGAATATCTCGCGGACAGCTGCAAACCGTTAAGTATTGTTCACAAAGTACAAAAACACATCACAAAATAGTAGTACCTCTTACAACATCGTTGCCTTCGCAAAAATGCTCTTACTGTAGCTAAAACGAGATCCCTGACACACAGCACACGAAGTAAGGGTAGGTCCACATTTAACGCAAGCATACAGAAAAATAGCGCAGTGGCGCTAGGCGTTTACAATTCTATTACATTTACAAGCAAATTTAGGATAATTGGTCAGAAGTGAAGTCATAATCATGTGCGCAGGAGTGCCATTTTCTTGGATCTTTAGAGTAAGCCATACATAAAGCGAGCTTTGAAAGCAGGCCAATCTGTAACACAGAGGATGTCTGGGGTGTTGTGGAGGTATATCGATGGGTCGAGGAGATCACTGGTCGAACTGTTTCATTTGTAGGATACTTGTAAACTATGCAGAATGGAGATACTCCAACATTCATGTTCTGAATCAGCATCGTTTTGCAGTTCAGTGTGTCACGTGTGGGAGATTGGGTTAGCTCATCCTAAATACAGAAAATACAATATGAGGCTGGCATCTTTAAAAGGTTAGTCTGTAGCTATTAAGCAACGTCCTGACAAACTAAGTGAAGCTGGTTTCTTTGATAGTGGCGACAGAGATGAAACCATGTGTTTCCAGTGTGGTGGACGGTTGAAATACTGGGATGAAACGAATCCCATGAGTTGAACATGCTGTGTCATTTTCCAGGTGCTCGTTTGTGCCTCTTGTGAGGCATAAGGATTTTGTAGATCATGTTTGTCAGAATAGAGATGCAAAAATTGCAGCTAGTAAAAATCCTCCATCAAATGCTCATCAAATGTTCTGAAAGCAGCATCAGAACACCATGTGACAGTGAGAGCTTCTGACAGTGCTGTGTAAAGTCAGTTTCCGGGAAGAAGCAGAGTACTATTCTTTCCCTGCAGACATATGGCTGCTTGCATTAGATGTGGACCTACCCCTTCCTCCTAAAATAGCATGGACATCTCGGATTTATTTTATGAGCATTACATGATGTCATAGGAGCAACGACGTACATGAGATAATCTACTACTAAAAAATCATCGAGAAAACACTTGAAAATGGCCTAAGGCCAAAATTGTACAATCGTACATGAAATAAAGAGAATGGCACCTGACGGCATCAAGAAATCTTTCAAAAAATTCATCGCAGCTTCGGGCCCTATACCATTGACAATTATAGAAGGCAACGATGTTGTAAGAGATGGTATTATTTTATGAAGTATTTTTATACTTTGTTAATACATATTGTGAAGAATAAAGCATTATCGTTAAAATGCGTTCTTTCTTCGATTTTCCTACATCAGTCACATTGAGATCTGCTCTTAATACGACAGTTATGATAACACTGTGATCTGCGATGAAGAATCGTGATTCTTTTAGTGTCGAAGCACTGAACTGACACACAATACCCCTGTTGTGTCAACATATTCATTGTTCCATTGCTTTGAAAACATCATCTTGTCCCCCCAGCAGAATAATAACATTAAGATCTCTGCTACACAGTTCCGTGTAATCCAGTAACAAGTGCTTTGCGACATGTAAAGCCCACCAAGGTAGTAACGACTAGTTTCTGTATTAGGGTGTATTACAGGGAAAGAAAGAAAATCTGAGTACTGCCTAAGTCATACTACTTTAATATAAAGCATTACACAGCGCATCTAATCGGAAATGGTGGTTGAAGGTGCTTGGTTTATTAACGTACGCATTATGTGTTGGATGGGAAGATGATGTAATGAATCAGTATTTAAATATGGGGAGGCTATGCATTCTAGAGACATAATGTGTCATTTTTCATGTCAGGAGCTGGGTGTATATTATGAGAAATTGGCATAGATGCAGCAGGACTGGTTAAGGCTGAAATGGACCATGAGCCTGTACTATTGCAATGGCCTTCTATAGACGAGTATTAGCTTATGGATCTGGATAAAACACTAGAATTTTTTATCAGAATGGATATGTATGACAAGATAACGCTTGGGAATAACGTTAACATCATCTTCTACTAAAACGAATCTGTTGTTTAAGAACAACAGAGATGGACTCTTCGAGTTTCATCTAGTCTAAATGCTAGCAATACGGAAGTACATTTCAAAAATCAGTGTGGATTGCATATAGTGTGGAGCACTATAGTTATAATGAGGCATTTGTTAATGTGGGAAGGAGTACAACACACACACGCAGTTTCATTGTATTTGAATTGCTCTGACAGACGTTTGTAGATTTGGTTATATGCATCACACTCTATTGCACCACAGGATTACTTGGTAATATTTTCTTCCTGAGCAAATTACATTTCGAAATCACGAAGGGTTCCTTATACGTGCCACAGAAGACTGTAGTTTTAACGGAACATTTGTTAATGGTAGATGGAAGTACCACACACAACATCGCTGTACTTAAATAGAACTGATTTACGTCTGGAGACTATACGACTTTATTTCGCAAACAATTGTTTTTGTATGCTCTGAATTCTACATTTATCACACCCAAAACTTAATGGAGAAGGTATACCATCTTACATTGAACATTCGTTGATCTTAGAATCTTCGAGTGCCTGAAATCACAAACAGCATATCTCCATCTTAATGCTCCCACTATCTTAAGTAAAATAGTACCACAGCTTTACTCTCGCTCCATTGCGGCACTTACTGCTTCTGGCAGACCATGTCTGTGCTTGACACTTGGATGCTTTAGAAATACACTCTGTAATGAGTCTCAAGTTGACAATTATGGTGTAGCAACGCCGAGCACAATGAGTAATGATGCGCTAACACTACTGCTATCGGAAATGGCAAAGCGGAGACAGAATGTATCGTACTTAGCCGTCAACTGCCCCTCAGTATATATGCCAGTTCGCAGCACAGCTTCTCCCATTCTATTTGAATGTGCCTCACCTTTGTACCTAACCATACATTCCCAACTTCGACTAAACTTTGAGGTCATTGTCAGCTACTGTCCTGACGTTAACATGCATAGACTCATTTGTGGTTAAATGACATGTACTGATGAATGATGAACAGTAACATCGATTCCACAACTCAATACTCTATAGTCGCTGTCCACCGATCATGTTTGCCCCTATTCTTCTGTGTTACATGGCTGATATATGAGGTAAAAGCAACATGTGGATGCTGCAAGCATCATATAGATTGACATACTCTATTCAAAAATGTAGCGAAAAAAATCTCTGGGAAGGACTACCTATTTCTCTTGAAAGCATAAGTAGTATATAGACAACCATATTTTTGCTTGGTCAGCACATGAGATAGGGAAGGAAGGCAAACATAATAATGATGTGATGTATCTTCCACCATGCACTGTACAGTGACTTTCAGCGTATTTGTTTTATATGTAGGACGTTTGCAGGTGATGGAGATGTTGGCAACCAGGTGGGAAGTCCTGTCATGGTGTTAGTAGTTGACCTGAACATAACTAAAACTATTGTACATTAATAGGACTAGTAATCCGGTACACTGTCACTGGAAGCGTTAGTTGCACCAATTTGCCTAGCAGAAAGGATCTGGAGCGAGCTGAAGAAGAATGCGTAATTATGCTGGGGGTCAGATTCATTTGCTGGAAACTTAAGGGAAGCAACCCAAAGAATAAGAAATGACAAGCAGAAGAATATGTCAGGCTCAAATTCATTTGCATGTAGTTCTAAGAGGGTGTAAGCCACCACTAGAAATGACATTGCAGGAGGCGAGTGCCCACAATTCCTGTCGGCATAAATGATGACTAACTGAAACCCTTAGCTGCCGACAGGTGTTGTTGATATACCTCGATGTGGACAGCTGAAAATGTATGCCCCGACCGGGACTCGAACCCGGGATCTCCTGCTTACATGGCAGACGCTGTATCCATCTGAGCCACCGTGGACACAGACGAATAGCGCGACTGCAGGGACTTATCCCTTGCACGCTTCCCGTGAGACTCACATTCCCAACTGCCCACAATTCTATATATGTAATGTACCACATCCAGGTATATCAACAACACCTGTCGGCAGCTACACAGACAGTGATGGGTAGAGGGTAGACAGCCTTGTAACTAATAGGACAATGCTGTCGCAACGTGATGGGTATTCGAGAGAATTATTAGGGTTTGTGATAATGCTGGGCGTATATATCGCTATATATCGAAGAATAGAGGATTCGTGCGAATATAGGGGGAAAGCGACACTCTGACGAATTGGAGACTGAGAAGTGATCTCTTAACGATTTTCCCAATTGTTGTGAACAAACATATTACTCCTTCCACATATGTCTGATGGTGTGATTCTAGATAGATAATTAATGGCTACACCTCAAATTATCAACGAACTGATAGAGGAACTATAAAAATGTTCATGGAAAGGCTGTAATACAAAAAAAGTAAATATAATACAAATATAAACACCTTAGGAATGAAATAAACAGGAAGTGCACAGCAGTCACCGTGTATTACATCTCTTAAAAAAAAATAATGTAACTATTTATTTAGAGGAAACACTCTCCTAGTAAATTTGTTTGTCCTTTGATTTATCGTGATATGTTACTGATTTTTAGTGAAGTTAGTTTTTACGTTTAGCTTTCAAAAAAATACAAAAGAGATATAAGCAAAATAATGAATTTCGTAGGTTGCCAGTTACGTATTATATCTGGTTTTATCGAGCGCCAGGCTCCCTACAGATTACTGTAAATGCAATAGCGTAGTATTACTCAGCTCCAGTTCACTATCACAGAAAATAGACAAGTTTTAATAAAATTATTTCACTGGAATTCTTCAATTAATCTCACTGAATATTTTTAGATAATTTCTTCCGCTCCGGCTATCAGGCGTAGTGCTGTGAAAAAATATTTTTAAATGTACCGCGTAATGGCGGCTAATTGTTAACAGTCAGAGATCACTGTTACTCGCTTCGCAGCAGCTGGAAACATGCTAAATAATTTTCATTAAATATTCTTTTCATAAGATAAATGTGGCGTAGGTTCTTGAAATAACACACGGAGATCACTTTATACTGATATATTCTTACTAGGACACAGTTTACACCATTAAATATTTGCAATTACGTTACGACAGAAACAAATGCTAGTGCAGCACAATAGTTTGCGTACCTTATTCCAGCTAACACCAGAACGAACAGAACAAAACAGACTAGACAGAAGAATGAGCATTGCATTGTATTTTGTACTCTTACAAAGATAATATTTCTTTTAATTACTTACACATTATAATCTCATACCATAAAAATAATGTCTTTTCTGCATCTATCGATCTATATTGTATATTTTTACAGTTAGTGTTATTACCTTTCGCAGATAAATCGATGTTTGCAATTCATTTTGAGTCACATACAGTCATTTTTATTTATGTTTCACCTCGATAATGGTGAATATTGCAAAAGGGACACTACACAGCCCCTTGGGTACAAGGAACACACTACTTAATTTTTGGTTCTTGTAGACCACGAGTGTCACTTTTCTTTCGTTCGTTGGTCACTTTCAGTTCACTTTACCGTGTATTAGGTCATGGGTACACATTCATTTTGAGTCTTTTTACATAACATGGCTGGGGACAGATGCAATATAACAAGCTCTTCCATTTGGACGAGGGCCGCAGGGAAACCCCAGAAAAACCTCGGCAGAGCTGATAGATTTAACCCTTTGTGTTACTTACATAAGTTGGTTCTACATGTTTTGGTATTACAAGTATTTACATCAAATATAAATTTTTTCTGTAAAAGAAACAAACATATAGTTTTTATATGAAAGTGTGCATCAAATTTTTTTATATTGTGTTGGTAATATTTTTTTTTTCGGCGCATTTCTCGTCGTGTGGTGTGGATGACGCTGTATGTCGCTACCGCGATGCCTCGTGCCCGTTGCCATGGAGCGTCGGCTGGAAACTGTTGTCTTCTTTCTTGTCTGTAGCCGGCGGTCAGGATGTGGAGTACGGATCGACGATATTTTGTCTGCGTGGTGCGTCTGCATTGTTGTGCACCGCTCGTTGAAGTTTTCAGCACGGGAGAGGATGTTGACTCGTGCAAATCATGAAACAAATGCACATATATTATAGAACGGATATTGTAAGATGTTGTGGCTGTGGGTAAGAATTGATTAGTCAACATTATTGCATCATCGAGGCACAGGCTCAGTTACTTGGTATTTTCGTGTTCGTTTGCACGTACTGGTGCTGACTGATGCAGGAGATATGATGCTGAAGTAAGCACTGCACATCCCTGTTGTCATCACTTCGTATGGAATATTTATATTTCACAATTTTTGTTTGATAGCGTTCCACCATAGTTGCCGTTGCAGTAACGTCCTACTACGTGGTCCGTGGCGTTATATTAATTGTTGGCGCACAGGAGGTAGCGTCCAAACTAAAAATGTTGTCTGTACAGTTTCGAACACACACTGATCACAGTTTTGTGTTTTCGGCCACTGCACACAGATATGTTTTGTTAATGTCTTGTATCTCGCGTTTTTTCAGTTGTACAGCACATAAGTGTTCACTGTCCAAGTTGATCACTAATACAGTTCTCAAAGTTCACACTTCCACCGTGAATACCAACACACTATTATAGTTCCTGTTAGTATTGCTTACAGCATGACTTTGATACAATTGTATTACACGATTACTGTTTTTTTTTATATCACATAGTGACACAGATGTCTGTTCGTTTACACAATATGTTACAATGAAATTTCACAGGTCAAAAGCACTTTTGTTCTGTTATTGCATACAATTAAGTGTTACATCATACATGCAACGGATTCTGGTATGACTTGCAATACTTTTATATTTGAGCATTAATAAATTTGTCATAGAGTATATTCATTTGGGGATTAGGACCGCTGCACATGTGCTAGCTCCATAAGCTGTTAGCGTAATTGCGTATCCTATAAAAGGTTTGCAACTGTCAAAAACAGGCTCTATAGTGGAGCTCTCATTTAATCTCAAATATTGTGGCTAGATGCTTATACTTTCTCTTTTAAGGTCAAAGCACAGCATCACAGATGTCACATGGTATGTGCACAGTCTTTTGCATACACCTTTCTGTTCATTTTTCATGTGACAGATTAGAATATTTAGTGCATTATTTAAATAAACATTTATCACACAGCATAATAAAATTTATAGTTAATAACTCTAATAACCACTGGAAAACATCTTACACTTACTGATTATGTTTCTAAACAAATTCTATCATTGGACTGATGGTCCTTTAGCTTCTTTTTACTCATTTTTGAAGGCTGATGTGTAAATCATTCCTTGCCATAAAGACCAAACATCTTACATACTAAGCACAAACAAAACATCAAATTCTTACAACTACACAAAAATATATATTGAAGTCTGTGCAAAACCTACATATTACACAAAAATACGGTTAACCATTCATGTCCTATTGTCAAGTACCACAAATTTCTTTAAGTCCTTTTAGGGATACAATCCTTTGATCTTCCCACTCATCACATCAGCTATAAGGTAGCTACAACCGTGTGGTATTTTTATAATTTTAAAAGGTCCATTATACAGCATTTGCCATTTCTTGTTCTTTTTTGTTATGAGTGACGACTTAGGATGGTTTCTTATCAAAACTAAGTCGTTTATCTGATATGGGACTGTCCGTTTTATTGACTTGTCATATCGACTCTTTCGTTGACTAGTGCAGCTCGTCATGTTGCTGATGGCGTCCTGTATTTTATCCTCTTGCCTTTCATCTGTGCGCGGAAATTTTGGTAGCATCGTGATCCATTCATTTAGTTCTGCAGTACTAAATAATAACTCATTGGGCACGTATCTGGATGAGGTAGATTGTTGTGTATATTTTCAAAGACGGGTAACAATTCCAGCCACTTTGTATGTTGCTGATGAGTATAAGTTCGGATAAATCTGTTGAGTTCCCGAAAAATTCTCTCTATGGGACTTGCTTCCGGGTCGAAATGTGCTACTAATATATGCTTTATGTTTTGGTCACGTATAAACTCCTTCCACAGTTGACCAGTGAAAATATCTAGCATTGTCTGTTAGAACGTTTAGTGGATTTCCTGTTTTCGGTATGAATTCTTTTGATATGCGTTGTATCATCTGTTTGGCAGTAGTGGTTTTCATTGGAAACAATTTCACATACTTAGTAAAGGTATCGTAAACAGCTAATATATATTTCATTCCACCGTGAGCCATAGGTAATGGTCCTGCGATGTCCATTGACACAATTTGAAGTGGCTGTATCGGAATAATTGGATGCAGTTCTGTTTTGTTGCTTCTATTGTTGGCTTTAGCTTTCTGACAAACGTCACATGTTCGTAATATCTTTTGGACCACACGTTTGCTATTCGGGATGTAACAATATCTTCGTATTATTGCTACACACTTCTGTATTCCTACGTGTCCCCATGCGTAATGCGTGTACCAGATAAAAGTTTGTATGTATTTGTACCCCCCCCCCCCATGAACCATGGACCTTGCCGTTGGTGGGGAGGCTTGCGTGCCTCAGCGATATAGATGGCCGTACCGTAGGTGCAACCACAGCGGAGAGGTATCTGTTGAGAGGCCAGACAAACATGTGGTTCCTGAAGAGGGGCAGCAGCCTTTTCAGTAGTTGCCGGGGCAACAGTCTGGATGATTGACTGATCTGGCCTTGTAACATTAACCAAAAGGCCTTGCTGTGCTGGTACTGCGAACGGCTGAAAGCAAGGGGAAACTACAGCCGTAATTTTTCCTGAGGACATGCAGCTTTACTGTATGATTAAATGATGATGGCGTCCTCTTGGCTAAAATATTCCGGAGGTAAAATAGTCCCCCATTCGGATCTCCGGGCGGGGACTACTCAAGAGGACGTCGTTATCAGGAGAAAGAAAACTGGCGCTCTACGGATCGGAGCGTGGAATGTCAGATCCTTTAATCGGGCAGGTAGGTTAGAAAATTTAAAAAGGGAAATGGATAGGTTAAAGTTAGATATAGTGGGAATTAGTGAAGTTCGGTGGCAGGAGGAGCAAGACTTTTGGTCAGGTGATTACAGGGTTATAAATACAAAATCAAATAAGGGTAATGCAGGAGTAGGTTTAATAATGAATAAAAAAATAGGAGTGCGGGTTAGCTACTACAAACAGCATAGTGAACGCATTATTGTGGCCGAGATAGACACAAAGCCCATGCCTACTACAGTAGTACAAGTTTATATGCCAACTAGCTCTGCAGATGATGAAGAAGTTGATGAAATGTATGACGAGATAAAAGAAATTATTCAGGTAGTGAAGGGAGACGAAAATTTAATAGTCATGGGTGACTGGAATTCGTCAGTAGGAAAAGGGAGAGAAGGAAACATAGTAGGTGAATATGGATTGGGGGGAAGAAATGAAAGAGGAAGCCGCCTTGTAGAATTTTGCACAGAGCATAACTTAATCATAGCTAACACTTGGTTCAAGAATCATAAAAGAAGGTTGTATACCTGGAAGAATCCTGGAGATACTAAAAGGTATCAGATAGATTATACAACGGTAAGACAGAGATTTAGGAACCAGGTTTTAAATTGTAAGACAATTCCAGGGGCAGATGTGGATTCTGACCACAATATAATGGTTATGAACTGCAGATTGAAACTGAAGAAACTGCAAAAAGGTGGGACTTTAAGGAGATGGGACGTGGATAAACTGAAAGAACCAGAGGTTGTAGAGAGTTTCAGGGAGAGCATAAGGGAACAATAGACAGGAATGGGGGAAAGAAATACAGTAGAAGAAGAATGGGTAGCTCTGAGGGATGAAGTAGTGAAGGCAGCAGAGGATCAAGTAGGTAAAAAGACGAGGGCTAATAGAAATCCTTGGGTAACAGAAGAAATATTGAATTTAATTGATGAAAGGAGAAAATATAAAAATGCAGTAAATGAAGAAGGCAAAAAGGAATACAAACGTCTCAAAAATGAGATCGAAAGGAAGTGCAAAATGGCTAAGCAGGGATGGCTAGAGGACAAATGTAAGGATGTAGAGGCTTGTCTCACTAGGGGTAAGATAGATACTGCCTACAGGAAAATTAAAGAGACCTTTGGAGAGAAGAGAAACACTTGTATGAATATCAAGAGCTCAGATGGCAACCCAGTTCTAAGCAAAGAAGGGAAGGCAGAAAGGTGGAAGGAGTATATAGAGGGTTTATACAAGGGCGATGTACTTGAGGACAATATTATGGAAATGGAAGAGGAGGTAGATGAAGATGAAATGGGAGATAAGATACTGCGTGAAGAGTTTGACAGAGCACTGAAAGACCTGAGTCGAAACAAGGCCCCGGGAGTAGACAACATTCCATTAGAACTACTGATGGCCTTGGGAGAGCCAGTCATGACAAAACTCTACCATCTGGTGAGCAAGATGTATGAGACAGGCGAATTACCCACAGACTTCAAGAAGAATATAATAATTCCAATTCCAAAGAAAGCAGGTGTTGACAGATGTGAAAATTACCGAACTATCAGTTTAATAAGTCACAGCTGCAAAATACTAACGCGAATTCTTTACAGACGAATGGAAAAACTAGTAGAAGCGGGCCTCGGGGAAGATCAGTTTGGATTCCGTAGAAATGTTGGAACACGTGAGGCAATACCAACCTTACGACTTATCTTAGAAGAAAAATTAAGGAAAGGCAAACCTACGTTTCTAGCATTTGTAGACTTAGAGAAAGCTTTTGACAACGTTAACTGGAATACTCTCTTTCAAATTCTGAAGGTGGCAGGGGTAAAATAAAGGGAGCGAAAGGCTATTTACAATTTGTACAGAAACCAGATGGCAGTTATAAGAGTCGAGGGGCATGAAAGGGAAGCAGTGGTTGGGAAAGGAGTGAGACAGCGTTGTAGCCTCTCCCCGATGTTATTCAATCTGTATATTGAGCAAGCAGTAAAGGAAACAAAAGAAAAATTCGGAGTAGGTATTAAAATTCATGGAGAAGAAATAAAAACTTTGAGGTTCGCCGATGACATTGTAATTCTGTCAGAGACAGCAAAGGACTTGGAAGAGCAGTTGAACGGAATGGACAGTGTCTTGAAAGGATGATATAAGATGAACATCAACAAAAGCAAAACGAGGATAATGGAATGTAGTCAAATTAAATCGGGTGATGCTGAGGGGATTAGATTAGGAAATGAGACACTTAAAGTAGTAAAGGAGTTTTGCTATTTGGGGAGTAAAATAACTGATGACGGTCGAAGTAGAGAGGATATAAAATGTAGACTGGCAATGGCAAGGAAATCGTTTCTGAAGAAGAGAAATTTGTTAACATCGAGTACAGATTTAAGTGTCAGGAAGTCGTTTCTGAAGGTATTTGTATGGAGTGTAGCCATGTATGGAAGTGAAACATGGACGATAACCAGTTTGGACAAGAAGAGAATAGAAGCTTTCGAAATGTGGTGCTACAGAAGAATGCTGAAGATAAGGTGGGTAGATCGCGTAATTAATGAGGAGGTATTGAATAGGATTGGGGAGAAGAGAATTTTGTGGCACAACTTGACTAGAAGAAGGGATCGGTTGGTAGGACATGTTTTGAGGCATCAAGGGATCACAAATTTAGCATTGGAGGGCAGCGTGGAGGGTAAAAATCGTAGAGGGAGACCAAGAAATCAATACAATAAGCAGATTCAGAAGGATGTAGGTTGCAGTAGGTACTGGGAGATGAAGAAGCTTGCACAGGATAGAGTAGCATGGAGAGCTGCATCAAACCAGTCTCAGGACTGAAGACCACAACAACAACAACAACATGTATTTGTACGGGATACACATGCACCAGTTATCTGAGGCGGTGTGATTTCTGCGGTACAATATGTTGTTCTCCACTTTGTACAGCGAATTTTCGCTGTTAGCTTGCTCTAATATTAGTGATCATTTCACTTTCGTCCAGGTATGATCTTCGTCTTGCAGCTGTCCTACATTCTTGCACAGGTGCAAATATTCGCGACGGTATGGTTGCGACATCATTAATAAAACTTTATATTCTGACGCTCGCTCGATCATTTCACCTAGCTGCGACATGCCTACTGGTAGACGTGATAAAGCGTCCGCAATGACATTATCTTTCCCTTTTATGTATATAATTTTTAAATTGTATTCCTGTAGTACTAATGCCCAACGGGCTAGTCTGGCATGTAATAGTTTGCAGGTTAATAGGAAGCTTAAGGCTTGGTGATCACAGAACAATTTAATTGATTTGCCATAAAGATAATAATGAAATTTTTGCAGAGCCCATACAACACTGAGTGCTTCCATTTCGGTCACCGAATATGCTCTTTCACATTGAGTAAGCACTCGGCTGACAAAAGCTATAACTCTTATTTCCCTGTTCCCATTGGTTTCTTCTACTTGAAACAGACATGCTCCTAAACCATAGAATGAAGAGTCGGTGGCTATATAAAAATCCCGGGTCATATCCGGATGGTAGAGCATTTGTGCATTCACTAAGGCTCCTTTGATCTCTTCATAAGCTTGCTGACACTCTGCGGACCAGTTCCATGTGACATTTTTTCGCAATAAGGTGAGCAAGGCTTCATTGTTGAGCAGCTGATTCGGCACAAAACGTCGAAAAAGGAGACTAGTCCGATAAATGATTTAAACTGTTTTTTGTTTGTGGGCTGTGGGAATTCTTTGATCGCTTGTATCTTCTTGGTATCAGGCATTATTCCGGATGGTGATATGATGTGTCCAAGGAATTTAAGCTGATCCCTCCCAAATTTTGATTTTTCAAGATTTGCAGTTATTCCTGCTTCTGCTACCCTTTTTAACACTCTTTCCAGGATTTCTATATGTTCTTCACATGTCCTCGTGGCCACTAGAAGGTCATCCACGTAAAGAGTAACTTTTTCTAATAAGTCTGCACCTAGCACTTGGTCCAATGCCGTAATGAATACGCCTGCGCTTACGTTGAGTCCAAAAGGTAACACTTTGAATTGATAACTCCTTCCATTGAAAATGAAGGCGGTTAATTTTCTAGATTCCTTGGTTAGCGGCATTTGCCAGTAACTACTTAGCATATCTATCGAGGTGAGATATTTGACTCCATAGAATTTCTGTATTTGTTCTTCTAAATTCATCGGTCTCGTCCTAACGGGCACTATAATTTTATTAATGTTCCTGGCGTCTAGTACAAGTCTGATTTTTCCATCTGGCTTGGCTACAACTACCAGCGGACTGCTATACGGCGAAAGGGATGGTTCTATTATACCCCACTGCAGCATTTTTTGTATTTCTTTGTTAACTGCCTCCCTTTTCGTCCACGGTACTGAATATGATGCTTGGCAGAATATCACATGGGGAAACACATCTATATTATACATATACCCTTTGATGATTCCAGGTTTTTCAGAGAAAACATCACTGTAGTTATTCAATAACTGTGCGAGCTGCTTTCGTTGGGATTCAGTGAGATAACTCGATTCTTGTGCTTTGTTGTTAAGGGTTTCGGTCCAGAGAAGCGTTTCGTTGTGAGCTACGTCCGAATAATTTTCTCCCTGGCCCCTTAAATTGCTGCTTAATTGAAATATGGGCATCTCTTCGCTTTTTAATCGTACGCTCGGGTAATCTTTACCGGGTGTACTTACTGGTCGTGTTAAATCCAGTACAATCTGCTTATTTTCATTCACTAGGGAAATCTTCCCGCTGAAGAAATCAATTTTTGCTTTCTTCTCGCTCAGGAAACCTTCCCCCAGGATACAGGTTACTCTCAATCCTTTGACTACGAGAAAGATACATTTTAAGTTATCTTCCCCCAGGCATAAATCTACCAGCACCTGATAATGAACGTTTTGTGCTTGTGTTCCCATGGCTCCAATGACACAGCAGTTTTGTACAGGAAATGTCGGTAAGTTGCGGTTTTGGCTCAAGGTTTTGAATAGATAATAGCTCATAACATTAGTAGTGGCACCTGTATCTATGTATATTTCTACTGGAAATTCATTAATTCTAGCTTTTATGATGGTTTGTACTTTAGTTATTTCTTTTTTGTTACATTGGTTTGATTCCATAAGTAAATCATGTTGTGTACGGTTTCCATCTTGGTACCTCAGTAATAATATATTATCTTGTGTATTGTTTATAGGTGTGCCCCCTGTTTTTTCGCCGACCATCAATTGGGAGCTTACTGTGGCCGTTGTTCGTTTGACGGTCTTGCACTATGGTGGTTTCCATCAGTGGACATTTCTACTATCCTTACGCAGCTATTCGAGTCTGTCCATGTTTGTGGTATTGCATTATTATTCTGCATAGAATTCCTATTGTCACACTGGTACTGGTTACCGTTAGGAGGCGGTGGTGGTGGCATAGAAGTTTGCATCCACTGCACCGGGGTGCAGCATCACCCGATTTAATTTGACTACATTCCATTATCCTCGTTTTGCTTTTGTTGATGTTCATCTTATATCCTCCTTTCAAGACACTGTCCATTCCGTTCAACTGCTCTTCCAAGTCCTTTGCTGTCTCTGACAGAATTACAATGTCATTAGTGCGGTTGTTGGCACTATTGCTTTGTTGCGGCCATTGACCTTCGTTTCGACGTTTTTTATTGTAATTATTATTACTGTTACTGTAGCCGGGATGTCCTCAACCTTCCCACCTACGTTTTTGATTGTAAGATGGTTGACCGTTTCCGTTCTTCCTGTTTTGTTCAGCGGATTGATCTTCCTTTCTATTTCCGTTGCTTCAAAAATTGGAATTGTTGTTGCCATTTTTAAACTTGCGTGGTGAACCATTACTGTACTCCCGGTCTTTATTTATCCTATTTTCTTCCTGGGAGAGATCGATTTCGTCCAGCACAGACAAGTACCGTTCCAGGTCATTTTCGGGTGCATTTATTAATTTGTCTCGTATATGACCGGGCAATCGTAATTTTAAGATTCTGATCACATCACGCGCTGATATGGGGTCACCCCAATATCTAGTTTTGTTGATATATTTTTCAAAATATTTACGGAGTGTACCCTGTTTGTGAGTGTACATTTGCGGGCTGTATACTTCAGTCCTCAGGCGTTCTTGAATAGCCTTAGACCAGTATCTGTCTAGAAAAGATTTTTCAAATTATGCCAGGCTATGGCAATTTTCTATGACTTCATTTGCCCATAAGGCAGCGTCGCCTTGTATGTGTGCGATTATGAACTGAATTTTTTGGCGTTCATTCCAGGCACTCGGTAATACATTTCGGAATCCTTTTATGAAGATTACCGGATGCACTGTCTTCTTTTCCGCGTTAAATACTTGGAATTGTCTGTGTTTTATTAAGCTTTCATCAATGTTATTGCCTGTGGAAGTAGAAGCTGCCCCCACGGGGTTATGAATAGGAATGCTTCCTGTAAATTGTATGTTTTCTCTTTCCGAATCACTTTTTTGTTGGTATTAGACTTGGCCACTGTTTCTATGTTTCGATACAGTGTATCGATACGTGGAACTGTTTCAGTGTTTCGGAACGGCTGTGGTTCACTGTTTCGAAACAGCGGTGTTTCATTCCGCCCTTGTCTCGATCTCGAGCCAGACACAGAAACTGTATCGTTGTTTCAAAATAAGGCTGTTTCAGTCCACCTGTGCTTGGAACGGACTGATCGTATCGAAACAGTGATGTTTCATTCCGCTCTGTGTCGGACGAGATTCGGGCTCGGCACAGGTACTGAAACACAGCATAACACTTCGTGAAACACTTTCAAGAGTGTCGAAATCTTTTTGACAAGCAATAGCATGAAGCTTAAGATGTCCGAAAATAAAGCTTCGTTTCTACCTGACTATCCTATTCCGAAATGGCGTAACATCTGCTTTATAAACACTAACTAAACAATAAAACAACGCATACTATTCACATTCAAAATAATAAATATGTGAAAATCATTCAGTTAAATCACAATTTTTTATAACATATTCTTCTCTGTTCATGTACTGTAATCATATTAAGAAACACAAGTAAGCCTGCAACATTTTGAATAAAAAAGGCGTAGAGTGACAGTTATTAGACATATACATAAATTTGATGTAGGTATAATTGCAAGCATCTGTTTGACATATCACTGATAGTGTAATGGTGAACGGGAAGGACTAGGAAACATGGTGAATGTATAGTAACGGTTCGAAACACCTTGAAAGACAATTTTTTGTTATATTTTGTTATTTATTCGAATTATTTGGCGTTATTTGTGAGTCTATAGTGACTGTGCCTATTATCCTCAATGATTCCCTTTGTGTGCATGGAAAGAAGCAGGATGGGTATATTACCCATACTAATGGAATGTGGGAACCCCAGTAGCATATCCGTTGTTTCTGCAGTTTGCTCCCACCTCCAGTTCCGTTCGTGGTGGTTCTTCTGTCTTCAGCTATGGCTGTCCTCAGCCAATTGAAAAGTATGAAAGTCACACGACACGAAAGCAGTACTTTTGCTGCAGGAAATACGAAACTGCCAAGACGCCTATGTGATAGTTTCATACTTTCTGCGACATGATTAGTGCTCTCGCACCTCATTTGTGTTTATATGGACATACTTATACAGTAGACATTCAAGGTGATAAAATGTGTAGGTTTATTAGATTACAAAACACAAATTGTTTCACTGTTTCGAAACAGCGTATCGAAACATTACATTGTACTGTTTCATTTGTTTCGAAACAGTTCCGTGTCTCAGTTTGCCCATCTCTAGTTGGTATGAACTGTATGTAATGTTCTCATTACCGTACTCGTTCCTAACAGGCGTGCCACAGTTGTTGTTAAGCATTTGCAAATGTGTACGCTCGAGTTCAGCAATTCTGTACAAAACACAAATTGTTTCACTGTTTCGAAACAGCCTATCGAAACATTACATTGTACTGTTTCATTTGTTTCGAAACAGTTCCGTGTCTCAGTTTGCCCATCTCTAGTTGGTATGAACTGTATGTAATGTTCTCATTACCGTACTCGTTCCTAACAGGCGTGCCACAGTTGTTGTTAAGCATTTGCAAATGTGTACGCTCGAGTTCAGCAATCCTGTGTGTCATTTCTTGTTGCCGCAGCGGTACTGGCAATTTGTATCTCGCTTCGTTTTTTTCACCTGCGAGTGGTAGCGTGTCTACTGTGGGTTGTTTACATAGCTGCTCCGTTAGTTACTTTTTGCAGAGCAGACTGTATTTTGCTTTCTACATGTTCTGTGATCTGTGATCTGGCTTTCTTTTTCAGTGAGCCAGTCATGGAACTCTTTTTCTACTTTCTGGGCTTGATCATTTAAATGCGTTTCTATGGTTTCTTTTGTGTCATTTCTAAATTGTCCATTCGGTTCGCAAGCTGTTCTACTTCGTCCCGGATGACTGTGTGTGCCGTCTGAAGCGTTTGCACATCTTGTGCTATGTTGCTTACAATGTTCGGCATGGGCTTTCTTTATTTCTGTCATTTCTGAATGTATCTTTTCGAACATTGTACCGATACTTTCTATTAAGACCTTTTCTCTTTCTTCGTTTTGTTCCCTTATCTGATTGACTAGCTGTTCATTCCTCTCTTCCCTCAATCTCTCTCTTTCTTCTAATTCAGCAAATGGATCCAGTATTGGTTATTGGTGAGCATACCGGTGTGGTAGTTGTTCTAATCATTGGAAAATTATCACTAGCCCTACTAGTAGCACCTATCGATTTTACTGTTTTCGTCTGTTAGCTACTTCCTGGCATATCACCTGAAACTACATTGTTTACATTTTCTCTCCCCCCCCCCCTCCCCCACCCGATCACTATTAATATTTAGTAAGTCAGTGTCACTATCCATATCACTCAATAATTGCACATTATTTGTAACATTGGACACATTATCTGGTTGCAAATGTAACACACGTCCAACTTTTCCCATAATGACGATAACTTTCACTGGGCTAACTACAAAAATTGTTCCAAACTACAAATGCGGACTAAGTTCACAAGTCAAACTGCTTATTGTTTCCAAAATCACAAAATATTAATATCTACACCACAGTACACCATGTACCATCTATAATACTATACTTTGATGATACGGGCCTATGTAGCAAGCTTTTATGCATAGTGGTCCTAACCTTGATTTCTTTTTTCTTTTCTTTTCTTTTTGCTATCTCGTCATCTCAGGGTCTATACAGTTCTTCTCTGCTTTCCTCGTTCAAGATTATACATGAAATGGAATTTGATAGACATTAGAATACATACAATATATGTTAACAATTACATACATACAAACCCTAAAAAAAATATTTTATCTCTTCGGGCCCCACGTAACAGGGCGCAATTTATTATATCTCTAAAAAAAAGTATACTATTTATATAGAGGAAACACTCTCCTAGTAAATTTGTTTGCCCTTTGATTTATCGTGATATGTTACTGATTTTTAGTGAAGTTAGTTTTTGCGTTTAGCTTTCAAAAAAATACAAAAGAGATATAAGCAAAAACAGAAACAAATGCTAGCGCAGCACAATAGTTTGCGTACCTTATTCCAGCTAACACCAGAACGAACAGAACAAAACAGACTAGACACAAGAATGAGCATTGCATTGTATTTTGTACTCTTACCTTTCGCAGATAAATCGATGTTTGCAATTCATTTTGAGTCACATACAGTCTTTTTTATTTATGCTTCACCTCGATAACGGTGAATATTGCTAAAGGGACACTACACGTGGTATGGCTGCAGGAAAAGTTATGAAGAAAGCTAAAAAGAAATGATCGGCGGGAGGACTGACTCAGCTTATAGAAAAGGAAAAAAATCCTTCCGTGAAATTAAACCAAGGGCAGTAAAATTAAGAGCGCAAATTGGAATCCCACTGTTAAACGAAAAGGAAAACGCGAATTGATGGGAAGAGTACTCTGAAGACCTCTAGAGGGGAATGCTCTGTCTGATGACGAGACAAGAAGAAGAAACTAGAGTACATAAGACGATTCAGTATTAGAGTCAGAATTTAAACAATCTGTCGAACACCTGAGGTACAAATAAAGCGGAAGGGATAGATAACATTCCATCAGAAATTCTAAAATCATTAGGGGGAAAAGGTGACCAAATAACTGCTCAAATTTGTGTACAGAATCGTTGAGATTGGTGGCGTACTGTTAGACTAATTCCGAAGATAGCAAGGGTTGACAGATGCGAAAACTATCGCATAATCAGGTTAACAGCTGATGCAGCCAAACCGCTGACATGATTCATATACAGAAGAATGGAAAAAGAAAACTGGGGATCTGTGGCGACATGATATCGATAAGCACTGTCGGGAATGTGACACAGTTGTGCGAATAACTATATAGCAGTGACTGGAAAATTCGGTTTCATTTAATGTACCTGAAGATTCATCGAAAGCTACAGCTTTGGAGATAAAAAACAGGTAAATTTGGATTGGGATGGTTCAAATTGTCAGCTCTTCCAGCATGTTTCGGTTTGCAGAAAGCATTTCCCTCAGCGTCTAGGTGTTCCAGGAATATCTTTCAAACCGTCGATGTAAGCCAGAATGCTTAACTGCTTGCAGCTGTTCGAGAGATATTCTAGGAAAGAATTTTGTGTACAAACGAAAAGATCTTTCAGCGGAGATGAACTGTTGGTTTTCGACAAGTTGGGACAGGTATTACCTCTCTTTCTGCTGCAGATGCTGTTTGAAGGAGAGAAAACTTTTAGCAGTAACAGTAAAATGCTCCGATTTCTGAGGAAATAGGCATATCATTGTTATTGGAGGTTACAATTTAAAGGGTTTCCCTGTTTTCTGATAACGGGAAGAGCCGGAAGCTGTATTCAAAATATGCCAGGAAGGGCTATGTCTGTGAAAATGATTGACAAGGGTTGGGTTCTTTGGGGGAGGAGACCAGACAGCGAGGTCATCGGTCTCATCAGATTAGAGAAGAACGGGAAAGGAAGTCGGCCCTGCCTTTTCAAAGGAACCATCCCGGCATTTGCCTGGAGTGATTAAGGGGAATCACAGAAAACCTAAATCAGGATGGCCGGACGAAGGATTGAGCCGTCGTCCTTCCGAATGCGAGTCCAGTGTGCTGCTCCACTGCGCCGCCTCGCTCGGTGATTGATGAGGTTCTTTATTTATGAATGGATCGCTATACGCTATGCAGGTGTTGGAAAATATCCTGTTGTTCCAGACCGGAGGCAACATTTGTTTACTCTCTCCTGTCTGTACACGTGGGGCTGGGTGTATGTTTGTATTCAGCTGGACCACGTCATTCTTTGTAATGTGGAAGCGTGGCGTTACGAGGCTTCTCTGACGAGAATGTCTACTTCACATCGGCGTGTCCTCAAATGTCTACACACGTGGCGCTGAATGTATATTTGTACTGAGATGGGGCACATCACTCTTTGTGAAGTGAAAGCATGGCATCACTAAGCTTCCCTGACCACTATGGGGACAGAGTGGACACATTCACGCACACCAGCATCTGCTAGATGCCAGTATCGCACCAGCCACCACACAAGTTTCGCAGGCGACTGCGTGGTGTTGTGTGTAGCACTCAGAACAGCCCATTCGATTTCTCACTCACCCTTCAATATCTGTGGTGTACGCATCAGCGCATCCAGTGCATCAGTTCACACATGCAAGTTTTGTGTTAGGCATCTGCGATAGCGTTTACGCATTGTGTAGGACACGTATCTAGTTATCATTCTTTGCAGTATGTTTAATTTTATCTTTAGCACTGTGTATTCGATCTATAAGTGAAGTTTATTATAAATGATAGCTGTCTTGGGATACAGTATTTCACGATTTTTGCAATGTGTATTGGAACTTTATATATTCTGTAGGTGAGGTTTTTCACTATCAAGTTTGCATTTGATTTTTTAACCACTCTTGACTGATGACACATAACAGTGTAATTATGTAATTAGGACACATTTTTGTGATATGGTTTAATCTTTATTTGATCTTTGCAATAGTTTGTGTCTGTAACTGTACATACGATTTCTTTAACTGATGCAGATTGATGATCTGCACGTAAATTGGGGCATTAGCACCTTCCTGGGGTTTTTATGCCAATTTTGAGTGGTATTGTGAACACACAAGACAATTCTTCCAGTAGGATAACACCCAAAATCGATTCAATAAAAAAAGCATCCTGTACCCTTCTACATTAACAACAGCACAGCACAGGCTGGTCATTTCCCGCCATTTTCGAGACGAAGAGCGGAGAGAGAAGGGGAGTGGAAAGCTGGGGGACAGGGGGTGCCAGGTATAGATTGGGCGATAATTTATCATAGATCGAAACTGATTCCAGAGACAGGGAATCGTGTGGCATTGTTCTGGATGTCTTGTCAGAAAATTACCTGAAGCAGGTAGTTAGAGAACCAACTTGTGAGGGTAAGGTCTTAGACATCCTGCAACAATAAGTTAACAGGGAGAAAGGTACCAGTGATCACAAGACTATGTCAGCATCTCTGATGACGGGTCCTACAAGGAATGTTAAGAAAAGTAGGAAGGTATATTTGCTCAGCAAGGCTGGCAGGATACAAATTTCAGAATATCTCAGCAGTCAGCACCAAATATTTGGTGATGAGGACGAAGATGTGGAGAAGAAATGGAAAAAATTCAAAGGCATCGTTCAATGTGTCCTAGACAAGCATGTTCCGAGTAAGGTTTTCAGGGGCCCACCCAGTTAGCCATGTGATCTAACGCACGGCTTTCCGGATTGCGAAGGATTACCTGGTCCCCAGCACGAATACGCTCGGCGGACTTGTGTTGAGGTCCTGTGAGCCGACCAGTCTGTGGATGGTTTTTAGGCGGTTATCCATCTGCCTCGGCGAATGCGGGCTGGTTCCCCTTATTCCGTCTCAGCTACACTATGTCGGCGATTGCTGCGCAAACAAGTTCTCCATGTACGCATACACCACCATTACTCTACCACACAGACATAGGAGTCACACGCGTCTGGTGTGAGACGTTCCCTGAGGGGAGGGGGCGGTCCACTGGGGGCCAAACCGCACAATAACCCCGAAAAAGTGGTCCAGTGTGGGGCAGCGGAAGGGTGAAGTGGACTGCGGTAGTCGTCGTGCGGTTGTGGACCACTGCGGCTGCAGCAGGGACGGAGCCTCTCCATCGTTTCTAGGCCCACAGTTAACATACAATAGAAAGCAATACAAGGGTTTAAGGGATGGTAAAGATCCACCATGGTTTAATAGCCCTGTTAGAAAAGCGCTGCGTAAACAAAGAGCACTTCATCTCAGATTCAAAAGAAGTAAAAACCTAGCTGACAAACAAAAGCTGAACCAAGTAAAAATGAGCTTAAGGAGAGCAATGAGAGAAGCATTCAATGATTACGAAAGTAAGACGTTGTCAAGAGACCTGAGTAAAAACCCTCAGAGATTTCGGTAGTATATAAAATCAGTAAATGGGTCAAAATCATCTATTCATTCTCTCAGCGACCACACCGGCACCGAAACGGAACATAACATAAGAAAAACCGTAAGACAAAAATGGTTCAAATGGCTCTGAGCACTATGGGACTCAACTGCTGAGGTCATTAGTCCCCTAGAACTTAGAACTAGTTAAACCTATCTAACCTAAGGACATCACAAACATCCATGCCCGAGGCAGGATTCGAACCTGCGACCGTAGCGGTCTCGCGGTTCCAGACTGCAGCGCCTTTAACCGCACGGCCACTTCGGCCGGCAAACCGTAAGACACATCCACACAATTACAGACCTATATCGTTGACGTCAATCTGTTGTAGAATTATGGAACATGTTTTATGTTCAAGTATTTTGACGTTTTTGGAAAATGAACAGCTTTCCTATAAATATCAACATGGATTCAACAAACAGAGATCCTGCGAAACTCAGCTCGCTCTGTTCCTCCATGAGATCCACAGCGCAGTGGACAACTGCGCTCAGGCTGATGCCGTGTTCCTTGACTTCAGTAAGGCATTTGACAGCGTCCTGCATTGCCGTTTATAAGAAAAAAAATAAAATAAAATAAAATAAAATAAAAAATAAAAAAACGAACTTATGGACAATCGGAGCAGACCTGCTGTTGGATTCAAAACTTTCTTGCACACAGAACTCATCACGTCGCTCTGAACGGAACTAAGTCGACAGAGGTAAAAGTAATATCCGGAGTACCACAGAGAAGTGTGATAGGACCGGTGACGTTCACAGTAAATATAAACGATCTTGTAGAAAGTGTCGGATGCTCTTTAAGGCTATTCGCAGATGATGCAGTTGTTTATACAAAAGTATAAACGCCAGAAGGTAGTAAGAATTTGCAGAACGACCTGCAGAGAATTGATGAATGTTGCAGACTCCGGCAGTTGACCATGAACGTAAATGTTGTTGTTGTGGTCTTCAGTCCTGAGACTGGTTTGATGCAGCTCTCCATGCTACTCTATCCTGTGCAAGCTTCTTCATCTCCCAGTACCTACTGCAACCTACATCCTTCTGAATATGCTTAGTGTATTGATCTCTTGGTCTCCCTCTACGATTTTTACCCTCCACGCTGCCCTCCAATGCTAAATTTGTGATCCCTTGATGCCTCAAAACATGTCTTACCAAGCGATCCCTTCTTCTAGTCAAGTTGTGCCACAAACTTCTCTTCTCCCCAATCCTATTCAATACCTCCTCATTAGTTACGTGATCTACCCACCTTATCTTCAGCATTCTTCTGTAGCACCACATTTCGAAAGCTTCTATTCTCTTCTTGTCCAAACTGGTTATCGTCCATGTTTCACTTCCATACATGGCTACACTCCATACAAATACTTTCAGAAACGACTTCCTGACACTTAAATCTATACTCGATGTTAACAAATTTCTCTTCTTCAGAAACGATTTCCTTGCCATTGCCAGTGTACATTTTATATCCTCTCTACTTCGACCATCATCAGTTATTTTACTCCCTAAATAGCAAAACTCCTTTACTACTTTAAGTGTCTCATTTCCTAATCTAATCCCCTCAGCATCACCCGATTTAATTTGACTACATTCCATTATCCTCGTTTTGCTTTTGTTGATGTTCATCTTAAATCCTCCTTTCAAGACACTGTCCATTCCGTTCAACTGCTCTTCCATGTCCTTTGCTGTTTCTGACAGAATTACAATGTCATCGGCGAACCTCAAAGTTTTTACTTCTTCTGCATGAATTTTAATACCTACTCCGAATTTTTCTTTTGTTTCCTTTACTGCTTGCTCAATATACAGATTGAATAACATCGGGGAGGGGCTACAACCCTGTCTCACTCCTTTCCCAACCACTGCTTCCCTTTCATGCCCCTCGACTCTTATAACTGCCATCTGGTTTCTGTACAAATTGTAAATAGCCTTTCGCTCCCTGTATTTTACCCCTGCCACCTTCAGAATTTGAAAGAGAGTATTCCAGTTAACGTTGTCAAAAGCTTTCTCTAAGTCTATTGAACGTAAATAAATATAACATATTGCGCATACATAGGAAAAGACATCCACTACTGTACAGCTATACTGCTGATGACAAACAGCTGGAGACAGCGTCTGCCAGAAAATGTATAGGTGTAGCTATCCAGAGCGACCTTAAGTGGAATGACCATATAAAACATATGGTGGGAAAAGCAGATACAAGACTCAGATTCATCGGAAGAATCTTACGGAAATGTAACTCATCCACGAAAGGAGTGGCTTACAAGGCGCTTGTTCGCCCGATTCTTGAGTATTGTTCTCTCTGGGACCCTATCAGGTAGGACTGATAGAGGAGATAGAGAAGATCCAACGAAGAGCGGCACGTTTCGTCAAGGGATCGTTTAGCTGGTGAGAGAGTATTACCGAGATGCTAAGCAAACTCCACTGGAAGACATTTCAAGACAGACGTTGTGTATCACGGAGAAATTTACTGTTGAAGTTTCGGGACAGCATTTGTCAGGAGGAGTCAGACAGCATATTACTTCCCCCCACATACATCTCGCGTATTGATCATGAGGAGAAAATTCGAGAAATCATTCTTCCCAAGCGAGTGGAACATGGTTGGAGGGATCGGATATTGTTGTTGTTGTGGTCTTCAGTCCTGAGACTGGTTTGATGCAGCTCTCCATGCTACTCTATCCTGTGCGAGCTTCCCTCCAATACTAAATTCGTGATCCCTTGATGCCTCAGAAAATGTCCTACCAACCGATCTCTTCTTCTAGTCAAGTTGTGCCACAAATACGTCTTCTCCCCAATTCTATTCAATACCTCCTCATTAGTTATGTGATCTACCCATCTAATCTTCAGCATTCTTCTGTAGTACCACATTTCGAAAGCTTCTATTCTCTTCTTGTTCAAACTATTTATCGTCCATGTTTCACTTCCATACATGGCTACACTCCATACAAATACTTTCAGAAACCACTTCCTGACACTTAAATTTACACTCGATGTTAACAAATTTCTCTTCTTCAGAAACGCTTTCCTTGCTGTTGTCAGTCTACATTTTATATCCTCTTTACTTCGACCATCATCAGTTATTTTGCTCCACAAATAGCAAAACTATTTTACTACTTTTAGTGTCTCATTTCCTAATCTAATTCCCTCAGCATCACCCGACTTAATTCGACTACAATCCATTATCCTCGTTTTGCTTTTGTTGATATTCATCTTATATCCTCCTTTCAAGACACTGTCCATTCCGTTCAACTGCTCTTCCAACTCCTTTGCTGTCTCTGACAGAATTACAATGTCATCGACGAACCTTAAAGTTTTTATTTCTTCTCCATGGGATCAGATAGTGGTACCAAAAGTACCCTCCGCCACACACCGTTAAGTGGCGTACGGAGTATGATGTAGACGCAGATTATTCCTTTGAAAGGGCAGGGCCGACACCCTTTTATCCTTTTCCATCCTTCCCTAATTCGATGAGACCAATGACTTCGCTGTTTGGTCTCCTACAAAACAACCCAACCCTGTTCATGTGAATGTATGCTCCTCTACTGCTATTTGCAAAACGAACCCAATGTAGTGCAAGCAATCTGTATAATTTAAGGCATTTTTTTTTGCTTCTACAGAAAGGTAGAAGTTTTCTTTGAAGGGCTGTGTTGAGAGAAATTTATAGTTTCGTGTGTTGTATTAGTCCGATATGCACTACTGGCACTGGGTGTGGAATACGTCAGAGAGTATAACATAAAAACACAAAACATTTGAATATAATACTTACTACACTGATCATTTGTCAGGAGATAGTCGAAATAGGTTAATACAATGCAGTAATCTGGAACAGCTAATATTTACAGAATTAACATACTGTCAGAATGAAACACTGTTATGCACTATTAATAAATTTATCATACACAAAATACCTAATCTTGACTGTTGTGACCAAGTGTTGTCAAAACTGAAATCTAACATATATTTTTACTTAAGCTGGCTTAACAGTCTCTGTTAAGATATTCATCTATGGAGTAGAAGGAATTACCTATAAAAAAAAGTCTTCGAGACTGTTTAAACCCTGCTTTATCTGAAACCAAGTTTTTAATGGTTGCTGGCAATTTATTGAAAATGTCTGTTCATGAATATTGAAACGCTTTTTCTACGTCTACATCTACATTTATACTCCGCAAGCCACCCAACGGTGTGTGGCGGAGGGCACTTTACGTGCCACTGTCATTACCTCCCTTTTCTGTTCCAGTCGCGTATGGTTCGCGGGAAGAACGACTGTCTGATAGCCTCCGTGCGCGCTCGAATCTCTCTAATTTTACATTCGTGACCTGCTCGGGAGGTATAAGTAGGGGGAAACAATATATTCGATACCTCATCCAGAAACGCACCCTCTCGAAACCTGGACAGCAAGCTACACCGCGATACAGAGCGCCTCTCTTGCTGAGTCTGCCACTTGAGTTTGCTAAGCATCTCCGTAACACTATCACGCTTACCAAATAACCCTGTGACGAAACGCGCCGCTCTTCTTTGGATCTTCTCTATCTCCTCTGTCACCCTGACCTGGTATGGATCCCACACTGATGAGCAATACTCAAGTATAGGTCGAACAAGTGTTTTGTAAGCCACCTCCTTTGTTGATGGACTACATTTTCTAAGCACTCTCCCAATGAATCTCAACCTGGTACCCGCCTTACCAACAATGAATTTTATATGATCATTCCACTTCAAATCGTTCCGCACGCATACTCCCAGATATTTTACAGAAGTAACTGCTACCAGTGTTTGTTCCGCTATCATATAATCATACAATAAAGGATCCTTCTTTCTACATATTCGCAATACATTACATTTGTCTATGTTAAGGGACAATTGCCATTCCATGCGCCAAGTTCCTATCCGCTGCAGATCTTCCTGCATTTCGCTACAATTTTCTAATGCTGCAACTTTTCTGTATACTACAGCATCATCCGCAAAAAGCCGCATGGATCTTCTGACACTATCTACTAGGTCATTTATATATATTGTGAAAAGCAATGGTCCCATAACACTCAAAAATGGTTCACATGGCTCTGAGCACTATGGGACTTAACATCTATGGTCATCAGTCCCCTAGAACTTAGAACTACTTAAACCTAACTAACCTAAGGACATCACACAACACCCAGCCATCACGAGGCAGAGAAAATCCCTGACCCCGCCGGGAATCGAACCCGGGAACCCGGGCGTGGGAAGCGAGAACGCTACCGCACGACCACAAGATGCCATAACACTCCCCTGTGGCACGCCAGAGGTTACTTTAACGTCTATAGACGTCTCTCCATTGATAACAACATGCTGTGTTCTGTTTGCTAAAAACTCTTCAATCCAGCCACACAGCTGGTCTGATATTCTGTAGGCTCTTACTTTGTTTATCAGGCGACAGTGCGGAACTGTATCGAACGCCTTCTGGAAGTCAAGGAAAATAGCATCTACCTGGGAGCCTGTATCTAATATTTTCTGGGTCTCATGAACAAATAAAGCGAGTTGGGTCTCACACGATCGCTGTTTCCGGAACCAAGGTAAGTGATTTTAGGTCTTTATGTAGATTCTTCTTATTCCTAGTATTGACACTATGTATGGAACTATTAGTTGGAAATAGAGATGTATTACTTGCAACAAATTTCATTAAGGAATAAATATACTGAGAAGCAGTGGGCAGAATGAATTTACACCACCAATGATTCTTATCACACGCTTTTGCACCCTAAAAACTTTAGCTCGGTTTGATGAGTTGCCCCAGAATATTATCCCACATGACATAATATAATGAAAGTAAGCAAAGTATGCAAGTTTTTTGTATTTATATCTCCTACATCTGGGATCATTCTAACGGCGCTTAAGCAGTTCTGTGGTATGCCCTTCCCAACTGAATTTATCATCGAGTTGTAATCCCAGAAATCTAACACTGTCAACCTCTTCAATCTGCTTGTCTTCATATGTTATACTCATGCTGGAAGGAAATTTTACAGGTTCTGAACTGCATATAGTGGGTTTTCTGAAAGTTTAATGACAGTGAATTAGATTTAAACCACTTATTAATGTCAGTGAAAATTTGATTAGCAGCTATTTCTAAATCTGTACTTGATGTGCTACTTATTGCAATGTTTGTATCATCTGCAAACAAACTTACCATCTGGCAGTGTAACAAATGAGATGTCATTAATGTACACAAGAGAAAGCAATGGACCCAAGATGGAATCTTGAGGAACACCACATGTAATTAATTCCCAGTTGGATGAAGACTGACTGCTTATTGCACAGGTATTTCACAACAACACATTTTGTTTTCTGTTAGATAGATAAGACTTGAACCAATTTTCAGCATTGCCAGTGACACCATAATATTATAATTTACTTAAGAGAATGCTGTGGTTCACACAGTCAAAGGCTTTTGACATGTCACAGAAAATGTCAGTAGCCTCTAATTTATTATCTAATGAATTAAAAGTACATTCTCACTGTAAGTGTAAATAGCTTTCTCTATATCATAACCCTTAAGAAATCCAAACTGTGACTTGGACAATATATTATTTGCATCAGATACTTAAGGAGATGCTTGAACACAACCTTTTCAAATATTTTTGAGAAAGCAGGCAAAAGTGAAATTGGTCGATAGTTTGATGGTATCTCTTTATCCCCCTTCTAGTAAAGAAGCTTACCTTCAGCATATTTTGGCCAGTCTGGAAATATTCCACTGATAAGAAGTTGATTACACAAATAACTTAAGATAGAACTGAACTCACATGAGCACTCTTTGATTAACTTTGTTAATATGTTATCATATCCACTGGAACACTTAGATTTTAAGGATTTTATGATGGATACTACTTCTTGTGGAGATGTGAGTGTAATTTCCATTTTACTGAAGTTATTTTTAAAGACTGGTCTCAGATACTCCATTGCACTGTTCACCAAACTTGATAACTACAAGCTGTCAGTGACAGAAATGAAGTACTTGTGTAAGAGCTTCACAGCACTACATATACTTGTTACCAAAGTCTCATTTACTTTTAGAGCTGTCTGTTCCTCTTCCTTTTTTGCCACACCTCTCTCAGTCTTCACAATATCCCATACAGTTTTTATTTTGTTACCTGATGTAATTATCTTTTTCTCATAATAAAGCTGCTTCGACTTCTGGATTACTTGCTTCAATATTTTGCAGTAGTCTTTGTAATACATTACAATTCTAACATCAGAGCTGTTCCTAGATGCTACACACAGTCTCCTTTTTGTCCTACAAGATATCTTTATTCCTTATGTAATCCACAGTTTATTTTTTGACTTCTGTGTGATTTGAGTTACCTTTAGGGGGAAACAATTTTCAAAAGTGGAGGCAACTTAATTAGTGAATGCTTTGTATTTTCCATTTGAGTCAGATGTATTGTAAACATCTATCCAGTTAATGTCTTTGAGCAATTTCCTGAATTTTTGAGTTATTTATTATCTTCTTGTATTCAGATTTTATAGATTTTTTATTGTGACAAGTTTCAACATTCAACACAAGATGCTGCATGTCATGATCAGGTAGCCTATTTACTCTTGGTTTTGTGATATGACATTTTTCCCTAGATTTGTCTACAAAGATATTATCAATAGCAGTCTCAGAGCATTTACATGTCCTAGTAGCAAAGTTTACAGCAGGAACTAAATTGAATGATAGTGTTACTGACTGCAATAATTGTTCACTGACAGAGTTTTTCAATAAATCCACATTACAGTCCCCAGCAACCACTATTTCTTTGTTTTTTACTATGAAATGGCACAGCAGAGCTTGCAGATATTTTATGAAGAGGTTAAAATTTCCTGCAGGTGATCTGTATATACCTACTATTATAAAGGACTTATTATGAAATACTTCTTCTGTTGCACAAGCTTCTAAGTGCTGCTCTGAGCAAAATTTTTTAATATCAATATTCTTGAAATCACAACAGTTTCTGACAAACATGGTAACTCCTTCTTTCTCCATATTTTCTGTACAGAAATAAGAACCTAACTTGAATCCTGTAACATTTAACGTATCTATACCAGAGGTCAAATGATGTTCAGAGAGGCAGATTATATCAACTGGTTCACTCAACTCTAATTCTTCAACACAAATAAGCAACTCGTTAAGCTTACCCCTTAGCCCTCGGATATTCTGATGCAGTAGTGATAACTGATTTTGTGCACTGGCTGAATTACACTTGGATGAACCTAATTTTCCTGCCAATTTTTGAGTATCTTTAGTTTCAATCAGAGGCTGTCTGCATGAATTGTGTACATTAAAATTTGCTTTCTGTCTGCCTGTTTTATCAATGGGAATGCCATTTTCAGTCTGTATCTAAATCTCTTTTGTTTCTGCCCTCCCTACCCTAAAAAGACTGCTGATCTGGCACTTGTAACCACTGGTACTTTACCACTTGTGACAGTGCCCCCCCTTCAGTTATTTGCTATTAGCACAGACAGTTTTCCCTTCCCTTTCCTGTTGAGGTAAATGCCTTGCCTAGTATAGTCCCACCTGCTGATAGAGTCAGCAGGAACGACACTGATATGAAACGCTATTTCCAAGCAGCCGTTCCACCTCTAAATTAACTCTCCTGACGGAAGAGTTTATTGAGACCGGTCATGGTGCCTTAGAACAGACACAAGCCCAACACCAGTATTTCTCGTTGCTGAAGCTGTCTTTACCTGGTCACTCTCAATTGAATAATTTGGGTTCCTATCTATGCTGTTGCCTTGCCTAGTATAGTCCCACCTGCTGATAGAGTCAGCAGGAACCACACTGATATGAAACGCTATTTCCAAGCAGCCGTTCCACCTCTAAATTAACTCTCCTGACAGAAGAGTTTATTGAGACTGGTCATGGTGCCTCAGAACAGACACAAGCCCAACACCAGTATTTCTCGTTGCTGAAGCTGTCGTTACCAGGTCACTCTCAATTGAATAATTTGGGTTCCTATCTATGCCGTTGCCCACCCCACCCACTATTACAACGGTGTCTTCCTTTGTGAAATCTTTACAAAGTGAACTTACATCCTGTATCACCTGACCGAGACTTTTACTAGGTTTAAAAAATCTTGTGACCTGGTAACCTGACCCTAGTTCGTCCTGTAACATTTGGCCAACACCTCTACCATGTGAAGTACCTAACAACAAAACTTTCTTCTTCTTCACAGCTTTTTCTGACTTCTTACTTTTCAAACACTTTTTGGAAGTGTCCTGCCTACTCCTACATCTGTTTGTGTCTCATCAGTTTCCAACTGTGACAACAGATCAAACCTGTTTTCCACATTCACAACCACACTGTCTGAGAACTTCCTATTCCTGCTTCTTCTATAACCTGTTGTCACTTCCCACGTCTGTTTTCCATTCTCCCCCTTAACCTTTCCAGATTTTGATCCGCTTTATCTAGTTCTGCCTGAAGGGCAGCAATCTTCTCCTCCTGTCCCACTATCTTCTTATCTCTACAGCAAATCCTACACAACCAATGAGCCTTGTTTATTTTACCAATTCCCACGCCGTTACAGTAACCCACATGAAAGAAACTACAATAACCCTCACACCACACCCCAGAACTAACAATCCTACGGAAAGTCATACACTTCTCACTCATGGCAAACAAATTTTAGCTTTAGTCTGAGTTAAAACAAGAATAACTTCGTAGACTATTCAATTAATACATCAAATTTCTTAGAAAGCTTAGGCCTAATGTTTGGATACTAACTCGAAACTTCAGGAACTGAGCCTACACTATATAAAGATTCCACTTATTTCGGTACTTGTCACTTCGACTGCTTACCAGAGAATCAGATGGATAGTGTATAAGAATACACTAACAACACAAACTTTACTTTATTGAAATAATCACATAGCTTACAGTATATCACAATGTAAACAAATCCTAGTCCAAAACTGTCTTCATAAACACGAATGAAAAGTATCTGAACAATGTTATGCATATTGGGTATTTATTCTATTGTCAGCTGTCAAAAAGGTTACATTTGTTTTGGTAGTATCAACGATTATTTGTTTTGTATAAAAATAGATTAGAGAATCTGTATTAAATATTGTTATAAGAATGGGATGAATTGTATCAAATTTTTAAAGATGTTAAATATTGCTTTTGGTGACTCTTTTATGAGTAAAACAAGGGCTTATAAGGAGATCTCAAAGAACAGCTGTTTTACAAGCATGGATGAGATTAAAAACGCACAGTTAAGAGACCTATAAAATCCCGAAGTAACAGTGCCTAAAGTGTTTCAGGAATTGGAAAAAGTGCTGGCATAAGTGTATGGTATGTAACGGGGAATATTTTGAAGAGGATAACATTGCTGTAGATTAACAGATAAAGTTAATACCAAAAAACAAAAATTAAAATGTGAATGCACCTCGTATGTCAAACTTTTTACATAGAAATCCAGAATCGGTGCCCATATTCCGAAGAAAATAGCTATTTACAATAGCTATTGTGCACATGTTTTAAGGACTATGTATTAGAATCAGGTAATAGTAACGGAGACAGAGATTTAGTAACAAAATACATTCAAATGCTGCTGTTCCATAGGCATCAAAGGTTTTTCGTGATTGAATCACATTCTATTAGCGAAAAATCAATTAACTTTACCAGAAAGTTCTTAAATTAGTACTAATTTTGTACAACCAGTGATTGCTTAGGACCACATTTCACTGTATTTATTTTGGACAACTGTTTAACACATTTCGTACCATGTAGTAAATTTCTACGAAAATATACTTTTTAGTGTATGAGCACTGTCAGGTTTGAAAGCATACACAACATATTTGTTAAGAAATTATTCATTGCCTATTTACATATACCGTACTTTAGAGGTCATCATAAACGGTGTCACTGTCATTATCGTCTTCATCGTCACTTTCTAAATTAATAATGCCATCAACGCCAGGGCCCTCCCAAAATTTTCTGTAAGTAATGTAGTTTTCCACCCAAGTTTCATCAATATAAAAGAATTTTCTGCCTAGCTCCCTTGTTTTCCTCACTTGAATCAGGCACTTACATCGCTAGTCAATTATATCCGTTCTCTCTACCAGAATCTCTCGTTTACTTACAGATATTTTCCAAGTGAATCCCTTTTGCACAGTATCTTGTATAAAACATAATTCTGACAAGGAAAATGGATCTTTTATTTCACAGCTGTAATTTCCGTAATGTCGGCACTATTTTTTGGTTTATATAAAAGTCCTCCATCGTTTGTCGAATGACTGGTTTTATGAAACTGTCTATAACGATGGGTTTCCTCTCAAAATTATTAGTTTTCCTTCGTGACGATTTTGCGTTCCTTCCTTATGCGTCCTATTGTGGCCAGGCTGACGTTTGCAAAGATTGCAGCCCTTTGATTGGGACTGGTAATATTAGCCAACAGTTCGTTTTGTGTCGCCTCTATAAGACACGCTGTAATAATATTAGAGACAAACGAACGCAAATACCTAGTCTTCTTGTATTCTGCACATTTTCTTGCAATGAAGGTCGATTTTCCATCACTTACAGATACCGAAGTATATCAGTAAGTATACGGAGTTAACTGACTGACACTGGCAATTAAGATACCACGAACAGAAACGACATATGTCACTGCACGCCGATCTACGCCACTAGACAGGTAACGGGCCCTGTAGGCCAGTGGCAGGGTTCTCCAGAAAAGGCCACATCCCCCACCAAAACCGCTGCTCGCTCTTGAGTTTACAGACAGGCTATACTAACATGGTGGTTCATCAGATGGGAAAATGTTTAGACCAACAGATGCAGCAGATCCTACAAACCAATCATATCAGACACAGGAACCCTTTGGAATTCTGGCGACATCTCAGTGGCATGGTGAAAGTAACAGCGATGTCAGCTGAGACCCTTCGTCTCGTGTGGCTCACGCTTATGCCACTGCCAGGGAAGGTGGCAGTAGTCTCTTGTGGGAGAGACGACATTAATTCTGTACTGACAGTAGGTGACAGGGTGCATGGGACGGTAGGACAGGGAAGCACCTTGGCGATAAAACAAGAAGCTGATAATCAAATTACAGCTGAGACTGCAGCTGTACAACAGGAGTCAAGAAATGTTTTTTATTTCAGTCTTTGATCACAATATGAATTCTTTAGACGATGACCGGTTTCAGTCCGTAATGACCATCCTCAGATCTATAATATACAAATATATACACCTAGTGAGCAGTGTGTCTTTCAACATAATACAGCAATATGTATCACAATATACTATCATACAACCAGGGAGATGTACAGAAAATATGGTAAAACGTACCTTTTTTACACCATGTCCTAAAGTGATAAGGCCATAATGGCATCATCAAAACATATAAATATAATCAGCATAGCATCGTCATATAGATCTAAAATAAGGTGTAGAATAGGCCGCATCGTCCACACAGTCATTATTGCAACTGGCTACTGAAGTATAGTAGCTACATGAAATCTTTTTACATTACCATTGGCCAACAACTTAGTATATTAAGGCAGATTGCAGTATGTAACGACAACTGTACATATAATAATTTTTTTCTTTATGAATTTCGATAAATTAGGGTGAACAATGTTTGATTTTATTTCTTTCTCTTTTCGTGTCATGTTAAAGACACAGTGAGCAACTTTTGTAATGAATATTATTATTTATGTTGGATTTCAAATAATGTGATAATCAAAAGAAAGTGTACTATTGTTAAAACTATTGTAAGATGTGAAAATTGTAATTTAAACACTTGGTCCATACGTAGGTAATGCAGTAGGATATGTGTAGTAGAAAACCTGTGGTGAATACCCTACCTGTAGGGGAGCGGGAAAAGGTGGAGGCAGGCGAGCGCGGGAAAGCGCGCACTGGGCGCGGTTCGGCACAACGGGCTCAAGTAGTCAGTCGGAGGCGAGCAACAGTAAGAGTCGGAGTGGTGAATTGGTCAGAGGAACACGTACCGTACCGAGGCGGCTACCCAGGAAAAGTGGATTCCATTGAGCCTCGGATGCACCGATTCCGATGACTACTTGGCATGGCTATATTCTGAGGCACAAAGTTGGAAAGGTTACGACGCTAAGAAGATGGAAAGTGCCGATGTAGTGTGAGCCTTAGCCGTGCTTGTATGTGTGCCGTGCTGCCCGCTACCCCGCTGCCCGCCAACCGCCGCACCGACTTGCACAGGTCAAACATTTATTTCATCTTTAGAAGTGTATCTGTGTGGACCAGTGTCGAAACTGTTTCTAATTGTTCAATAATAACGTGACTTTTACCAGAATTGCTTTAGCCATGACTTATCCTGATCACTGACCTAGACAGGATCCTTACCTCGTATTGTGCAACCCGAGTATCCTGAACTGAAAGTTTAAAAATCAGTGTTAATAAGAATTATCAGTAGATCAATCTATGCTATAAAGAAGTTTAAAAAGTCTATGTGTTATTGTAAATGTTGGTAAAGAACAAAAGTATGACTAAAGTGGAAGAGAGTTTTTTGAATTGAGTTAGCGATGTTATTTAATTAATCTGAGACAGAAATAATGACAGTTAAATTATTCAGAAGTAAGACAAAAGAGTAGTTATCCATAGATTGATAATTTTGAGTGTTAATTTGCCTTTTAAGACTTAATAGTTTTAGTATAACGACCATAACATTTTCAGGGCCCCCCCTTCTCTTGTCCATTCTTTCAAACCTTGAAATGTGCTGATCAGATTTGACCAGTAAAGTTAAGTTCTATATTGAACCTAAGTGTATTAGTGTTGTTTTCCAATTTTAATAGTGACATTGTATGTGTGCTTTCAAAACTGCTTATTCTAGGAAAATCTATGCCCGATTTCAGTCTGATCAATATACAGAATGCAGTTCGTAGTAATCATTGCTGTGGGGTGTTGTGTGAATTTATCTCGTCCAAATTAGTACAAAAAGAGAAAGCTTTTGTTCAGTGGATTTTTCTGGTTCCAAACTTTGCCATATAACGCATCATTACTACGGGTTACTATGCTTGTACATACACCGACTTGTACAAGGAAAAACTCACTCATTGCCTAAGTAGGCTGGCGACCGAATTATTAATTATAGGTTGCATCTACTGTGTATACTTCTTGTCCATGCGAACGAGCAATTATACTTTACATTTGCTTGATACATCACTGTAGTTATTAACTGAGTACAAGTCCGATCTTGCTTCTATTAGGTACACGCGGTCAATTTATGTACTAAAATCCTTGGTTATAAGGTGAAGCCCGTGAACTTATTACAGTACAGGCTTTATACAGCTAACGCACGTCCGTTTAGGGCGGTAGCGTTACATGTGGCTTCCCGGTGACAGGACGTCCAGTTGTTGTCGGTTACAAATTAACGTAAAGATCGAACAGTGAATGTCCAGTGGCACGAATAGCAATAAAAGTCAGTAAAATAAATTACAGTGAGCGTAAAGTATAATAGTGTGGTATAGTTGACATTTAGTATGGACAGAAACGTAGGAAGGGTAGATGAGCCAAGCGAAATGGAGAACGCTACTGGCAGTAGCAGGAGTTTACGCGGCCAGATAACAGATGGCGTTAGCGGAAGACAATTAGCGTACATAAAATACCACGAACACGTTAACGAACAGATTGAAATGTTGAGATCGCCTCGAACGCAGCAAGGGACAAAACAGGAAGTAGAGGGGGACTTTGTAGATGATAGTGGGTACGTGAACGAATCCACTGACATGTTTGATTCACCACAAATAAAGAAAGAACCGAAAGAAACTTCGGAAGTAGGATCGGAACACAAAGATTCCGTAGAACAAAACAGTGTAAAGATTTTAAGTATGAGCGACTTATTTGAACAATTAACCAAACAAATTGCAGGACAGAGTGAGCAGCTCAAAATACAGAACGAGCAGCTTAAAACGCACGTTGATGAGCAGCTCAAAACACAGAATGAGCAGCTTAAAACGCACGTTGATGAGCAGCTTAAAACACAGAATGAACAGCTTAAAACACACGTTGACGAGCAACTTAAAACACAGGTGGATCAAATTAAAGCACAGGTCGAAGGACAGGGAATTAAAATTAGTGAACAAATAGAACAAGTAGAACAGAAAGTGGGTAATTTAAGTTCTGTGGTAAATACTCTGAGATTTGAAATTGATACCATTAACAAAAATATGGATACTATGCAGGGGGAAATTGGAAACATTAATAGTAGATTCGATGTTGAAATTCTCAACATCCAAGAGAAAGTAGAACCTCTGGTTGAAACTAAGGTAGACGAAAAAGTTTTCGGCCTTAAAACTGAGATCGTAAACGAATGTCAACACGGAATATCACGGTTGGAAAAGGTAGTTTTAGAAACTGAAAGGGATTTAGATAAAAAAGTAACCGGATGTGTTCAAAATTGTGAACAAAATACTACGAAAATTCAAGGCAGAATTTTCGATCTGGAGAGCAAAATTAAAGATAGGCCTGGTGTTGTCTGTAATGGCACACCAATTACGAAGCTGTTAGAAGGCAAGGAACGCTTCGATCCAGCCAAGAAACATAACGGGTGGCATCCGTTAGACTTTATCAAAAATTGCGAGAGAGTATTTCCTGAGCACTTGTCTGATCAGGAAAAGATAAACGTTGTAATTAGCGCCTTAGCTGGTGATGCTAAGCGCTGGGGAATAAATTTAAATACCGAACGAATGACGTTCGAAGAATTTAGACAGAGATTTACGGAAGAATATTGGTCTGAACAAAAGCAGGACCATTTGTGGCGGGAATTCATCATGGCCAAACAGCATGATAACAGGGGCAGAAATTCTTTGAAAGATTTCTGCGAGCATTGGTACCGAAAATTGACGCATTTAAGAGGCCGAAGATCAGAGTCCGAAATTATCTGGGAGCTATACAAAAAGCTTCCAGAAGATTCAAAGAGATACGTAGGAAGCAATCATCGCAGCTTCCAAGCGTTTCTCGAAAGGGTCGAAGACGAAGACCATTGGCGCGAAAGTCGTGCCAATTATCAAAATTTTGGTAACCGTAATAACCGACACAATGACGAACGAAATGACGGCGAAGGATTTGGCGTCAATATGATACAAAGAGGTAGAGGCAGAGGAAGAGGTAGAGGAAGTTATCCTGGTCGCGGTAGAGAGTATACCGCGCAAAATAATAACGACGCGGGAAACTAATTTCCGCGAACGTTACGGGCCAAACGGAAGCGGACAATACATACCGGCCCCGATTTGAAAAAAGATACCGGACCGACCGTAATGTAATAAGACAGGCTAGGGACAGGCATGGAACGCCGCGGCGTATGGTGGCGAAACAAGCGTCAGCTGCGAGCCAGAATGAGTCATTTCTGCCGCACAGAACGCTACAGGTTAACAGGCGAGTGGAGCATCAGAGGGCAACGACCCAGCCTAGCAGAACATCTGTTAAGAAAGAAGCCGCTAGAAATATGGCAGCAGTAGATACGAACATAGCCGTCAGAGCTAATGAAAACTTTACGAGTGATAATTCCGTGGCAAAGGAAACTGTGAATACACATAGAGGTGCGGTTAGCAGTGTTTGCAATGAGATAAAAGACGAGGATGAATTAGCAGAAGTAACTGATTGGCATGTGCAGATCGACGATCTGTACAAGGGCCTAAAGCAATGTGAGTGGGAGGATTTTAAGAAGGAGTATGAGGCGAAGAAAGTAGTTAATAGGAAAGAAAATGATAGGGACGTCGATAAGATGACGTGGCCTGAATTGGAAGAGGAGAGAATAAATAGCGCCGCGCAAAGTACGCGTGCCGCTAATAGGACGCAGATTAAGGGTAGGAAGGATTTGGAGGATGAAATCCTCAGCATTGACGAAGAAATAACTTCTGCTAACAGTCCGCCAATAGTACAAGCTGCTACCGAGAGGCACCGTGGAGAAGGGGCAGATGATTACCTGAAAGTAATCAAAGTCCACGAAGATTACACCGAATATGAAGTCACAGTGGATGTGAATAAAGCTGAGGATGAGGCCGTTTTGCCAAAAGAGGAGATTGAATTGAAATCCAAGCCTGACGACAATACAGAGGAGGAACTTAGTGCCTGTCTCAGAAAAGCTTTTATGTTAGAACCTGAAAGCGATCCGGAATGGTCGGATTCCGACGATAGTTCAGATGATGAAAGGTACGCAAATACAGACGAAAATGAAAATACTAACTTTCCCTATTGTTCAAAAGTAGCGTACTTAAGTGAATCTGATGCTGAGGAAGATAGTAGTGATGACTCTAGTGACGATAAATTTGCAGGTGTAAACGAAAGTGAATATACTTTTACTGAAAGAGGGTATGAGAAAATTAGTGACATTTTTCCAAAGAAAGATACAGAAAATAGAAGTGGGCAAGAACCGAATGAATTATTCAGTAATGTAAAACAGGGGCATAATTTGCAGGAACCTCCAGATGATACTATACTGGGGCACGCCTTAATAAATGTTTTGAAGGAGTGTGAATTACCGGAACAAAAGGAACCACCTGATAAAATGATAGCAGAACAGGGAATGTTGTACCTTGCTAAAGACTTCGAAATTTCAAAACCTAAAAAGCCACCTGATGAAATGAAACGTTGGCAAGATCTGAATGGCTTAGTGAAAGATGTAGAAAATAAGAGGCCTAAAAAGCCACCAGACTTAAGTGACTGTTTTATGAACCCTAAAAGACTGCCTTGTTAATAAAGAGACTAGGGGCAGGATACTGTATTTGTATATATTATTAGTATTATGCATGACTTTATTATTACTGTATCTCAGTGTTACCTGAAAGTGGAATTAGTGTTTTGTTGATTTGGAGTCTGGGGCAGATTTATATCAGATTTTGAGAATGTCATGAACACATTACATCATGAAACTACAGGATTTCCACTGGAAGAAATTTTGTTAGGCAGAAGTAGTAAAAGTTTAATTGAAGAAAAACTAGAGTTTCCACCTTGTACAAGTTTGGGGTTGGATCAAAAGAAAGAATTGGTGATAAAAAGGGCAAAGCAAAAAGCTGAATCTAGATCTAAAAGACACAATAAAAATTTAAAAGTTTCAAAATTTAAAATTGGAGATTATGTTCTTTTAAAAACCCACGAAAAGTCTAGTGAACTAAACCATGAAATTTCAAAATTTAAATATATTTATAATGGACCATATATAATACAGAATATTCCACACGACAATGCTTACTACCTGATCTACCCAAAATCCAAAAGACCTTTAGGTGTAAGAAATATTGTGGATCTGAAACTGTATGTTCCTAGGAATGATTGATATAAGGATAATCAGAAAGCGACTTGCAGTAAATGTGCTGTATCTTATGCTGAACCCAAGTTATTCTAAATGTAACTGATCTTTGTAAATGTCTGTATACCCTTGAAAGTGTGCTAATGTAGTTATGTGAGTTTCAGATTACCAATTGTACTGTAACTATAAAAATGTATGGAGGAAGGGACTGAAATGAAAGGATAAATGCTATCAGCCTGATAAAAGATGGAACTGTCAAAAATGAAAATGGGCAGTGTATGAACCATAATATGAAGGACTGCCAAATACCAATGAGGGCAGATAAATAGTCGATGGAAAATTATAAATGTGATACAGGAGATGTGACAATATGAAGTGAAAAGGACTGCCCAAATCCGCATAATAGGCAGCAAATATGTGTAGTTAATTTTCTGAATATATGTGTGTGTGTTTTGTTTAGTAAGTAAGGAAATGGACTGCTATTCAAAGCAAGCAGCGACAAATTATCTTATAGTGTGTACAAAATATGCTATTGTTTTTGTAGTTAAATGTTTGTATTCCAGAGTTTTAAAGTATTTCTTTGGAAAAAAAAGATTAAATTGCTATTTTAGTAATGTTATGATGGGAAGTTGGACTGTGCAAAAGGCACTGGAGTAAATAACAAATAATTATTCTTGATGTGTTAAAAGAGTGTAAACCTATATACAGGGAGTAGAAGGACATATGTAGTGTAAACCTTTTGGACAGTTAAGTAAAGATTCAGAACCACTGTATAATTGTAAGATTTAGTGTTCCCATAAAATTTGGACTTAAGAAAATTTTCTGGAAACAGGGGCATGTGTAACGACAACTGTACATATAATAATTTTTTTCTTTATGAATTTCGATAAATTAGGGTGAACAATGTTTGATTTTATTTCTTTCTTTTTTCGTGTCATGTTAAAGACACAGTGAGCAACTTTTGTAATGAATATTATTATTTATGTTGGATTTCAAATAATGTGATAATCAAAAGAAAGTGTACTATTGTTAAAACTATTGTAAGATGTGAAAATTGTAATTTAAACACTTGGTCCATACGTAGGTAATGCAGTAGGATATGTGTAGTAGAAAACCTGTGGTGAATACCCTACCTGTAGGGGAGCGGGAAAAGGTGGAGGCAGGCGAGCGCGGGAAAGCGCGCACTGGGCGCGGTTCGGCACAACGGGCTCAAGTAGTCAGTCGGAGGCGAGCAACAGTAAGAGTCGGAGTGGTGAATTGGTCAGAGGAACATGTACCGTACCGAGGCGGCTACCCAGGAAAAGTGGATTCCATTGAGCCTCGGATGCACCGATTCCGATGACTACTTGGCATGGCTATATTCTGAGGCACAAAGTTGGAAAGGTTACGACGCTAAGAAGATGGAAAGTGCCGATGTAGTGTGAGCCTTAGCCGTGCTTGTATGTGTGCCGTGCTGCCCGCTACCCCGCTGCCCGCCAACCGCCGCACCGACTTGCACAGGTCAAACATTTATTTCATCTTTAGAAGTGTATCTGTGTGGACCAGTGTCGAAACTGTTTCTAATTGTTCAATAATAACGTGACTTTTACCAGAATTGCTTTAGCCATGACTTATCCTGATCACTGACCTAGACAGGATCCTTACCTCGTATTGTGCAACCCGAGTATCCTGAACTGAAAGTTTAAAAATCAGTGTTAATAAGAATTATCAGTAGATCAATCTATGCTATAAAGAAGTTTAAAAAGTCTATGTGTTATTGTAAATGTTGGTAAAGAACAAAAGTATGACTAAAGTGGAAGAGAGTTTTTTGAATTGAGTTAGCGATGTTATTTAATTAATCTGAGACAGAAATAATGACAGTTAAATTATTCAGAAGTAAGACAAAAGAGTAGTTATCCATAGATTGATAATTTTGAGTGTTAATTTGCCTTTTAAGACTTAATAGTTTTAGTATAACGACCATAACATTTTCAGGGCCCCCCCCTTCTCTTGTCCATTCTTTCAAACCTTGAAATGTGCTGATCAGATTTGACCAGTAAAGTTAAGTTCTATATTGAACCTAAGTGTATTAGTGTTGTTTTCCAATTTTAATAGTGACATTGTATGTGTGCTTTCAAAACTGCTTATTCTAGGAAAATCTATGCCCGATTTCAGTCTGATCAATATACAGAATGCAGTTCGTAGTAATCATTGCTGTGGGGTGTTGTGTGAATTTATCTCGTCCAAATTAGTACAAAAAGAGAAAGCTTTTGTTCAGTGGATTTTTCTGGTTCCAAACTTTGCCATATAACGCATCATTACTACGGGTTACTATGCTTGTACATACACCGACTTGTACAAGGAAAAACTCACTCATTGCCTAAGTAGGCTGGCGACCGAATTATTAATTATAGGTTGCATCTACTGTGTATACTTCTTGTCCATGCGAACGAGCAATTATACTTTACATTTGCTTGATACATCACTGTAGTTATTAACTGAGTACAAGTCCGATCTTGCTTCTATTAGGTACACGCGGTCAATTTATGTACTAAAATCCTTGGTTATAAGGTGAAGCCCGTGAACTTATTACAGTACAGGCTTTATACAGCTAACGCACGTCCGTTTAGGGTGGTAGCGTTACAAGTAGCCAACGGTTTCTCACCTAAAGATGTTATGCGCCCATACAATAAGATAAAAAACAGAAAGCAAATAGTAGGCAGGCCCACAATCATCTATAAAAAAGAAAGAATAAAGATAACCTGAAAACCATTCCAATGAAATTTTACGGAAAAATGCCCCAACAAATAGAAAAGTGTTTGAATAAATCTAAGGTTAGATGTGGTTTTCAAGTTAACAACACTCTGAAACTCCGTGCAAAACATAGTTTGAGTAAAGATTCTGATAAATTTGACGGTTCTGGGGTTTACAAGATCGTTTGTAGTAATTGTGACAAATTTTACATCGGTGAAACTGACCGTTCTTTTATAATTAGATTCAGGGAGCATTTGCAGGCACATAACAAAACTGCATTGGGAATGCATTTGGCAAAAACCGGCCACACCCTAAGCAATATCGAGAGTTGTATGCGTATTCTACACAGGGCAGAGAGGGGTCGCGCTCTTGACTTGTTGGAGGAGTTAGAGATTTACAAAGCGAAAAATCATGAGCCCACTAGGGTGCATGAATGGACAAAGCGGTTTTGCGCCCAACACCTACTTTGCATTGTTTGATAATGTACTACGATAACCAAACAATGCCTCGCGTATTTATACCTAGCCTTACTTGATGATTTATGTCGAGAACAGAAGGCATTTGCCTTACTTCCATACATTAATCGCACTAATCCTGTAACTGATTATGTCCTACCTACTCATTGAATGTATAACCAGACTATATAATTTTATTTATTGACTGTTAATATGTTGTTTAAAAGATTCCTGTGAGAGATATATCACGTTGTATGTAAAGCCCTCTAGTGGTTAAGTTCGTAAGATCGGTGCACGCCTAAATAACATCCTGGCAGCCAACCCAACAGAGGGCGCTGGTCATTGATATGTCCTTTTTCAGCTGTCATATAGACATTTCATCTTTCATAGGCAATTTATAGGTTGCTACAAGCAATGTAATACGTATATTAACTGTTGACCATAAATTCACCATAAAAAGGATTGGTCCTATTCTATTCAAATATTTCATTTTAATAATTTTATATGGGTAACTGTATTCGTCTTTTAATGTATCACAATTTAGTTTCTATGATAGTTATCAATTTTAAAAGTCTGCTACGTGTATTTTACTTAATATGTTTTTATCAGATTATGTTTTTTTTGTAAATGATGACTACATCTAAGCTGACAGTAGCGGCATCTAGGGATGATGTAGTCCGCAGGTCGTGGTCGTGCGGTAGCGTTCTTGCTTCCCACGCCTGGGTCCCCAGGTTCAATTCCCGGCTGGGTCAGGGATTTTCTCTGCCTCGTTATGATTGGGTGTTGTGTGATGTCCTTAGGTTAGTTAGGTTTAACTAGTTCTAGGTTCTAGGGGACTGATGACCATAGCTGTTAAGTCCCATAGTGCTCAGAGCCATTTGAACCATTTTTTTTGATGATGTAAGCAAACAGATTTCTGGTAGCTACTGTACTTCAGTAGCCAGTTGCAATAATGACTGTGTGGACGATGCAGCCTATTCTACACCTTATTTTAGATCTATATGATGATGCTATGCTGATTATATTTATATGTTTTGACGATGCCATTATGGTGTTATCACTTTAGGACATGGTGTAAAAAAGGTACGTTTTACCATATTTTCTGTACATCTCCCTGGTTGTATGATAGTATATTGTGATACGTGTTGCTGTATTATGTTGAAAGACACACTGCTCACTAGGTGTATATATTTGTATATTATAGATCTGTGGATGGACATTACAGACTGAAACCGGTCATTGTCTAAAGAATTTATAATGTGATCAAAGACTGAAATAAAAAACATTTGACAGTATTGGATCACTGTTTGTATACGCTACCATGTCGCAGTTGGTGAGGAGTGAAGAAAGCCTGTCGATGAGCAGCTACGTGGTTTGAAGTCTCAATTGGAAACAATGCAAAAGCAATCATCGGCTCCAGAGTTAAACAAATTACACAATGTGTGAGTTCATAATCAAGAAGGGAATACGTTGGTACAATGGAAGCTAGACGCTGAAGGGTTAGATGACAGAATTTTCTGGTACCACAAAAGGATCAGCTTGCGGGTTACGAGATGCACATTGCCCTGCTCGTTCCTAAATAGTTACAGCAGCCTCTAGTAGGTGCAGCAGGCTGTACAGCTTCACAAGAGCGCCAGAATAATGACAAAGAGACAGGTATTATGGCATCAGACAGAACTGATTGAGTGGTCGAAGGCCAGCAGGGCACAACACTCCGTATTAGCGCAAGAATTAAAGGGGACTCTCTAGTATGTATGCAGATGTCTAAGCAAGCTTGCCAACGTATGTTGTCAGATCGCATGAGGATGACTGACATGAGGACAAATCGGTGGTACCTGATCGATTGTGGCTCAGACATTTGTGTACTGCCCGTGGAGCAGAAACAGGAAGAGCCAGTAGGGGCATCATTCGACTTAAACCACGGCCAGTAACTCGTCCAGCAGGTTGTGTGAGGAACAAAAGGATACCATGGATATTGGGTTAGCTAGAGCTTTAAATGGAGATTCGTGCTGGCTGATGTGTACAAAGCAATCCTTGGAGCAGATTTCATGCAGTGCCAAGAGCTGGGATTACAGCTGAGCTTAGAGCAAATTTGGTGGAGAAATACAGTCGTGATAGGCTCGTTTGGCGGAAGTGCCAGCAACGCCATCGCATTGCAAGAAGAAACAGTCACACAGGAAAGAAGAAGAAGATTTGAAGTAATGGACAGAGGGTAGTACATACCAACGTGCATGACATTAAGACCACTGAAGGCCAACCAGACTTCCAACAGCCCAGAAGATTAGTACCTGCTCAGTTCACTGAGGTGAGAGCAGAATTTGACAAAATGTTTCAAGGAGGAACTTTAAAAAGGTAGGATAGCCCATGAGCATTGCCACTGTACCTCATCAGAAAGGGGAATGGCATGTGAGAGCTTGTGGGGATTAACAGGTGCTTAACGCATGAACAATACCTGAACACTGTCCTGTGCCGAACTTGCGGGATTTTACGAATATTTTGGCTGGAACTATAGTGTTTAGCGTAATCTACTGCAAAAAAAAAAATGTATAATCAGATTCCGGTCGCGGAAGAAGACATTCTCAAGACGGCCATGATAACACCTGTCGGACTATTTGGTACATGATTTGGACTGAAGAATGCGGCTCACACATGGCAGAGAGCTCTGTATGAGTTGTTGAGGGGTCTGGATTTCTATTTTTCATATCTTGATGATGTATTAATATTCTCCAGGCAGCCGAGTAGCATGAAGAACCCCTTAAACCAGTATCGAGAGAATAAGGAAATGTGGTCTAATACTGAATGAGGCAAAATTTGTTCTTCGAAAGAAACAAGCGACATTTCCTGGGCGTAAGATATCAGCCATGGGTATCTGCCTCCCCAAGGAAAAAGTGGAGGTGCTACAGAATATTCCGCAACCACCAGATTATCAACAGTTGCGTTGATTCCAAAGGATTGTCAGCTTTTATGGACGCCATCTACTTGTGGCAACAGAGATTAAGGCGCCACCGATGAACGCATTACCAGGGAGCAATGCAATGAGCAAGCAGCTCCTCCTTTGGACGCCTATCGTGCAGCAAATCTTCGAAAAGTTAATGGCAAGTTTGTGAAAACCGATACTATTGTCTTACCCAGTTCATAAAGCACCTATGGCAATTGTTATGGATGGCAGCCAGTTGGCTATTAGCACAGCACTCCAGAAAAGTGTGGAAGGCAGTTGGACGCCTTTAAATTATTTTTTTTTTTTTTACGAAAGCTGTCAGAAGATGAAAGTAAGTGTAATGAGTATGACGGAGTTACTGACCATTTGAAGTGCCTCCATTTACAATATATGCAAGGTGTCCCACACAAACCTCCCTGATTTCAAGGACCCAGGAGAGAAAAACCACAGTAGATACGACAGTGAAAAATGCACCACATTGTGGAGCATTTCAAAGAATTTATATTCCCGCATCAGTATCGTGGCCAGAGTGCAGCATGGTCGCATGAAGTGAAAATGGCGACGCCACAGCAGCATGTGCAAGCAGTAGTGCGGTTTGCAGAAACAAAATCGCCAATTACTGTGCAAAGAAATTATCATCGTCTGTATGAATGTGATCCACCTCATGTGAAAACAATTAAGGAATGTTATAAGAAGTTTCTGGAAACACGAAGTGTTCCGAAACATTCTGGCAGTGCACGTTACAGAGTTTCAGAAGAGACAGTGGAGGACATCAGACAAAAGTTTCTCAGAAGCTCACATAAGTCAATTCGTCAAGCATCTAGGAAACTTGATGTACCTCGATCAACATTGCATCGTATAGTTCACCAGCATCTTCGTATGTGTGCTTACAAAGTGCAAATTCTGCAACATCTGATGCCGAAAGACAAACCACACGAACAACAATTTGCTGCGGATATGCTGCAGCATATTGATATGGATGCCAGCTTCCTGAAAAGATGTTTATTCTCAGATGAGGCAACCTTTCATCTATCAGGAAGGATTTATAGGCATAATGTCATTGAACATGTTCGTGATAGCCCTAAACTAAACGTCTGCACAACAGGATTGTTGGACCGTTCTTTGAGGAACAAACAGTGAATGGGTCGGCGTATCTGGACATGTTGCAGCAGTTTGTGCATCCTCAGGTACAAGGCTTGCAACCCAACATCATTTTTCAACAAGATGGAGCTCTGCCACATTGGTCAACTGCTGTTCGCAAGTTCTAGGACAGGAAAATTCCCAATCGTTTGATCGGAATCGGAGGAGCCATTGCCTGGCCACCGCTTTCACTCGACATTACGCTGCTTTATTTCTTTATGTGGGAATTCGTGAAGGACTGCATGTATGCGACCAAAGTGGACGATTTTCCTACGTTGCGACATCGTATCACTAATGCTATTGCAACAGTAACAGAGGAAATGCTACAAAGAACTTGTCAAGAAATTGAATATAGAGTCTATATTCTTCCTGCTACAAATGGTTCACATGTAGACATGTATTAATGATAAATAAATAAATTCTTTCAAAATGGCTCTGAGCACTATGGGACTCAACTACTGTGGTCATCAGTCCCCTAGAACTTAGAATTACTTAAACCTAACTAACCTAAGGACATCACACACATCCATGCCCGAGGCAGGATTCGAACCTGCGACCGTAGCAGTCGCACGGTTCCGGACGGCGCGCCTAGAACCGCGAGACCACCGCGGCCGGCATAAATTCTTTGAGATGCTCTACAGTGTGGTGCATTTTTCATTGTCATATCTACTGTGGATTTTGACCTGGGTCTTTGAAATCAGGGAGGTTTGAATGGGACACCCTGTACTGATTATAAGCAAATCACATATGCCTTCCAGATTATGAAAGAGGGTTGTTCTCCTTGGCAGTTCTGCCACCTGGAATTTATAGGGCCATTTGGCACAGATATTAAGCACATGAAAGGGGCATACAACATAGTGGCCGATTTTTTCTCGATGGTCGGCGCAATTTTCGCCTCGAAACACTATGACTACTTAAAAGCTGATCCAGCCACAGATGTGCAGCTGAAACAACTGTTGCAAAACAACGCTATATTCCTTAAACTCAAACAAGTGCGGTTCCTGGGCATCAGTGACCTAATTTATTGTGATATGCCCAGAACTCTACCAAGGCCCCAGTCTTAACAAAAGTCAGTTTTTGACAGTGTCCACAGCCTCTTGCATTCAAGAGCGAACACCACTGTAAAGCTGGTCGCAGATACATTTGTATGGCCGAGTATGGAGGAGGAATGCTGCGTGGGGGCAACAATTATTGCCTGCGACAGATGCAAAGTTGACAGAGATGTGCACCAACCAGTGGGAGACTTTCCAGAAACGACAGGACGAATTTTTCATATGCACATAGACCTTGAGGGCCCACTTCCACCATCAGAGGGACACCATTGTTTGTTTACAACTCTGGACAGGCGTACAAGATGGGCAGAATTGATTCCGTTAGGGGATGTATCAGTAGAAATAATGGCAAAGTCTTTCATGACTATGTGGATTTCGCAATTCGATTGCCCTGCATATGTCCCAACAGACCAGAGGTATCAATTAGCACCAGTATTCTTTCTGGGACTATCTAGATTATGTGACTACCAACATCGCCATACCACAAGCTATCACCGCACAAGCAATGGAATGGTGGAGAGATGGCATAGATCTCTGATGATCATGATAATTTTTCGACAGCAGCACTACTGCTACTTTTGTTAGGACAACACACAGCAGTTAAACTGGACATTGGGGCATCGATCGCAGAAATGATTTATGGAGAAAAATTGGGTCTGCAATTGGAGCTCTTTTCAGAAGAAAAGATGTCTACGAAACAAGAGCTGCCGTATATGCTACTGCAAATAGATAAGCTACACTCGACCCCAGCATCACGTCATGGAGATCGAAAGGTCTTTGTACGCAGGGACATATTGAGACCCTCACATGTGATGTTGCAAACTGATGCTCTATGTGTGCCTCTGTAATATCTATACTTGGGAGCATTTTGCGTATTAAGACAAAATGAGTGTAAATTTCAAACAGAGTGCAAAGACCGGCATTTGACAGTGTCATGGGACCAGGTTAAGACCGAATTTGTGCTCTCTATGGTGCACCTATGCAACAGCAGGAGAAGAAGGCTACTGCACTAGTGACTGTGGTCCCACCTGTCAGAGAGGCAGAACAACCGGCAGCATAGCCACATATGATAAGTGAACCAGGACCACAAACAAAGACAGAGGGTTCAGTGACACATTCAAGAGCAGGTCGACAAGTACCGCAAGTCGACAGGTCCCACACATTCCTGGAGCTCCGCTCTACCATAGGTAACTTGAAACTCTCCCTATTAAACCCACTGTCATTGACTACTGGATTCTAGACTAACAGTCTAAAATAGTTTGACCATGTGCAGCTGATAAAGGATGATCGGTTAATATTTGCATGGGAGTTGTTTCATATCAGATCCAACGAAGCTAATTAGTATGTCAGGTAGCAATAATCGGTACATGCTTTATTGTTAATCTTCTATATCTTTTGTCTAAACAGCACGAATGAGGCAGTTACTCCCTTTGTCTGACAAAGTAATCATGGTTAACTCATCACAGGTCGCCTATTAACGTCATCACACGCCAATATTCTCCATGTGGCACTGAATACACAGTCCTCACTCCAATCCAAATCGTGGGTGTCCGGTGCGGTTGATGCGTAATGACGATGCACAAATGAACATTTAAACACATCAGACAAATCACTCAAGTAACTCCATTTATGTATTTGCTGGAGGTCAGGCCCATGGCTTTGGGAGACACACAGAGCCGTTAAACAATTGTAAACGCAGTCGGTCGTCCTGCTGAAATCTGCCTTTCTCGCATACCAGCCAACAACTTATTTGCTTGGAGCCTCAACACTGACTACTCCTGGTGCACTGTGTGCTCGACTATTGAAGTACCTACTGCGACCTGCGTGGGGCAAAGATATATTGTTCTCAATACGTAAGGGGTGGTTGACCCCTTACAAACGGTACGCGAAATGCCAGATAAGGGCAGTAAATGAAATTGCATTTGTTTATTCTTTATTAATAACATTCTAGACAGAGCTCTTTCTCGGTTATGCCTATTACTCATCATTGCACAGCGTTTTGATATATATATTAAGTGCAGTGATAGATACATAAAAACCTCAAGGAGGGAGTGGTAAAGATATCTTGAGCTACCTTTACTTCTACCATAATAAAAAATAATCAATTCACATGTGAAGTTTAGGAAAGTTTTATTTAAACTGATTATACACATATATTAGACAATGCCATCGTATGATAAAAAAGTTACAATTGCGGTTCTCTTCCTTAAATGTTGAATTCTATGTGCCTATTCTTCATGGAAAATTGGTTAATTACATCGTCGATAGGACAATCAATGTCAGGGAAAGTGTTAAACAGAGCTAAACCATTAAGTCGATCCTCCTTCCTTGTCGACCTCAGCCATGTTGTTTTATAGCGCAGTGTTGAAAAACTTCTTTCTACTGTAACAACAGATGCAGGTAGGCAAGCAAATATTTTGCTCAGTTATCTATGTGCCAAAAAGAAACGCATAAAATACGATGGCGCGGATGCGCGTGCTATATAGGAAAGTACAACTCCTCGATAACTCGAGTCGACTGACAAAAGAAATAAACGGATAGCGTGCAGGCTGACTGGCGGGGGCGGTGCGGGTGGCAGTGGGGTTGGATCCGCATTGGGGGGGGGGGCTTCCCACACAGTATCCGCCACTGTATAAGTGGGCATGTGTGTGTCGGTGTGTGTGTAAACAATTTGTAAGTACATGTATCGCATGGTATCAACAACAATAACTGCTGAGGAATAATTACTCAATAAGATATACGCATGTGCAATTGTAAACAGTAAATGAGAGAAAAACGTAATGTTCAGCAAGTTACACTCAAAGATTCAGAAGACATTAATATTTGAAAATAAAGTTTCCAAACCATCTACATAACTACTTTGTAAATCATATATTTAAGCTGATCAAAATCGGAAGATCATGAATGGTTTAGAGCTGTATATAGGGTGTTACAAAAAGGTATGGCCAAACTATCAGGAAACATTCCTCACACACAAAGAAAGAAAATATGTTATGTGGACATGTGTCCGGAAACGCTTACTTTCCATGTTAGGGCTCATTTTATTACTTCTCTTCAAATCACATTAACCATGGAATGGAAACACACAGCAACAGAACGTACCAGCGTGACTTCAAACACTTTGTTACAGCAAATCTTCAAAATGTCCTCCGTTAGCGAGGATACATGCATCCACCCACCATCGCATGGAATCCCTGATGCGCTGATGCAGCCCTGGAGAATGGCGTATTGCATCACAGCCGTCCACAACACGAGCACAAAGAGTCTCTACATTTGGTACTGGGGTTGCGTAGACGTGAGCTTTCAAATGCCCCCATAAATGAAAGTCAATAGGGTTGAGGTCAGGAGAGCGTGGAGGCCACGGAATTGGTCCGCCTCTACCAATCCATCGGTCACTGAATCTGTTGTTGAGAAGTGTACGAACACTTCAACTGAAATGTGCAGGAGCTCCATCGTGCATGAACCACATGTTGTGTCACACTTGTAAAGGCACATGTTCTAGCAGCACAGGTAGAGTATCCCATATGAAATCATGATAACGTGCTCCATTGAGCGTAAGTGGAAGAACATGTGGCCCAATCAAGACATCACCAACAATGCCTGCCCAAACGTTCACAGAAAATCTGTGTTGATGACGTGATTGCACAATTGCGTGCGGATTCTCGTCAGCCCACACATGTTGATTGTGAAAATTTACAATTTGATCACATTGGAATGAAGCCTCATCTGTAAAGACAACATTTGCACTGAAATGAGGATTGACACATTGTTGGATGAACCATTCGCAGAAGTGTACCCGTGGAGGCCAATCAGCTGCTGATAGTGCCAGCACATGCTATACATGGTACGGAATCAACTGGTTCTCCCGTAGCACTCTCCATAGAGTGACGTGGTCAATGTTACCTTGTACAGCAGCAACTTCTCTGACGCTGACATTAGGGTTATCGTCAACTGCACGAAGAATTGCCTCGTCTATTGCAGCTGTCCTCGTCGTTCTAGGTCTTCCCCAGTCGCGAGTCATAGGCTGGAATGTTCCGTGCTCCCTAAGACGCCGATCAATTGCTTCGAACGTCGTCCTGCCGGGACACCTTCGTTCTGGAAATCTGTCTCTATACAAACGCACCGCGCCACGGCTATTGCCCCGTGCTAATCCATACATCAAATAGGCATCTGCCAACTCCGCATTTGTAAACATTGCACTGATTGCAAAACCACGTTCGTGATGAACACTAACCTGTTGATGCTACGTACTGATGTGCTTGATGCTAGTACTGTAGTGCAATGAGTCGCATGTCAACACAAGTACCGAAGTCAACATTACCTTCCTTCAATTGAGCCAACTGGCGGTGAATCGAGGAAGTACAGTACATAGTGACGAAACTGAAATGAGCTCTAACATGGAAATTAAGCGTTTCCGGACACATGTCCACATAACATCTTTTCTTTATTTGTGTGTGAGGAATGTTTCCTGAAAGTTTGGCCGTACCTTTTTGTAACACCCTGTATATTAGTTGGGAATTTTAACGCATGATTGTATACTATTAGTCATGATCAGTCAAGCCTAAAATCCAAAATACCACCAGTTGGAATGGAAATGCCAGGGTTTCTCATACAAAAACTAGGGATTGTATATGTTCAAAATGACCCACTCTTCCACCTTCTATGGTGGGAGCTTTTAAGACAGTTCCCTGTGAAGAATAAAATGTATTTAGCGGTTTGGAAATATTCAGTACAAGGTCTTACCAATTCAGATCAAGTCAATGTATATTCTCAACATTTCTGTAATATTTTCATTTGTCATACCAGTACCCCTGTAGTTGATTAATACCTTCATATGAATTTAATTTTTCGATCTACTGTCTCTGACTTTGGTTGCATTAAAAACTTATTGGAAATTACACACAAGAATATCATTACTTATATGTTTATCGCTTCATTATGAGAAGACTAGGTCGTTTATTTAGTTTAGGATTACTAAGTGACTCAGAACTCTACCTTGTGGCACTCATGTTTCAGTATTTAAATTTGTATTCGTTGTTCAAAACACTATGTTCATTTATATACCTATATTCTCCCTGTTACGTAGGCAAATGCGCACAAAACATTTTCTTTTTCATCGGCTGCTGCTTTTGAGTTATAGCACCTATTTCCAAATTGTCTTTTTTGAGAAACCTTCATTCACTGAATAACAAATCAGTAGTGTGTATAATGATTCTCAAATTTGACTCCTGATAATTTTTGGGAATCACCTTGTAGTGAAGGAGCAACATGATGGCGATCGAAATCATTTTTGCATGATAGATACACATTCGCTTCAGATGGAAACATATCTCTGATGATTTTACAATTATCTTTTTATTGTATGTATAATACATCAGCCCAATAATGTACTCTAAATTTCTATGGCCTCAGTTAGAGAGATAATTTTTCGGTTCTCATTTACTCATATTTCCCTGGTTTTTAATCAATGTAAAAGATTTGTTTTTTTTTTTGAAAAGTATAGGAAATCAAGCTTCAAATATCATTACCAATTTTTTAAAATTCATTAAAAATAAAAAAGAGAGAGAGAGAGCAAGTCGGATAAGGACTATGCATAGATATTAAGAATGTTTCAATGATTGTGTCGTCTCCATGGCAACCACACAGACAACCTTCAACATGGCTACTGTTAACCCGGCAACATCGGCATCGGCTACATTGTCAGCTTTGGACATTCACCAGGCGAGATCTTGTGGAAATGCTAGTGCTGTTTCACAACAGAGACATAGTTCGCCACCTACAGTAGTTGTTCTCAGTGCTTCATCGCAAATAAGTACTCCAGTTACAGCTGTGCCAAGTAACACCCTCCCAATCGCGAGTGTCGCCAATTCGACCCTGAAGAAGAGTGGCGGCGTTGAATACTGCCTTGAAAGTTCAGGTGAACATTCTAGAGAAGTAAGAAATGTAGATAGCAAAGTTTCTAGGTCATCAGTACATGTAGTTGCAAGCACTGAAGAGATAACGGAGGTTATCAGCGAATCTAATGTTACAGATCCAGATGACGGTAATGAATCACAAACAGTAGTAGATTCAGCACACTATATAACTGTTACTGTTTCAGATTCGGATGTAGTGGCGTCAGACGCAGTACAGCCGGGTGTACAGCCCGACTACGTTCAGTATGTAGAGAGTGCGTCTGAGCAGGACATATATTCTTCAACAAATGGCCAGACGTCCTATCCTGTTTACACTGTTGAAGAGCCTGAAAAGATGTATGCACCAGTTTCGGAACCATATTATAATGATAGCACAGCTGCTGTTCCATACAATCAGGTAGCTGGCAGTGTTGGACAGGGTTCAGGAAACAATCAGTTGTTAGCTCAGCAAAGTAGCTCATATCTGATACAGGAAAGTATTGAATCAGATACAGCACATTCATTAATTACACCACAACATAATAATACTCAGTCAATAAATTCAGATTCTGGTGGTGTGACTTACTTGATATCTGGTAACAGTGGTATGGAAAGTGATGGACAAGATGCCCATTCGCATAACACACGAGCTACACCAGCAACTGTACATTGGCTTCTGGATAATTATGAAACTGCAGAGGGAGTAAGTCTGCCTCGTTCAACACTGTATAATCATTATCTTTATCATTGTAATGAGCGCAAACAAGATCCTGTTAATGCTGCTTCATTTGGAAAATTGATACGCTCAATTTTTCTTGGCCTGAGAACGAGACGCCTAGGAACCCGAGGAAATTCCAAGTATCATTATTATGGTATACGTATCAAACCGAACTCTATTTTAAATCAACTGTTTGAGGATGGGACATCAGTTGCTGTTCGACCACAAACAGGATCTCAGAAACGTTTCAAGTTCCTTTCGGGGTCAGGCCAGAAAAGCACAGAGTATGAACAGTCTTCGCATCACACTTCTTTAGGTCACTGCCAGGAACTACACAAGCACCATGAATTTTTAGGTGATAGTACATCTGCAATCCCAGATTTTCCTGAAATAGAAATGTCAAATGTTGTTTTACCTGAGGAATGTACACTTGAAGATGTTGATACGCTTCGCAGTATTTATAGAGAACATTGTGAAGCCTTTTTAGATGCTATTCTTAACTTGGAATTCCCAACTATTGAAAGTCTTTGGAGGGAATTTTGGAGAACTCAAGATGATAATAATGGGGATGAATGTGAAGAAGAGAGATACTTGTCGAAAACAAAGCTGTTCATCTTGTGTAAATTGGAACCTATACAGCAATTTGTCAGAGTTGTAGATTATAGATTTTATCAAAATTTAGTATATGTTCTGATACCAGATGTCCTTCGCCCAATTCCGAGCTCCCTTACCCAAGGCATTCGCAATTTTGCAAAAAGTCTAGGAACTTGGTTGACATCTGCCATGGCTGGATGTCCAAGTGACATAGTTCAAATAAAAATGGCTGCAGCAAATGCATTTGCACAAACTTTACGTCGCTACACATCTTTAAATCATTTGGCACAGGCTGCACGTGCCGTACTTCAGAACTCGTCACAGATAAACCAGATGCTGGTAGACTTAAATCGTGTAGATTTCCACAATGTTCAGGATCAAGCATCATGGGTGTGTGAATGTGATAATGGTGTTGTACAAAGACTGGAAGCAGACTTCAAAATGACATTGCAGCAGCAAAACTCACTTGAACAATGGGCAGCTTGGCTGAAGGGTGTTGCAACTCAGGTGTTAAAACCTTATGAAGGAAGACCAAACTTTACAAAAGCAGCAAGACAGTTTCTGCTGAAATGGTCCTTTTATAGTTCAATGGTAATAAGAGATCTGACACTCCGAAGTGCAGCCAGCTTCGGTTCATTTCACCTTATACGTCTGTTGTATGATGAATACATGTTCTTTCTGATTGAACATCAAGTTGCACTGCAGACAGGAGAAACACCAATTGCTGTCCTTGGTGAAAAGCTTCATAGCTCATCTGATATAAGTGGTTATTTACAGATAAATGCACTAAATGTGGAATAGTGATACAACTGGCTGAGAAAAGAGTGATTCAGCAGTATGAAATGCTGCCACTTCAGCTACTATTCATTGGTGGCTTCACTAAATCGTATACTGTGCATAAATCTGTAAAAGACAAGTTCCTCTTGCCATTGTTGTGCAATGATATATTTATTGACCTGTAGAGTACATGGTGGTTCAGTTCGAGTGTTCTCTTACTTCATGTTTTTCAAATTCAGTTTATTTACATTTAATTTCTTTCATAGGTCATCCCTTTTATAAATTAGGATTCACTTGGAAACATACTTCCAGAATATTTGGCCAGTCATATCTTTCTTCATGCTTTACTGTTCAGATGCTACTGCTAGTTATAAAATGTTTATGGATGCTGTTGAATTACTGTTACCTGCATCTGAGGAAACAGCAGGTTACTGTGCAATGCGAATGTGTTGAAATGACTTGTATGATTTATGTGACTGTGTTATGATGGAATTTATGCAGGCATGTATTTCATGTCAGTGTGTCACTATACTTATTCATTAGGGAAATACAAGTCTTGAAATCATTACATAAAGAGTATTTCTGTTCACCAGGGTTAACTTTTTCTCTCTTGTCCTTGTAGCGAATCATTTTTAGTTCCTCAATTTACTAAGGTAATCGTACTGTTAACAGTGTATGTCTCTAAAGGTAGTATGAATAAACCTTTGTCAGTACTATATATCAGTGTTATGTGTTTAAATCCATGTGGAATCAAAATATTAAGAGAAAAGCAATTCCTTCAGCTTCTTGGTAGAAGTCTGTGTGTGTGTGTGTGTGTGTGTGTGTGTGTGTGTGTGTGTGTGTGAAGTAATGAGTTTTCTGTGTTACAAGTTGCATTTCTCTTAAGCAGAGTATAATAAACAATGGTTTATTGTGATGGTCACTGTTATTTGTTAAGTGTATCTATATATTGGTGTGATAACTGTCCACAGAACGTCGTGTGTACTTGTGTGTATGTAAGTGTTCCTGTGTGAATTTTGTTTACCAGAGAGAATTTTGTCTATACCTGTAGTATGTAGAGAATTAACTTACTGTAAAAGTTAAGCTCAGTAATGCATTTATTATGTGTGTTCAGCTTCTAAGTCACATGTCTGATGATGATGATGACAAATATTATTTGAAATTAGGAGACCTCTTAATTTTGACGAAGTTTCATGTTCAGATCTATATGTTAGCAAGTGAATAATGTGATACTTATTGCACCATTCCATAAAAATCTGTGCTGATTTACTGAAAGCCATTTAAATTCTCCAGGAAACATAAAGGATTTGACCACAAACACTGATTTATTTATGGAATGCAATCCATTGACAATTTTATGATTGTTACTTCTGTAATATAAGACATAAATTATACAATATTCTCTCTCTTGTTGGACAGAAAACAAATCAGAACTTCCATAAGTTTTCTGGCACATGAATTTTGATTCCCATAACACAGTTTCTACACTGAAAATAAGCAGAAATGTGATCTTTTATTTACATATTTACATTAATGCATAAGTCTTTTTATATTTATTTGGGAAAGCACTCAGATAAATAAGTTAAAAGTTGATGCATTATTTAGTCATTGTAAATGTAGTAGTTGCTCAGAGAATGCTGTACATTCAAAATGTTTCATTTCATTTCTTCTCCAATGTAAATATTTTGTTTTGTTTTTGAAGTGTTCGATTGTTGCATTTACTTCAGAAAAGTTATTTATTTAATATATATTGAGTTCATACGGAACTCTCATAGTATGCATGTGCGTGCCTTCATAAGGTGTGTGAAATAAAGTGTGTCTTGTGCAAATTATTTATTCTCTGCATTAAATTTTTATTGTACATCAAAATGCAAAGCATGTAGCAATGGTACTGAAGTAACTGTTAAAAGTTTGAGGTAATAGAAGACATACTGTTTTATAGATGGGAACAGACTGGTGAAAGTTGGGGGGGACAACAAATTGCCACAGTGTGCATGATCCTAGTTCATTGCAGCTTTGACTTCCCTTTTCGTAACTTTGCATGCATTCTATTAGGCACTATAATTTTGTAATTATTTAGGAATTGTGCTATGTGCTATACTGAAACACTGTATCTATTTCCTGTGTATGTCCAGCACTATTTTTCATCACTCTTGCATAAGTATCTGCCTTCTTAAAACACTGAGAATGCATAGTTAGGCCCTAGATATTGTTGTGTGTGACATTTTTGTAGTAATGAGTAGGCTATAATATATTCCCACTCCTCCCACCCCCTTGTGTTTTGTGTTTTTTGATTTGACATACTTTCACTGAAGAGTTCTACAAAGTAAAAAATTAGTGTTATGTTGTATTACATCTGTTATTAAATAACTGATTGTAATTTTGATCCCTTGTGCCTATTTCTTGTATTCATTAGGGCTAATTAATTAGGCCATTTAATTTATGAAGCAAGATTAACAAAATGTTGGTTTCCATATTTAAAGGGTTCTGTACTCATTTCAGTCTTCAAACCAAAGAAATTAAATTCTGTTCAGTTCTGATTTTTTTAATGAGCTGTGAATGAGATACAAAGGTGACCAGCTTTATATGATGCTACCGGTTTATAACCTGCTCCCTCAACTGAAGTACTCAAATTACAAGAAATGATGTAAAAGAGAAATTAATATTTTTGATGTTGTTTGTCTTCTGCAACGATAAAGCACTTTCATAATTAATTTATTGAATGGTGGATATTTATGTAATCAAAGAGCAAAGTTATATGATTGTAGTATGCTGCATCATACTACTAACCTCTGTAATGTGTCACACAATTTATTCTTGTGAATAGATTTTGACAGTGACCTCATTAGTCAAACAAGAAATATTGATTCATTGTGCTCCCAGTGCTTGTAACTGTGTATGTACGTTTATCTAGTCATTATTTTTTATAAGTCAAGAATGGATGGTCTGTGTTTTGACCACCTGTCATTTTTCTTTTTTCCATTATGGTGTAATTTTTCAAAGAGTGGAAAAATTCTGAATAAATTTCGTACTTGTGAAAGATAAGTTGTGTAGTCTTTGTATATAAAACCATTATGCTTATACGTGTTTTTCCTAATATGCAGAAACTGTTTTTCAGCACAGTTTTGTTAAAAATGATTTGGATATGTTGCTCTAAACAGCAGGTGATACACTTGCTGCAGGATAAGTGTTTGAAGTAACAACAAATTAAGTTCTGATTTTCAAGTTAAGTAATGATTTGTAAAAACAAATGCTAAAAGGCGGTTTCAGTACTACAACAGCAACAAAACTTTGACTTGAATATATATATAGATTTACTGTAAAAAATTATTAGAAGCAATGCCTAAAATTCAAAAAGTATTTGTTACAAAGATAATAGTGCTTTACACTGTGTGTATGATATTGAAGTATTCAAAGTGCAACTAATTTTCGTCGCATAATATTGAAACTGTGCAGAAGAAAGATCATGTCTCACAATTGGCATTTAATTTACTTTTGAATCACATACTATTCAAGAAATGTTCCTGTTGTTTATGTTAATACTTATTAATAATTTCATATGATACTTTCTAACAGCATCCCAAGTATGTGAAGTGGAGACATTTGCTTCAGTTAAGATCACTTTCAGACATGGTATTGCGTTAGGTGTTTGAAGGAATGGTTTGGATTTCACAGGAAACACGTCCATACCTAAAATAATGGGCAAGCAGATTCTGAAGTGAGAGGAACAGAATGTGCAATAGGGCTTTTCCTTGCAAGGCTCTATGAATTTTAAATGCAGCTTTCAAAATGCTGACAACTATACTTACATCCACATATGTTCTCTAAAGTGACAGAAAAATAAAGGTACAGTGAAGTTCAATTGATACGCTTATAAGGAAACATATTTATGTAACTTGACAGTTGATGAAAAGGGAAATTAAAATGGTAACTATAAAGAATGTAGTAAATAAGGCAGTCACATAACTACAGTGAATTGTGACCATGATGCACAGTTAAATTGAAAGTGGCATGTTGTTGTGGTCTTCAGTCCTGAGACTGGTTTGATGCAGCTCTCCATTCTACTCTATCCTGTGCAAGCTTCTTCATCTCCCAGTACCTACTGCAGCCTACGTCCTTCTGAATCTGCTTAGTGTATTCATTTCTTGGTCTCCCTCTACGATTTTTACCCTCCGCTGCCCTCCAGTACTAAACTGGTGATCCCTTGATGCCTCAGAACATGTCCTACCAACTGAACCCTTCTTCTAGTCAAGTTGTGCCACAGACTCCTCTTCTCCCCAATTCTATTCAATACCTCATTAGTTATGTGATCTACCCATCTAATCTACAGCATTCTTCTGTAGCACCACATTTCGAAAGCTTCTATTCTCTTCTTGTCCAAACTATTTATCGTCCATTTTTCACTTCCATACATGGCTACACTCCATACAAATACTTTTAGAAATGACTTCCTGACACTTAAATCAATACTCGATGTTAACAAATTTCTCTTCTTCAGAAACGCTTTCCTTGCCATTGCCAGTCTACATTTTATATCCTCTCTACTACGACCATCATCAGTTATTTTGCTCCCCAAATAGCAAAACTCCTTTACTACTTTAAGTGTCTCATTTCCTAATCTAATTCCCCCAGCATCACCTGACATAATTCGACTACATTCCATTATCCTCGTTTTGCTTTTGTTGATGTTCATCTTATACCACCCTTTCAAGACACTGTCCATTCCATTCAACTGCTCTTGCAAGTCCTTTGCTGTCTCTGACAGAATTACAATGCCATCAGTGAACCTCAAAGTTTTTATTTCTTCTCCATGGATTTTAATGCCTACTCTGAACTTTACTTTTGTTTCCTTTACTGCTTGCTCAATATACTTAGTGAATAGCATTGGGGATAGGCTACAACCCTGTCTCACTCCCTTCCCAACCAGTGCTTCCCTTTCATGTCCCTCAACTCTTATAACCGCCATCTGGTTTCTGTACAAATTGTAAATAGCCTTTCACTCCCTGCATTTTTACCCCTGCCACCTTCAGAATTTGAAAGAGAGTATTCCAGTCAAAAGCTTTCTCGAAGTCTACAAATGGTAAAAAGGTAGGTTTGCCTTTCCTTAATCTAGCTTCTGGCATAATGGTCAAATAATTCATGAATTTAGACATTTTATGTCCTAAAGTAAAAGGGTTTTCATCTACAGTTTTGCCTTTAAACTCATTTCACAGGCACACTGCTATGACTGTACCACCAGAGTGCTGTAAAATGTGTATTCATGTTAATTCTGTGTAATATTAGCTTGTAAGAAAACAATCCTGATGCACAACATGTTTTCTAGTTTAGAAACAAACTGCAAGGACTAATGAGTCACTAAACAGCACTAGCAGTGCATTATCATAATAAAGAAATCCCTGATGGCTCTGGTTGTAAATAAGGACAGGAAAACACAATATTACTAAATTGCTAAAATGGTCATTTGTTCCAGTTATGTAAGAGCATCCAGGGGCAAGACAATTTTATTTTCATTATTTCATAAAACTGTTCATTAAATCTAAACTGTCATAATTTACTCATTAAGAGTGACAACCTTTAAAGGTTTAACACAATAAGTCAGTTATTACAGTTACAAATTGTGTATGTGCCTTGATGCAGCATAACACACAGTGCACAAATTGCCTAGACAAATATTCATCCTCTATTTGATAATGTGACTTAAATAGACTTTGACATAATTTCAAAATGTTTTAAAGTTTTTCTCAGAAATTACTCCCGTCCTCAACCCCCACCCTGCCTCCCAACCAACAAAATAATGAAAGAGATAAAGTAAATTACAAAATTTTTGCATTCATGCAATAAAATTTTATCATCAGACATGATGTTTTAGTTTATTACTTCTTTACTATGAACTCTCTTTTCAACACACTTTCCACTTAGTGTTCACATATACAACTTAATCTATTGTCAAAATTACTTCATTGTACGGCACTATATGCCATCATAAACATGGTGAAGCATGAAAAGCAATTCTGATATTGACCTTTTCAGTAGTTTATGGGCAGATAGTCTGAAACTAATAAAACCAACATTATTAGGATTTCACATCTTCAACCATATTGGTTTGATACATTAACTCATTTGTAAAGTAATCAGGCACTTGAACCTGTTTTATACATGAGAGTTTGATTGTTTTTTAAGGAACAGGGAATGCGGCTACTGGTTATATAAGAAATTTGATAAATGGACAAAGATTCATATCTGTGCAAAGTTTAATTGTGGCATCTTTTTAGATAAGGGAAGAATATATTTTGCATTCAGGTGAAAAATTTATGCAGTTTTAATACACTGATATTAAGATCTGAGCTGGTACTAACAGCATGTACATAATATTATAAGTATCTAACTCAGTAAAATGAAATTTATTTTCACTGCATGGATCATAGTACCTCCAAAATCTAGCTCACATCCTGGAAAATCATGTTCACATCTTGCATCCATTGTGTAAACTGGTCTACTCTTTATGCTCTTGTTCTTCATGTTTCTACTGAATGACAATGCCTCTGCCTAGCCATGGTTTCATAAGGGAACATGGCATGATCTAACATACCTACAGTTATTGGCTAAATGAAATTTGTCTTGATGTTTTGTTTGCTGAAGCTCCATTATTTCTGGGAGACTGACAAAGAATTCAGAAGCAATACAATAATTCAAGTCCACTAGTCATTAAAGTTATACACACCTGACTTGTGCAGTTAGGATAAGAATTTATTGTTGCTGATGCAGAGCTGCAAATCACCCTGACTGCAAAAATTAAGTTTTCGTCAATTTGTAGTTAAATGATATCTGTGAGGGATGATGATGATGATGAACAGTAACATTACAGTATTGGTTAAAAACAGTCTTGGTTGCAATTTTAGTTTTTTATTTTTCAACAACGCATTTCGCCTTATTTAGGCATCTTCAGGTTATCTTTTCTAGATAGGACGTTAGAGGCACTGAGATCTGCATAACGCATTCCTGTGAATGGGAATGTGTTATGCAGATCTTGGTGCCTCTTGCGTCCATCTAGAAAAGAAAACCTGAAGATGCCTAAAAAAGGCGAAATGCGCTGTTGAAAAATAAAAAACTAAAATTGCAACCAAGACTGTTTTTAACCAGTACTGTTAAACACTGGTTTGCTGTATGCCACATATGGATTGGAAGAACATTACAATTTCACTTTGGTTGACATGTGATTTTAGAAGCTGTGAATTTAGAAAATACCCATCTTATAGGTAAAATCAACATGAACTGAAGGGGAGAAAAGAAAAACGTGATTGCTCAGCAGGGAAATGAACTGTGTTTTGTTCCTTATCTGGACAACCTTCTGCTTCTGATAAAATTTATCTTCTTCCCCTCCCCTGTTTCCAATTTGTTTCTTAATGCATCCCGTTTGCTTTGTGTATCCCACTTATTTATATCATACTAATATCAAAAAACAGCCAGTCTTCACTCAGTCTTGGGTTCACTGTTGTAATTTTTTTCTTATTGGCGCAGGAAAGTTCTTGTTGAATGTAAACTCAAATAATGGAATATCAACAATAATGAAAAGGGTAGATTGCTACTCACCGTAAAGCTGACACATTAAGTTGCAAAAAGGCACATGAAAAGATGTCTACACCCTAAGCTTTCGGCAAAGCCTTCTTCACAAAAGGAAACAACAAACACGCATTCACACAAGCAAGCACACATCACACACGATTCCTGTTTCTGGCTGCTCTGACCAGAATGCAAAATGCTTGTAGAATGTAAATACTTTAGCATCACCAAAAAGCATATGTGTTGAGTTGTCAATAGGCACACACAAAAGAAATAAAACTTACTTGCTTGCTTTCAGTCCAGGTGGGCGGGTTGTAGTGGGGGCTACTGTTGGATGGGACGGATAATGGGAGCTGGAAGCCTGCAGGGACGCGGCTGGCTTGCTGGCTGGTAATGTAGGATTGAGGGATGATAGGCATATGGGCTGGCATGACTGTAGCATGCTGGTGGGAAGCAGCACACACTGAAGGCGACATGTGCGGATGGAGCCATCAGTGAGGGAACATCCAGGAAGGTGGCACTTTGGGAAGAGGAAGGCCGGCTGAAGCAGGTGGGAGAGAAGGTGGATATGGGGTCTTGGGCATGAGTCCAGATCATGAAGATATTATCAGTGAACCTGAACCAAACTAGTTTTGGGAGGCTTGGAAGGTTTCCTCTAGATGGTCCACACATAGGTTGGTACAGTAGGGTAACAGACAGGTGCTCATGGCTGTACCGCAGATTTGTTTGTATACCTTCCCTTCAAAGGAAAAGTAGTTGTGGGTAAGGATATATTTAATAACATTTATAAGGAATGATGGGGTAGGTTTGGATTCTGTTAGTCTTAGTTATTGTGAGATTCAAACTCAACGAAATTGTGCTCCATCTGCTGTTCAACACACTCTCAGTTTAAACTGTGAGTCCTCAGTTGTGATGCTGTTCTACAGCTCCTTCTTGATATGCCTGGAGATAAGAAAGTGGTGTTTCAATAAAAATGATAAAAGCTGTAGAAAACATAATTTAAATAAAATTTCAAAATAATTTATATAATGCCTGGAGAGGAAAGCTGTTCATCACAACTGAAACAATGCTATAATTGTGCTACCTCACATGACAGGAGAAAAAAAAGTACATAAATATAGACCTCCTTCTCACAATGTACAAGATAATCACAAAAATTATCTCCCCACTATATAGAAACAATGCTGAATTTCAATCAAATGAAGAAACTCACTGAGCTCGGAGGTGGATGTAGTACAATTGATAATTTGCAAGTGGTGTACAAAATTTTAATATGAATTAATGAATTTCACTTTGTCTGGGATTCATATATTCAGAGAAAGCTTTTGACTCAGTTTCAACAAAATATCTACAAACAGTTCTGAAACAAGGCATTATTCAACTTAGATTCTGGAGAATATACAAGGTGATTGTAATAGAAGTTAAACTTTCAAAACACTTTATAAATAACACCACTGTTCGGAATGACATCAGATTGCAATGGAATGTTATCAGAGATGGGGAAACGTATGGCAGAAGAAGAAAAATAGTGTGAAAATTGATCAATAGATGGCGCTATATGTGTCAGAATAGGCAAGTGAAAACACCTGTTATGCTCACGACCCCTTAAAGTTTGTATAAACACATCGGATTCACAGCTTTTCCTCCTTTCGCATCTGTAACATTCACCATGACTGTCTCAATACAGGATCACACCTCTGCTTGTAAAGCTGTATTAAAAGAATGATGACTGTGCACACATCGCTGTACACAAGTTCCGGACACTGAAGGGTTTGAAAAAATGCGTTGGTCTGATGACTGCTGTGGGTCTGGAGAAAATGTTCTGGAAATTTGAAAAGATGGGTTCTTTTGGTGTGTAACCTGGTAGAGGGAGGAAGCGAATTGATTCAGCAACAATGGAAGCAGTGGCCCCAGCAATGCAGGAGGAGACAAGTGATGGTGTGCAAACATGTAATGCATGGAGAATTGCCTGAGCGTTGGACATACCTGTGAGCACGGTGCGTAAAATCCTATGAAACATCATTCTTTGCTATCCTTTCAAAATCACCCATGTGCATGAGTTGCTTCCTGTTGACCTGCCAGCAAGAGAGATCTTTGCTTTAGAATTTCTTGCTTGCATGGAAGTGGACAATGGTTGGCAGTGAAAGATTTTGTAGACATATGAAGCCCACTTTCATATGACAGGATATGTCAAGGCAGAAAGGTGGAAGGAGTATATAGAGGGTTTATACAAGGGCGATGTACTTGAGGACAATATTATGAAAATGGAAGAGGATGTAGATGAAGATGAAATGGGAGATAAGATACTGCGTGATGAGTTTGACAAAGCACTGAAAGACCTGAGTCGAAACAAGGCCCCGGGAGTAGACAACATTCCATTAGAACTACTGACGGCCTTGGGAGAGCCAGTCATGACAAAACTCTACCGTCTGGTGAGCAAGATGTATGAGACAGGCGAAATACCCTCAGACTTCAAGAAGAATATAATTCCAATCCCAAAGAAAGCAGGTGTTGACAGATGTGAAAATTACCGAGCTATCAGTTTAATAAGTCACAGCTGCAAAATACTAACGCGAATTCTTTACAGACGAATGGAAAAACTGGTAGAAGCGGACCTCGGGGAAGATCAGTTTGGATTCCGTAGAAATGTTGGAACACGTGAGGCAATACTAACCTTACGACTTATCTTAGAAGAAAGATTAAGAAAAGGCAAACCTACGTTTCTAGCATTTGTAGACTTAGAGAAAGCTTTTGACAACGTTAACTGGAATATTCTCTTTCAAATTCTGAAGGTGGCAGGGGTAAAATACAGGGAGCGAAAGGCTATTTACAATTTGTACAGAAACCAGATAGCAGTTATAAGAGTCGAGGGGCATGAAAGGGAAGCAGTGGTTGGGAAAGGAGTGAGACAGGGTTGTAGCCTCTCCCCGATGTTATTCAATCTGTATATTGAGCAAGCAGTAAAGGAAACAAAAGAAAAGTTCGGAGTAGGTATTAAAATTCATGGAGAAGAAGTAAAAACTTTGAGGTTCGCCGATGACATTGTAATTCTGTCAGAGACAGCAAAGGACTTGGAAGAGCAGTTGAACGGAATGGACAGTGTCTTGAAAGGAGGATATAAGATGAACATCAACAAAAGCAAAACGAGGATAATGGAATGTAGTCAAATTAAATCGGGTGATGCTGAGGGGATTAGATTAGGAAATGAGACACTTAAAGTAGTAAAGGAGTTTTGCTATTTAGGGAGTAAAATAACTCATGATGGTCGAAGTAGAGAGGATATAAAATGTAGACTGGCAATGGCAAGGAAATCGTTTCTGAAGAAGAGAAATTTGTTAACATCGAGTATAGATTTAAGTGTCAGGAAGTCGTTTCTGAAAATATTTGTATGGAATGTAGCCATGTATGGAAGTGAAACTTGGACGATAACCAGTTTGGACAAGAAGAGAATAGAAGCTTTCGAAATGTGGTGCTACAGAAGAATGCTGAAGATAAGGTGGGTAGATCACGTAACTAATGAGGAGGTATTGAATAGGATTGGGGAGAAGAGAAGTTTGTGGCACAACTTGACTAGAAGAAGGGATCGGTTGGTAGGACATGTTTTGAGGCATCAAGGGATCACAAATTTAGCATTGGAGGGCAGCGTGGAGGGTAAAAATCGTAGAGGGAGACCAAGAGATCAATACACTAAGCAGATTCAGAAGGATGTAGGTTGCAATAGGTACTGGGAGATGAAGAAGCTTGCACAGGATAGAGTAGCATGGAGAGCTGCATCAAACCAGTCTCAGGACTGAAGACCACAACAACAACATGTCAATACACAGAATTAACAAATATGGGCAACAAAAAGTCCACACACAAATCAACCAGCACCACTCCATCCTGAAGAGGTCACTGTGTGGTGTGGTTTTACAGCATCATTTATCACAGGACCATATTTTTTTGCAGAGACAGGTGCTTTCGGTCCTGTTACCTGTACCATCACTGGTAAGTGCTATGACTGTCTTTTGCGCAACCACGTCATTCCACCTCTCCAACAGCATGGATGTGTGGATGGGATCATTTTTATGCAAGATGGCACACCTCCGCACATTGCAAATCCAGTTAAGCAGCTGCTGAAGTGCAGTTTCAGAAATGCTAGAATTATCAGCCGCCATTTCCGTACAGCCTGGCCATCCCAATCACCTGATCTTAATCCGTGTGACATCTGGCTGTGGGGCTATCTGAAAGATGTGTTCAGTGTTCCAATTGCAAACTTAGCTGCATTGAAGGCATGCATTGCACAACACATTCTGAACATGACCCCGGAAACACTTCAATCAGTTGTGGAACATCCTGTTTCTTGATTTCAATTTGTTGCAGAAAATGGTGGACAGCATATTGAACATGTTTTGCGCCAGTCACACGGAAATTAATAATCCGATTTGATTTTGATTGATGCTTTTCATGCCATTTTTGGCGTCAGGGCAATTAAAAGCCGATATGATTGATGTTTGTTATGCAGTTTTTGGCATTAGGACGATTAAAAAGCGATATGATTGGTGCTTTTTATGCAGTTTTTGGCCTCAGGACAATTAAAAATTGATATTTCCCATCCGATGTGATATGTCCTTGCCGTAGGGATGGGCTTACCCTTGTACACGAATGCACGCTGAGTAATACAGTTTGTTTAACATCAAACGTACACCTTAGGCATTGTTGTTTGATTCATTTGTAGTCAACCACTATTAAATTATGATGCTTACAGTGCCATCTATTGCTACATTTTGTAAGTATTTATTTATCTTCTGCTATACGTTTCCCCCTTCTCTGATAATGTTCCATTGGAATCTGATGTCATTCTGACCAGTGGTGTTATTTCTACAGCGGTTTGAAAGTTTAACTTTCATTATAATCACTCTGAATATACATGAATGCTATAGCTTCCATTACACTTCAAATACATGGTGAAAAATCCTTTAATGAAAGAGGAGTCAGACATGGAGCTATCATATCAAAAACTTATTCTCAGCAATCCCAGAGCAAGTCTGCAGATCTTTAAACTTTGATAATTAAGGAAGAACTCATGTTATCTGAACCACCTTTGTTGTGTTGATGACATTATATTGTTTGCCTGAAATGTAGATAAATTCAACAGCTACTGGGAGAATTTGATGATCAAGTCAATGTTAGGCTTGAAAATCATTTGTAATGGTACAATAATAGTGTATAACCATTACACTAAAAAACAAAATATTACAAATTAACAACGAAGTCATGGAACCATTTGAAGAGGCTATGTATTATGTTAGTAAAAGAAATTGATGAGGTGGACACTAATAAAAAAATAAATAAATAGAAGAATAAAAATGTTCGAAGAGTGCTTTTGGCAAATCAAATAGTGTTTTCGATATTAACCATCTGAGTTGCCTGAAATGGAGAGTCAACAGTCTGTGTGTGTTACACTTTTGATGTATAGCAGTGAGATGAGCACTTTTAATGCAAGAACTGAGGACTATTCCTGGAGCTATGGAGAGATACATGTCAGGCATTAACAGGAAAGATAGGAAAACAAACAAATGGTTCAGGGAATAGGTGTTGTTGTTGTGGTCTTCAGTCCTGAGACTGGTTTGATGCAGCTCTCCATGCTACTCTATCCTGTGCAAGCTTCTTCATCTCCCAGTACCTACTGCAACCAACATCCTTCTGAATCTGCTTAGTGTATTGATCTCCTGGTCTCCCTCTACGATTTTTACCCTCCACGCTGCCCTCCAATGCTAAATTTGTGATCCCTTGATGCCTCAAAACATGTCCTACCAACTGATCCCTTCTTCTAGTCAAGTTGTGCCACAAACTCCTCTTCTCCCCAATTCTATTCAATACCTCCTCATTACTTACGTGATCTACCAATCTAATCTTCAGCATTCTTCTCTAGCACCACATTTTGAAAGCTTCTATTCTCTTCTTGTCTAAACTATTTATCGTTCATGTTTCACTTCCATACATGGCTACACTCCATACAAATACTTTCAGAAACGACTTCCTGACACTTAAATCTATACTCGATGTTAACAAATTTCTCTTCTTCAGAAATGATTTCCTTGCCATTGCCAGTCTACATTTTATATCCTCTCTACTTCGACCATCATGAGTTATTTTACTCCCTAAATAGCAAAACTCCTTTACTACTTTAAGTGTCTCATTTCCTAATCTAATCCCCTCAGCATCACCCGATTTAATTTGACTACATTCCATTATCCTCGTTTTGCTTTTGTTGATGTTCATCTTATATCCTCCTTTCAAGACACTGTCCATTCCGTTCAACTGCTCTTCCAAGTCCTTTGCTGTCTCTGACAGAATTACAATGTCATCGGCGAACCTCAAAGTTTTTACTACTTCTCCATGAATTTTAATACCTACTCCGAATTTTTCTTTTGTTTCCTTTACTGCTTGCTCAATATACAGATTGAATAACATCGGGGAGAGGCTACAACCCTGTCTCACTCCTTTCCCAACCACTGCTTCACTTTCATGCCCCTAGACTCTTATAACTGCTTGGTTGGTTGGTTGTTTTGGGGAAGGAGACCAGACAGCGACGTCATTGGTCTCATCGGATTAGGGAAGGACGGGGAAGGAAGTCGGCCGTGCCCTTTGAAAGGAACCATCCCGGCATTTGCCTGGAGCGATTTAGGGAAATCACGGAAAACCTAAATCAGGATGGCCGGACGCGGGATTGAACCGTCGTCCTCCCGAATGCGAGTCACTCTTATAACTGCCATCTGGTTTCTGTACAAATTGTAAATAGCCTTTCGCTCCCTGTATTTTACGCCTGCCACCTTTTGAATTTGAAAGAGAGTATTCCAGTCAACATTGTCAAAAGCTTTCTCTAAGTCTACAAATGCTAGAAACGTAGGTTTGCCTTTTCTTAATCTTTCTTCTAAGATAAGTCGTAAGGTTAATATTGCCTCACGTGTTCCAACATTTCTACGGAATCCAAACTGATCTTCCCCAAGGTCCGCTTCTACCAGTTTTTCCATTCGTCTGTAAAGAATTCGCGTTAGTATTTTGCAGCTGTGACTTATTAAACTGATAGTTCGGTAATTTTCACATCTGTCAACACCTGCTTTCTTTGGGATTGGAATTATATTCTTCTTGAAGTCTGAGGGTATTTCGCCTGTCTCATACATCTTGCTCACCAGACGGTAGAGTTTTGTCATGACTGGCTCTCCCAAGGCCGTCAGTAGTTCTAATGGAATGTTGTCTACTCCCGGGGCCTTGTTTCGACTCAGGTCTTTCAGTGCTTTGTCAAACTCGTCACGCAGTATCTTATCTCCCATTTCATCTTCATCTACATCCTCTTCCATTTCCATACTATTGTCCTCAAGTACATCGCCCTTGTATGAACCCTCTATATACTCCTTCCACCTTTCTGCCTTCCCTTCTTTGCTTAGAACTGGGTTGCCATCTGAGCTCTTGATATTCATACAAGTGGTTCTCTTCTCTCCAAAGGTCTCTTTAATTTTCCTGTAGGCAGTATCTATCTTACCCCTACTGAGACAAGCCTCTACTTCCTTACATTTGTCCTCTAGCCATCCCTGCTTAGCCATTTTGCACTTTCTGTCGATCTCATTTTTGAGACGTTTGTATTCCTTTTTGCCTGCTTCATTTACTGCATTTTTATATTTTCTCCTTTCATCAATTAAATTCAATATTTCTTCTGTTACCCAAGGATTTCTATTAGCCCTCGTCTTTTTACCTACTTGATCCTCTGCTACCTTCACTACTTCATCCCTCAGAGCTACCCATTCTTCTTCTACTGTATTTCTTTCCCCCATTCCTGTCAATGGTTCCCTTATGCTCTCCCTGAAACTCTCTACAACCTCTGGTTCTTTCAGTTTATCCAGGTCCCATCTCCTTAAATTCCCATCTTTTTGCAGTTTCTTCAGTTTCAATCTGCAGTTCATAACCAATAGATTGTGGTCAGAATCCACATCTGCCCCTGGAAATGTCTTACAATTTAAAACTTGGTTCCTAAATCTCTGTCTTACCATTATATAATCTATTTGATACCTTTTAGTATCTCCAGGATTTTTCCAGGTATACAACCTTCTTTTATGATTCTTGAACCAAGTGTTAGCTATGATTAAGTTATGCTCTGTGCAAAATTCTACAAGGCGGCTTCCTCTTTCATTTCTTCCCCCCAATCCATATTCACCTACTATGTTTCCTTCTCTCCCTTTTCCTACTGACGAATTCCAGTCACCCATGACTATTAAAATTTCGTCTCCCTTCACTACCTGAATAATTTCTTTTATCTCGTCATACATTTCATCAATTTCTTCATCATCTGCAGAGCTAGTTGGCATATAAACTTGTACTACTGTAGTAGGCATGGGCTTTGTGTCTATCTTGGCCACAATAATGCGTTCACTACGCTGTTTGTAGTAGCTAACCCGCACTCATATTTTTTTATTCATTATTAAACCTACTCCTGCATTACCCCTATTTGATTTTGTATTTATAACCCGGTAATCACCTGACCAAAAGTCTTGTTCCTCCTGCCACCAAACTTCACTAATTCCCACTATATCTAACTTTAACCTATCCATTTCCCTTTTTAAATTTTCTAACCTACCTGCCCGATTAAGGGATGTGACATTCCACGCTCCGATCCGTAGAATGCCAGTTTTCTTTCTCCTGATAACGACGTCCTTTTGAGTAGTCCCCGCCCGGAGATCCGAATGGGGGACTATTTTACCTCAGGAACCACTAGAGGCACCAGCAGTTTATGCTAGAGCAGGCCAATGGGTATGTTACAAATACCTGCACATTCTGGGAACCCCACTCTACAGAAAGGGGAGGGAGGGAGGAGGGGAATAGGCTGGAGTGGAAACATAACTATGACTACAATTAAATTAAATGGAGGCAAGCAGGACATGTAATCTTGTGAGTGAGATGACAGATAGACCAAAGACAGCCTTCATAGGTTTCCTTCATAATAATGTAGTGATAATTCACTAGTACACCAGTACCCCCATGAACCATGGACCTTGCTGTCGGTGGGGAGGCTTGCGTGCTTCAGCGATACAGATGGCCGTACCGTAGGTGCAACCACAACGGAGGGGTATCTGTTGAGAGGCCAGACAAACATGTGGTTCCTGAAGAGGGGCAGCAGCCTTTTCAGTAGTTGCAGGGGCAACAGTCTGGATGATTGACTGATTTGGCCTTGTAACATTAACCAAAACGGCCTTGCTGTGCTGGTACTGCGAACGGCTGAAAGCAAGGGGAAACTACAGCCGTAATTTTTCCCGAGGACATGCAGCTTTACTGTATGATTAAATGATGATGGCGTCCTCTTGGGTAAAATATTCCGGAGGTAAAATAGTCCCCCATTCGGATCTCCGGGCGGGGACTACTCAAGAGGACGTCGTTATCAGGAGGAAGAAAACTGGCATTCTACGGATCGGAGCGTGGAATGTCAGATCCCTTAATCGGGCAGGTAGGTTAGAAAATTTAAAAAGGGAAATGGATAGGTTAAAGTTAGATATAGTGGGAATTAGTGAAGTTCGGTGGCAGGAGGAACAAGACTTTTGGTCAGGTGATTACAGTGTTATAAATACAAAATCAAATAGGGGTAATGCAGGAGTAGGTTTAATAATGAATAAAAAAATAGGAGTGCGGGTTAGCTACTACAAACAGCATAGTGAACGCATTATTGTGGCCAAGATAGACACAAAGCCCATGCCTACTACAGTAGTACAAGTTTATATGCCAACTAGCTCTGCAGATGATGAAGAAATTGATGAAATGTATGACGAGATAAAAGAAATTATTCAGGTAGTGAAGGGAGACGAAAATTTAATAGTCATGGGTGACTGGAATTCGTCAGTAGGAAAAGGGAGAGAAGGAAACATAGTAGGTGAATATGGATTGGGGGGAAGAAATGAAAGAGGAAGCCGCCTTGTAGAATTTTGCACAGAGCATAACTTAATCATAGCTAACACTTGGTTCAAGAATCATAAAAGAAGGTTGTATACCTGGAAGAATCCTGGAGATACTAATAGGTATCAGATAGATTATATAATGGTAAGACAGAGATTTAGGAACCAGGTTTTAAATTGTAAGACATTTCCAGGGGCAGATGTGGATTCTGACCACAATCTATTGGTTATGAACTGCAGATTGAAACTGAAGAAACTGCAAAAAGGTGGGAATTTAAGGAGATGGGACCTGGATAAACTGAAAGAACCAGAGGTTGTAGAGAGTTTCAGGGAGAGCATAAGGGAACAATTGACAGGAATGGGGGAAAGAAATACAGTAGAAGAAGAATGGGTAGCTCTGAGGGATGAAGTAGTGAAGGCAGCAGAGGATCAAGTAGGTAAGACGACGAGGGCTAATAGAAATCCTTGGGTAACAGAAGAAATATTGAATTTAATTGATGAAAGGAGAAAATATAAAAATGCAGTAAATGAAGCAGGCAAAAGGGAATACAAACGTCTCAAAAATGAGATCGACAGAAAGTGCAAAATGGCTAAGCAGGGATGGCTAGAGGACAAATGTAAGGATGTAGAGGCTTGTCTCACTAGGGGTAAGATAGATACTGCCTACAGGAAAATTAAAGAGACCTTTGGAGAGAAGAGAACCACTTGTATGAATATCAAGAGCTCAGATGGCAACCCAGTTCTAAGCAAAGAAGGGAAGGCAGAAAGGTGGAAGGAGTATATAGAGGGTTTATACAAGGGCGATGTACTTTAGGACAATAGTATGGAAATGGAAGAGGATGTAGATGAAGATGAAATGGGAGATAAGATACTGCGTGAAGAGTTTGACAGAGCACTGAAAGACCTGAGTCGAAACAAGGCCCCGGGAGTAGACAACATTCCATTAGAACTACTGATGGCCTTGGGAGAGCCAGTCATGACAAAACTGTACCATCTGGTGAGCAAGATGTATGAGACAGGCGAAATACCCTCAGACTTCAAGAAGAATATAATAATTCCAATCCCAAAGAAAGCAGGTGTTGACAGATGTGAAAATTACCGAGCTATCAGTTTAATAAGTCACAGCTGCAAAATACTAACACGAATTCTTTACAGACGAATGGAAAAACTGGTAGAAGCGGACCTCGGGGAAGATCAGTTTGGATTCCGTAGAAATGTTGGAACACGTGAGGCAATACTAACCTCACGACTTATCTTAGAAGAAAGATTAAGAAAAGGCAAACCTACGTTTCTAGCATTTGTAGACTTAGAGAAAGCTTTTGACAACGTTAACTGGAATACTCTCTTTCAAATTCTGAAGGTGGCAGGGGTAAAATACAGGGAGCGAAAGGCTATTTACAATTTGTACAGAAACCAGATGGCAGTTATAAGAGTCGAGGGGCATGAAAGGGAAGCAGTGGTTGGGAAAGGAGTGAGACAGGGTTGTAGCCTCTCCCCGATGTTATTCAATCTGTATATTGAGCAAGCAGTAAAGGAAACAAAAGAAAAATTCGGAGTAGGTATTAAAATTCATGGAGAAGTAGTAAAAATTTTGAGGTTCGCCGATGACATTGTAACTCTGTCAGAGACAGCAAAGGACTTGGAAGAGCAGTTGAACGGAATGGACAGTGTCTTGAAAGGAGGATATAAGATGAACATCAACAAAAGCAAAACGAGGATAATGGAATGTAGTCAAATTAAATCGGGTGATGCTGAGGGGATTAGATTAGGAAATGAGACACTGAAAGTAGTAAAGGAGTTTTGCTATTTAGGGAGTAAAATAACTGATGACGGTCGAAGTAGAGAGGATATAAAATGTAGACTGGCAATGGCAAGGAAAGCGTTTCTGAAGAAGAGAAATTTGTTAACATCGAGTATAGATTTAAGTGTCAGGAAGTCGTTTCTGAAAGTATTTGTATGGAGTGTAGCCATGTATGGAAGTGAAACATGGACGATAACCAGTTTGGACAAGAAGAGAATAGAAGCTTTCGAAATGTGGTGCTACAGAAGAATGCTGAAGATAAGGTGGGTAGATCACGTAACTAATGAGGAGGTATTGAATAGGATTGGGGAGAAGAGAAGTTTGTGGCACAACTTGACTAGAAGAAGGGATCAGTTGGTAGGACATGGTCTGAGGCATCAAGGGATCACCAGTTTAGTGTTGGAGGGCAGCGTGGAGGGTAAAAATCGTAGAGGGAGACCAAGAGATCAATACAGTAAGCAGATTCAGAAGGATGTAGGTTGCAGTAGGTACTGGGAGATGAAGAAGCTTGCTCAGGATAGAGTAGCATGGAGAGCTGCATCAAACCAGTCTCAGGACTGAAGACCACAACAACAACAACAACCAGTAACTGAATAAACTGATTTAATTTTCAACATTTGAATATACACTTTGACAATGGTCAGTAATCAAGGAACTGCCGAAAAACTAAGAGACAACATAAACATCAGCAATATTAGGTTAGTAATCCAAAGAACAATGTACACACTTTTAATCATCTTCACAAATTGACACTTCCCTCACAACCCCCCCTCCTCCCTCCCTTCCTCCCCTTACTGTAGAGTGGAGTTCCCAGAACGTGCAAGTATTTGTAACATACCCATTGGCCTGCTCTAGCATAAACTGCTGGTGCCTCTGGTGGTTCCTGAGGACTTGTTTGCTGAGGCAAGAGCAACACTGGGTGAGTGACTAGGCCAGCTACTGGGTTGGCTTGAAGACATTACTGTGGAGTCCCAGCTTACTTGTCACGAAGGGACTTTGGTGTCAGCAAATGTGCCAGCTGACCCGTTTTGGTTATACCATTAGTGTTTTTTTCGTGACATTTGAATACTTGTAAAGATCCAAAGTATTGTGGCCATACCGGTGAGTGCTCTGCAGCTGTGCTTTGCATCACATGCGAGCACATTTTAATATCCTTGTGAATGAAAACTTTCTGGTCTCCAAGGTGGGATGCTGAAAAAGGGTGTAACTCAGAGATTTTGATCTTGACTTGTTGCAGTAAAAATGGCAGCTCTTGTCAACTGAAAGCTCTTGTAAAAAAAAATCCCATATCCCACAGCTCCCTACAAACCATTCCTGCTGTTGATGCTCCAGTGCCTGGTTTGAAAACTGTGCAGAGTCTCTGTTAAACCAGTGGTATTGCAGTGGCCCAGCTATTTTCTTGGTACATATGTGTGACCTTTTTTTTTTGTCCTATGGCAATGTTCTACCAGCCTCCTATTGCTTGCGGGATGGTAGCTGGTCTTGTGCTCATGTTGAAACCCACGCAACTTGAACAGTTCGTTTGTGTCCTTGATCAGTAGTGACATGAGCTGGACAGCGAAAACAAGAAATCCACATAGTTAGAAAACGTTCTTGCTGTTGTTCCTGATGAGATTTCTCTGACTGGTGTTGTCTCAGTATGACAAGTGTGTCTATCAATGGCTGTAAATACACAGGGTGAAGAAAAAATGTAACACTTGCAGGTTGGCATGTGATTCCTCATCCAGATTCAAGACAAAAGTTGATCTAGCAAAATCAGATTGGTTGCATTGTGAAAACGCATGTATGAAAACAAGGAGCTGGTAACACTATCCCATCATGGAGCACATCAGAATGTACAGAGGAACGTGTGTCACCCCACACTACTCTACCAGCTGTCATAGCTCACTGAGTAGACTGCTTAGACACTAACCCACATCCACTCTGGAGTTCCATTTTGAATCTTAGCCAGGTTCCTTTTTTATTTCCCTAGTTTTCATAATTTATAAGCAGGACATCATTTCACTACATGACAACAGCCCATCACATGACAGTGGGAGCCACTAAACTGCATGCATGTGTCTTCTAAGCATGCAGTGCACAAATGTAACTGGTCCTGGCAGGTTCATATAGGGTGGCTTTCTGATGGAGTAAACAAGTGATGAATATGTTGATATGATTTTGGTGCTGGGTGCATCTGATAACCAAGCTGCTGCCACTGCTCATGTGTATGCTGCACTGTATCCTCAAATGTGTCAATCTGACAAGGATGTTTTTTGTCGCCTGGAGCAATGACTTCAGGAAACTAGTAACCTTCATCCACAAGTAACGGACAGAGGTCATCCAAGGACTAGACATGATGATTGAAACCATTCACCAATCACCTCAGCAAAGCACCCGTGATATTGCAAGGTACACTATATGATCAAAAGTATTCGGGCACCTGACTGAAAATGACTTACAACTTTGTGGTGCCCTCCATCAGTAATGCTGGAATTCAATATGGTTGGCCCACCCTTAGCCTTGATGACAGCTTCCACTCTCGCAGGCATACATTCAATCCGATGCTGGAAGGTTTCTTGGGGAATGGCAAACCATTCTTCACTGAGTGCTGCACTGAGGAGAGGTATCGATGTCGTGCACTGAGGCCTGCCACGAAGTCTGAGTTTCAAAACATCCCAAAGGTGTTCTATAGGATTCAGTTCAAGACTCTGTGCAGGCCAGTCCATTACAGGTATGTTATAGTCATGTAACCAGTCTGCCACAGGCTGTGCTCTTCAACAGTGGGAAGCAAGAAAGTGCTTAAAAAGTCAATGTAGGCTTGTGCTGTGATAGTGCCACACAAAACAACAAGGGGTGCAAGCCCCCTCCATGAAAAACATGATCACACCATAACACCACCGCCTTCAAATTTTACTGTTGACACTACAAATGCTGGCAAATGACGTTCACTGGGCATTTGCCATACCCACACCCTGCCATCAGATTGCCACATGTGTACCGTGATTCATCAATCCACACAACGTTTTCTTCACTGTTCAATCGTCCAATGGTTACCCTCTTTACACCAAGCGAGGCATCATTTGGCATTTACAAGTGTGATGTATGGCTTATGAGCAGCCATTCGACCATGAAATCTGAGTTTTCTCACCTCCTCCCTAACTGTCATAGTACTTGCAGTGGATCCTCATGCAGTTTGGAATTCCTGTGTGATGGTCTGGACAGATGTCTGCCTATTACACATTACAACCCTCTTCAACTGTCAGCAGACGAGGTTGGCCTGTACACTTTTGTGCTGTACGTGTCCCTTCACTTTTCCATTTCACTATCACACTGGAAACAGTGGACCTAGGGATGCTTAGGAGCGTGGAAATCTTGCATACAGATGTATGGCACAAGTGACTCCCAATCACCTGAATACGTCCGAAGTCCACGAGTTCCACGGAGTGCCCCATTCTCCCACGGTGTCTAATGTCTACTGAGGTCGCTGATATGTAGTACCTCAGTAGGTGGCAGCACAATGCACCTAATATGAAAAACGTATGTTTTGGGGAGTGTCCGAATACTTTTGATCACGTAGTGTAGTTCCAGGTATCTCAAAGAGTAGTTGTTGAAGTGTTGCAATGAAGAACTGCATCCATATCATTACATTTTTACTCAACACCAGTGGCCAGAAGATCGCATTAAAGAGTACAGTTTGTGAATGGCTTTTGCACCAAGTGGAAGACAGTGAACATTTTATAAATAACATGACATGGACTGATAAATCTAGCTTCACTTGTGAAGGTATTATCACCCTTCACAATAGCCATTACTGCTGTATTTGTTTCCACATGTCACCCATGAATGTGCCTTTAAGCAACACATTGGCATAAACATGTGGGCTGGAGTTCTGGGAGGAGTGCTATTGGGCCCTTATTTATTGTTGGACAAGTTGAATGCATCCCTGTATCACAAGTTTCTTTGCAGTATCTTGCCTGACTCATTAAAAAACATTCCACTTGGTGTTTGATAACAGCTATGGTTTCAGCATGATGGAGTACAACCACGCTTTGGAATGAATGTGCATAAATGTTTTAATAAACCATTTTCAGGGAAATGGATTGGTTGTGGAGGTCCAATGTTCTGGCCTCTACATTCCCCAGACCTTAATCCACTAGCTTTTTATTTGTGGGGACACTTAAAGGAACAAGTTTATAGCTCTCCACTCTGGATTTATACAATCTAACAACTCATGTACATGCTGCTTCAGGAATGGTGGATTCAGATGTGTTGCGTAATGTCCAGCAATTTATGATCCAGCAAGTGGCGAAGTGTTTGCAAATGCAAGGCAGTTGCTTTGAACATCTTCTCTAAAGTGAACGTTGCTCATATTTGTACGTACTAGCTCTTTAAAGATAAGCCTGGACATCAATCACACAGAATGGAATTATTGCGCGTAGCATAACATGCATAACCTCATTGGATATAGACAATGTTACAGTAATATCGTCTGTTTACACTAATATTTCCCATTGGTTTTATTTGTGTCATGGACAAAATGAAGTGGTTGTTTACATCTGAAAGAAGTTCACATAATGTCTTGAGGTTTATATAGAAGTAACAGTAACAAAATCACAAGATACCACATTGTGGAGGTGTAAATTGGATGCATTTTGGTGCTTTCATGGAGAGGGTGAGAGGGGGGGGCTAGTTTGTGAACATGACTCAAAGATCAGTGAGTCTGCATATCCAATCCCTGCGGCATTGCCTCGTCTCACTGAGCTAAAGGATTAGCTCCGGCAAAGTGCAGAGTTCATGCTATCTGTACTTGGCCAGAATGCATGCAGTTACTATGTTACCAGAGTCTCATTTTTTAAATTGCACTTCCTATTAAACCTGTTGGGGGGACTAGGTGGTTTCGCTAGACAGACTTTTCTTTAACTAGGATGAGGAATCTCATGCCGACTGCTAAGTGTGACTTTTTTCTCCACACTGTATATAGGCACCACAATATCTATGTGTATGCGGGAGAAAAGGCCTGTTGCTTCTGGAAATTCTGCCACTGTCTTGTGTGTTTGTGTCATAATATTATGCTGCATAGAGATTTGTCTACAGAACTGTCTGAGTGGTGTTTTCATTATATGTCTCACTGCTGTTTTCTGAATTACAAATATTCTTTTTAAGTAGGCAGCTTGTGCTATTTCCCATGTATAAAATCAGCAGGACAGGTATGGGAACCCAAATCCATAGTACATTGTCCTGATAACTTCATCGCGGAATATCTGTGTGTTTCATCTTTTTACACAGCTCATCTAGATGCTCTCCGGATGCCAAATACTTGTCTATAGCAGTTCCTAAAATTCTTGTGCTGCTTGCTTCTTTAATTGTCTCTCTATTTTAATATTTGCATTATAAATTTCACTCCGTTTAGTTTGAATCACTATATACATTTTTTTAGGCGGATTCACAAAAAAAGACATTCATTTGCATTTTCAATATGCAGGAGTGCTTCCTTTTAGGTTTCCCCCTTTGTCTTGCCTGTGCAGAGAATTATTGTGTCAACAGCATACATTGTAAGTTTCTGATTTATATAGACTGGGAAATCATTTATGCAGAGAATAAATAGTATTGGCCATAGTATGGTACCTTGTGGCACACCATGTCTGACAGTTTGTAACTTAGATTTGCAAATGATTATATTTCTTCCACTAGTATGTCTGATTTCTGTAAATTGTTTCCAATTCATAATGTACAATTTAATCATATCATAGGATTTCCCTTGAATCCAATAAGGACCATATGGATAGAGAGATGAATAAATAAATCTTGATCTGCTCTTACTTGAATCTCTGTTCCATCTAGCTAGAAGATATTTTGGTGTTTCCCAGACAACAGCATTATGTGAAAAACACCTCAAGCAACTTCAACAGGATACAAAAGCATGGTTTGATAGCGAATGAAACAAAATGTGTTCTGCACTAAAAGCAAGTAACATTCCTCACTCATGCAGTTTTGCAGCTGGTATTTGTCCACTCAGAGAGAAGATGGAGGTCTTCAATACATCTTATGATGCCCAGTGCTTTTTACGAGCTAAGAAGATTCCTGGGCATCATTAACTTCTACCACTGACACCTGCTGTGAGCGGCAGAGATACAGACACCGCCAACAGCATCACTGACAGATATGAAACACCACATGCCAACACCCCCTGCTATGGGAGCCAGTGATGCAATATGCCTTTTGAATGGTAAATGCAAACTTACAAAAGGCAGGTTTCTTGTCTCACCAGTCTGTAATGTGCTGTGAGAGTAGTGGTAGACGCCAACCAGCATGCTACCAACACAGCTCTCCATCCATATACTGAAAAATGTTGGAAACATTTACATCGTTTCTTCGCAGAAACTGATGGAGGCACAAACCAACTGGAGTGCATACAACTGAGAGCTGCTGGCCAACTATGAGGCTATGTGTCACTTCTGCTGTTATGTAGAAGCCAGCTTTTAAGCAATTCAAGGAGGGTTGTTCTCCAAATTGGCAATAAGTGCTCCAGATGAAACAGGCAAAAGGTTTTTCACAAACTTCCTATCTCAATCAAGGAAATAAAAGGAATTACAATTTTTGAAAACTGCTGAAAAGTATTTCGCAGAGATTATTTCAAATGAAATTTCTAAGTTGTTATAGATGTTATATTGTTACAGGAAATATGTAATAATACTTTATGTGCCTGTAAATTGTAATTCAATTTTCTTTTATTGTACATTTGTAGTATAATCTTGTATTTAAGCCTCTATATAATGTAATGTGGTAACTGCAATCAGAACACAGATGTGCATGCCTTCTTCTAAAACTGTGAGACCCACCCAATACTCTCAACTAAAAATTATTAACTAGAGTCCATGGGCAAAGAATAAATAAAAAGATGTCCTAGTGGCACCTTGAGATATGTCAACGATGTGACACTAAAACTGATATTTTAATTTAAAAGAATTCAGATCTACATCTACATCTATACTCAGCAAAACCATTGTGAAGTGCATGGTAGAGGGTACGTCTCACTGTACTACTTATAAGGTTTTTCTCCATTCATTTCAATGTACACAGTGTGTCCTTCATCACTATTTTCATCATCATGTACAATACCCAGTCCCCTGCCGGGAATCGAACTCAAACCCCCTTGCATGGAAGGCGGTAACGGTACCGCTGCGGTATGGAGGCTGACATCTTGAGAAGATGAATGCTGGGATGGTTCCCTAATAAGGCCACAGTTGACTCAGTGCCCTATCTTCATCTAATCCTATCCTACTGGTACTTAGTATTTGGTTGGTGCATTATCTCTTAGCATTTTTCCACGAGTTTAATAAATGCAACAAATACACATAACAGAGACTTTAATCATTAACAATATAGACTCCTCCACTACTTACAACAATGCTGGGGTAACTAGTGACTAGAATACAAGTGGTTTTGAGGCGAAGACCTCGCTGAGTGATGTTCAGAGCACATTTTCATCCAAAAAGGAAGTTACTTGGAGGTTGTTTGGTAGAGAAGAGAAAAGGTGAAAATTTGAGGATGCAAGATCAGCTGAATAAGGTGAGTGTGGACGACTTCCCAGCCTAACTCTGGCATGGTGTTTCCTGTCAGTCTATCAGAATGCTGTTTTGTTTCCATTCAGCTTTCTTTTCTTTCCTTTATGTTAGCATAAAGACACCATCTCTCATCACCACTTATGATAAAGGATAGTAATGGTTGGTGTTGATTAACCGAAACAGAAGGTGTGTTGACGTGTTGGTGGAGGACATGGGCTAGCAAAGAGTGAGAATGGGGAAGGGGGGGTGTGTATGGGCACAAATGGTATGTTGTAGGGGAGTTTTCACCTATGCAGTTCAGGAAAGCTTGTGTTCATAGCAAGTATCCAGATGATGCAGGCTGTGAAGCACTTATGTTCGACAACTGGCTGGTCCAGCTGTCTCTAGGCCACAGTTTGGCAGTGTCCATCCATATGGATGAACATTGTTAATTGTCATGCCCATGAAAAAAGCAGCAGGAGTTGCAGCTTAGTTTGTAGATCACCTGGGTGCTTTCACAGGTGGCCCTGCCTTTGATGGTATAGGACGTGCCTGTAACAGGACTCAAGTATGTGTTGATGGGATGATGTGTGGGACAGGTCTTGCATCTAGGTCTATTGCAGGGATTTGAGCCATGAGGCAAGAGGATGGGAGTAGAGGTGAGAAAGGGGGGACAATGTTCCTGGCAGGTTCAGTGGGTGGTAGAACAGTGAAGATTACCCAGGAGGATTTCCCTCATTTCGTAGCATAACGAGATGTAGTTGCAACTCTGGCAGAGAATTTGATTCGATTGCACCAGTCCAGTGTGTACTTAGTTATGAGAGGAGTGCTCCTTTACAGCCAGACAGTGGGTATGAGGGGTGTGGTAGGTGACTGGAGAAACAAGGCACAGGAGATCTGTTTTTGAACAAGGTTGGGAGGGTAATTTCGGTCTATGAAGACCTCAATGAGGCCCTTGGCATACTTGCAGAGGGACTACTCATCACTACAGATGTGATGACCACACATTGCTAGACTGTTTGGAATGGATGGCAACTGTTGATGTGATGGTATTGTTGGTGATTGGTAGATCCGATGTGGATGGAGGTACTGATGTAGCCATCCTTGAGATAGAGGTAATCATTGAGGAAGGTGACTTGTTAGGTTGAGAAGGATCAGATAAAATGAATGAGGGAGGTGTGAAGGTTCCGGAGTAGTGTGGATAGAGTGTCCTCACCCTAAGTCCAGATCACACAGATGTCATCAATGAATCTGAACCAGTTGAGGGAATTGGGATTCTTGTTTGTTGGCAAAGGATTCCTGTAGATGGCCCAAAAATAGATTGGCATAGGATGGTGGCATGTGGGTGTCCATTGCTGTACCATAGATCTGTTTGTAGGTGATGCCTTCTTGTCGATATCTTTTATATAGGTGAGTGGTTACAGGTAATAGGCTGAAGGTGTTGGTCCATGAGAGCAGAAATTCTCTCAGTAGACACACAATAACTGGCCACAGTGGAGCATCCTGGATGGACTTAGGAAACATTTAGAAGGTAGAAGTGCAGGGAGTGGGTGCAGTGGAGATGGATCACGGTTGGTTAGAAGGGTGACTTGAATCAGGCAGAGTTCAGTATTGGCTTTAGATTGAGTCTGATTGGTAGTGTTGGTGGTGAAAATGTGTTTCCACTGTAGAGACGCAGAGAAGGATGGAAGGTCATTAACAAGTCCATCATGACTGAATTTGGAAGTGTAGCAAAAAGCAAGGCCTTTGGAAAGGACTGATACTCTGGTGGGACTGAGGCATTTTAAGGACAGGTTTATGACTGTATTTATGGTCTGGATTCTGTATGGTGGTGATAGGGAGTTTTGAGCATGTGGCAAATGTAGCAACTTTGCCAGTGTTTGTAAGCTGTGAGAGAATGTGGGGGAGGTTTGATGGAGGCTCTTCCAGGGGTTGTGGGTGATGGTAGTCCAAGGCAGGAGTAGGAGGTGAATAGGTTGGGAATTTTTTGAGTGGCATTGTGCATGCTGATCTAGTTCCTGGAGAACAAGGGTTTCTATCTGGGAGATGAAATGCAGTAATTTGGGATTGCCTACCAGGAGATTTTTATAGATGAAGAGGCGGTATTACAAGGAGGTTTCAGCCTGATCTATATTGTTTTGCAGAACTAGGGTAGTGAGGATTATGGACTGATGGACTCTGAAATGATGTAGGCCACTGCGGAAGGAGGGGTTGCAGCTGGAGATGGGTAATTTGATGATGTATCCTTTCTACACACACCAGCTTTTCTGAAATGATGGGTGGGAACCCTCCATACAACAGATCCTCTGTTCCCACAACCCCCCTGGCCCCAACCTTTGCTGGTCCCTGAGTTGAAATGTAAAAAGAGATCACAAAAATCTTTTCTGTTCAATATATTCCAACCAAAATATTAAAATCATCTTGACCTGGTAGTGTCTTCCTTGAGTAACCTTAGTAAACATTCGATAAGTGTCCTCACAACCAAGAAATCTACAGACTGCTTACAAATTTCATTTGAAAACCCATATGATAATTTCCAGAAGTTTTTTTTTGCAGAGGCTTTATACCACAGACGGACATTATCATCATGAACTGGTCTATAATTAACTATCTATACTGTGCTTGGTCAACAATTCCTCTAAACTTGAGCACAGGTCCGGCATTCCCCAAGGAAGTGTTATAGGCCCTCTATTGTTCCTGATCTATATTAACGACATAGGAGACGATCTGAGTAGCCGTCTTAGATTGTTTGCAGATGATGCTGTCATTTACAGTCTTGTAAAGTCATCAGATGATCAAAATGACTTGCAAAATGATTTAGATAAGATATATGTATGGTGTGAAAAGTGGCAATTAACCCTGAATAAGGAAAAGAGTGAAGTTATTCACTTGAGTACTAAAAGAAATCAGCTAAATTTCGATTATGCGATAAGTCACACAAATCTGAAGGCTGTAAATTCAACTAAATACTTAAGGATTACAATTACAAATAACATAAATTGGAATGATCACATAGATAATATTGTGGGTAGTGCAAACCAAAGACTGTGATTCATTGGCAGAACACTTAGAAGGTGCAACAGGTCTACTAAAGAGACTGCTTACACCAAGCTTGTCTGCCCTATTCTGGAGTATTGCTGTGCGGTGTGGGATCCGCATCAGGTGGGACTGATGGATGACATCAAAAAAGTACAAAGAAGGGCAGCTCATTTTGTATCATCGTGAAATAGGGGAGATAGTGTCACATACGTGATACATGCATTGGAGTCACAATCATTAAAACAAAGGTTTTTTTTGTTGCGACAGGATCTTATGAAATTTCAATCGCCAGTTTTCTCCTCCGATTGCGAAAACATTCTGTTGGCACCCACCTACATAGGGAGAAATGATCATCATGATAAAATAAGAGAAATCAGGGCTCACACAGAAAAATTTAAGCGCTCATTTTTCCCGCGTACCGTTCGAGAGTGGAATGGTTGAGAGACAGCCTGAAGGTGGTTCATTGAACCCTCTGCCAGGCACTTTATTATGAATAGCAGAGTAATCATGTAGATGTACATGCTCCTACTCAAAGCTGAATATTTTGCGTACATCCTTGAGGTATGAAACTATTGGGTCTTTGTGTAGTTTACTGAAAATATAAATCTTCTTTCTTCTTTTAGTTACCTTTCATACTTTTGTAATAATTGTTGCTATAACTGCTTCGTGATCACTGTGGACATCATCAAAGAGGTCAGATTTATTTTTTTGCTAGTATATCCTGTCATGGGTGGGATTTCAAATTATCTGTTCTAACATACGCTATTTTCAGACAAGCATTTCGTATTCTTTTTCAGGGTGTCTTGTGGCTACCACTTACAAAATTGTAATTACCAAAACTGATCGATGTACATTTAAGGTCTCCTTCAATGATTAGGGAATGTGCACTGGCGAGGCAAAACATTGTGACCACTGTCCACAGCAAGACTGACTGCTGCTTGGTGGTGTTGTGTTTGCATGTGACGCAGTGTTGAAAGTATTTAAGTGGAGCAGAGACAAATCGGGAATCATTCTAGTGACAATATGAGCTGAAAATGGTGAAATCCACTGACTTGAGTGACTCTGACAGCGGACAGACTGGTAAGGCCTGATGCTTGCAAACAAGCATTTCAGAAATGGTGAAACTGTCCATGGGAGCATCTACAGAAAGTGGTTGAAGGACAATGAAACCACGAATGTGTGACAGTGTGTTGGTCGTCCATGTCACGTCACAGAACATGGTTGTTGAAGAATTGCCTGCTCTGTAAAGCATGATAGGCAGCTATCTGTGGCATATCTTATGGCAGTTTATAATCCTGGTGCAGAAGTATGTGTCTTGGAGCACACTGTTCAACACACATTGTGAACATGAGTGTCAACAGCAGACAACACATGCTTGTTCCCGTGTTGACCAAATGACATTGTCAGTTATGATTTCAGTGGGCACACAATCATTGAGGCTGAACTGTAGATCAATAGAAATGTGCCACTCGGACAGATGAATCGTGTTTCTTGTTGCACCAGGTCAACGGTCGTGACTGGATATACTGTTACCTAGACGAACTACTGTTAGAATCATGCTCTACACCATGGATACAGGTCGGTGGGGACAGTATTATAGCATGGAGGACACACACCTAGACTTCCACAAGGCCTGTAATAGTACTCAATGGTACCATGACAACCGTGGACAATGTGAACATTATTACAGATCACTGCACGTGATGGCCTCCTGATGGGGTTGGCATCTTCCAGCAGGATAACTGTCCTTGTCACGAGGCCAGAATCAAGCTGCAGTGGTTTAAGGACCATGACAGTGAACTTGTGCTGATGCCTCAGTCACCAAATTTGCCTGATCTGAACCTGATGTAACAAGTCTCGAACACTATTGGATGATGGGTCTGATACTACAGACCAATAGCTTGTAATTTATAGTAACTGTGTGATCTGTGCATAGACATTTAGTGGGATCTACCTCCAGAAACCCTCTAAGAATTCTTTGAGTTCATGCCAGGAAGAACCACTGCTGTATTGCATCCCAGAGGTGGACCAACATGCCACTGAGCATGGGGTCATGATGTGACTTGGTAGGCTTTACAGGTGTAATAATTCTTGATAACCTCCTTGGGTTTGCTGCCAGATCCTGAAATCAACATGATTCAATATTCTGGTGATCCATCTGTCTGCCATCTTCATATGAATACTGCTCCTGTTGAGTCCCACCAAAAACTGATGCCAACGCTGCATATCATCGTCCTGTAAAGGCCCTCATACCGTTCACGGCACACATACCACCCCCACAGTTTCTGCCTTCCAAGACTGAGCTGGTGCCGTGCCCTTAGCAGAACATCAGTGGAAATGATACATCATACTCAATGACAGTTTTCAAACACTTGGCCTGGCCGAACGGAAGAACATTGTATATTTAACCATGACAGTACAGGATTCCATGTCCTACTATGAGGAAAACCATTGTCTCTATTGGTCAGATATCTGACAACCTAATTTCAATTGCTTTTTATGAACACTGTTTTCTCCATAAGTACTAGTAACTATCACAGCCTCATCAAATTTCATCTCGAGTCCCTCGTTTAAGCAATATTCTGCTACTGCCAATTTTCCCAGCTGTTGTCACCTCATGTAATTGCAATGTTTCACACACCTGTCCTGAACTGTGCAAATCCAGCCAATGTAAGCCTTCCGATAATGACACAAAATTTTATATATGCCAGGCTTCCTAAGTCCCAAGTCATTTTTCACAGAGCTGAGTAGTGCCTTATTCTTGGAAGGTGAATTTCACACACACTTAAAATTAATACTCCTTAAAATTCTTCTAATCTTAAACAATACAGCACCAGCATAAGGAATAAAGGCCTCAGACCCATACTCCTCTTCATGCACCTCTGCGGATGGTCCAGATGTCACAGCCTGATGAATTACTTCTCAGAGTATCCATTTTACTTAAACACAGCCATCAAATGTGCAATTTCTTGGGTTAAAATGTCCACATCGGAAATGGCATATGCTCTATGCACCAAAGTCCTAGGGACGCCATTACATTGGTATGGTGGACAGAAACTTTTAGCAGGATGGTTTGTGTGTGCTGGTTTGCAGAGTGTAGATGTAGATGTAGGACTCTGGTGGTCTTTATTCCTCATGATGGAGGCATATTATTTAAGACTGTTATGGGACCATTGCTTTTCACAATATATATAAATGACCTAGTAGATAGTGTCTGAAGTTCCATGCGGCTTTTCGTGGATGATGCTGTAGTATACAGAGAAGTTGCAGCATTAGAAAATTGTAGCGAAATGCAGGAAGATCTGCAGCGGATAGGCACTTGGTGCAGGGAGTGGCAACTGTCCCTTAACATAGACAAATGTAATGTATTGCGAATACATAGAAAGAAGGATCCTTTATTGTATGATTATATGATAGCGGAACAAACACTGGTAGCAGTTACTTCTGTAAAATATCTGGGAGTATGCGTGCGGAACGATTTGAAGTGGAGTGATCATATAAAATTAATTGTTGGTAAGGCGGGTACCAGGTTGAGATTCATTGGGAGAGTGCTTAGAAAATGTAGTCCATCAACAAAGGAGGTGGCTTACAAAACACTCGTTCGACCTATACTTGAGTATTGCTCATCAGTGTGGGATCCGTACCAGATCGGGTTGACGGAGGAGATAGAGAAGATCCAAAGAAGAGCAGCGCGTTTCGTCACAGGGTTATTTGGTAAGCGTGATAGCGTTACGGAGATGTTTAGCAAACTCAAGTGGCAGACTCTGCAAGAGAGGCGCTCTGCATCGCGGTGTTGCTTGCTCGCCAGGTTTCGAGAGGGTGCGTTTCTGGATGAGGTATTGAATATATTGCTTCCCCCTACTTATACCTCCCGAGGAGATCACGAATGTAAAATTAGAGAGATTCGAGCGCGCACAGAGGCTTTCAGACACTCGTTCTTCCCGCGAACCATACGCAACTGGAACAGGAAAGGGAGGTAATGACAGTGGCACGTAAAGTGCCCTTCACCACACACCGTTGGGTGGCTTGCGGAGTATAAATGTAGATGTAGATGTAGAAGCTATTGAAAGCATGTTCTGATGAAATAAGCAAGGTCTTAACTCATATAGGCCTATACAACATATCACTACACCTAAGAGTATTTCCTGGGAAAATGAAATATGCTGTAATCAGATCACTTTACAAATCTGGAGATGAAATGAGTAGCATAAATTATTAACCTCTCTCTCTCTCTCTCTCTCTCTCTCTCTCTCTCTCTCTCGACCAAATTTTCAAATACAATTATTCCCACTCCATGGCATATCTGGTACAGGAACTGCAGATAGTATTTTGAAAGAGAGATAGTCTGTGACATCATCAGAAAATTGGTATGCCTGTAACAGCACCCATACCTAGTATGTTCCAAAACAACACACATAAACACGGAATTTTCCAGTTTTTATACCTCAGGTTCTGTTGGTGATAAAAAGTTAGAGTCAAATGTTTTGGATAGCCCTTGGGCTAGGGACCATTTGTATACCCAACAGAAGGATTGTCTCAGTGTCACTATCCTACAGTCCAAGGTCTAAGTATGAATATTACACACTCTCTCGTGCTTAGGCAAATGGAGCAAATCAGGTAGTTCTTTTTGTATTTGATGTGGTCTGTGGTGGGTTTGATGGGACTTGTGGGAGGTACCATTAGTTCATCGGTGGTTCCTCAGAAAACCGCACAAAAAGGGTATTTTTATTCGATTTTCATCACTAGTGGACTAAAACCCAATCAAGGATTGTGAGATGGCTATGCTCAGCAAATCGCTGAAATTTTTATGATAAATTCCTAAGATCCCAATCTCAGACAACCTTGAAATTTTTTTTTATATCTCTGTCCGTTTCCAAATTTCAGGGGTTCAAAGTTACCCTACCTCTAAACATAAAATCCGGTATGAGGCGAAGACTAAATAATAAATAACCACAGTGAATTACTCAAATTTTAATGGTATATTCTCTAGGCATTTACCTAGAAGAGCCATCTCCATATTTTCAAAAATCTTTATCTGTTACAACACCTCAAAAATATGTTTTTTGGATGCCAAAACCCAGCCATGCATTCTGAGATGGCTATGAACAACAAATGGCTGTAATTTTTAGAATGTATTCCTAATATCCTGGTCTCAGACAACTCTGAAAATTTTCTTCATATCTTTATCCGTTTCTGAGATACAGATGTTCAAAGTCACCCTACTTGTACATGTAAAATACTCATGTAAGATCCAATGTGCGGCAAATTTTCCATTGTTTGATTTTGACTGACAGTCTTCTTCCATCTCATAACCCCAATGCTGTTTTCCTTTGTTACTACTTTCTAATGCCAGTCTTCTCACATGAGTTATATGCCCTGCTGCTCCAGGGAAAAGAAGGGAACCAGCAGAAAGATGCTCCCACTGAAGCACAAAAAATGGAAATACCTGTTTAGTTAGAAGATTCTGACTGAAAAGTGTGGTACCAGCTGCCACAGTCTACCTTCCTCAGCACCTTTAAAATTTTTCCCAAAAATTTTGGCACACAAAAATATTTGCATTTTTCTATGCTGGGACAGAAGTAGTCAGTGGCGGTGGCCAAGAGACAGGAAAGTAAATAATACAGAAAGAGAGACAGTGGTTGTGTTATAGAAAGAGCGAATGTGACAATCTCAATGCGAGGGGAAGAGAGGGACACAATGGCAGTGGAACACAGTTAACAGTGACAGAACAGTGCTACGAAAAGAGTGAAGGAGACAGTGCCAGGGGAGAGGAATATAGAGAAACAGAAACTGGAAGTGGATGAGAGACAGTGATAATGTGAGATGGAGTATACAACAATGACAATAAGGAAGAGAGCGATAGTAACAGTGAGAAGAGACAGCAGCAGTAGGAAGGAAGGAATGACATAGTAACAGTAAGAGAGACAAGAAGGAGACAGTGACAGTGAGAGCAAGGTGTATTAGCAGCACAGAATGAAGGAGACTGTGGCTGTGATAGAGAGAGAGCAGCAGTAATGACAGTGAGCTGCGCTGAATGAGTGAGTGAGAAAGGGCAACTGCAAGTAGATGGGTATGAGCGACTTACATTTTTGGGAAAATTTTTATAGGTGCCGAAGAAGGTAGAATGAGGTGGCTGGTACCCCATTTATCAGTGAACAAAAACATATTTGCTTTTTTTGTGATCTGATAGAAGCATTTTTCCATAGTTTGCAATATTCTGCAAAATTTGCATTCATCACATCTGTGGGGACCACTGTGTGTACCTTACACACAGCAGAGTTAATTGGTAAAGTAGTGCTGGCATAGGACCCACTTACAGGTTTTGAAACCACTTAACACAATCTGTACAATACGCAATAATTCATTTCAACTAGACTTACAAATTCGCTGTAAGTTGGTTCTCTGACAGCACTGCTTTTTCAACCGACCTTGGTGTGTAAGGTACACAAAACAGTCTCCAGAGATGCGATGAATGCAAATTTTGCAGTATATTAAAATTTTCTGAAGAGCGAAATGCATCAATAAGAGTATTGTTTTCCATGCAAGCCATGACTGCCATGACTGCCACTGCCCCCCCCCCCCCCCCCCCCCCCAAAGGACATCACACACATCCATGCCCGAGGCAAGATTCGAACCTTGACCGTAGCAGTTGCGCAATTGCAGACTGAAGTGCCTAGAACTGCTCGGCCACACTGGCCGGCCTTTGAGCACAGAATAAGTTCTATGATTCTGCAACAAATTGATGACAAAGATATTGAATAGCAGTTTTGTGGATCACTTCTACTATCCTTAGAGATTGGCGTGACCTGTTGCACTGTTCGAGGGATCTACAATAGAAAATAGTTAGAAAAGGGGCTAACTCAGCTGCAAGTTCAGAATAGAATCTGGTAGGGATTCCGTCGGGCCCTGGAGCATTGTTCAGTTTTAATGATTTCAGCTGTTTCTCAACACTACTTGCACTAATACTGAGTTCACTAATCTTTTCAGT